>NC_090656.1:73831868-74202702 GCF_040937935.1 Hyperolius riggenbachi | reverse complement strand
CATTTTATTGACAAGTTTGAAAATATCACTAAGAAGAAAACTCAGAAGAAAAACTTCATTACATATGGGCTCAGATGTCCTTATTGCAATTTTCTACAATAGTCAAATGTCAAAGTTATGGATATCTGCAAAGCAGAACTCTGTCTCAGGACTCCGCCTTACTTTCAGGCTGAGGCTTGAAAAAAGACTGTGTAGCTCCTTGGTCATTTGGTGTGAAATCCATTGATGCTCACGTACAAGTGCAATGTAAACAATGCACATATAACCCACTTTATCCACTTCACCCGCAAGGGTTTTCTACCTTAACGGACAAGAGCAATTTTCACCTGTTAGCGCTGCTCCCTTTCATTTGCCAATAACTTTGTCACTACTTGTCAGAACAAAATTATCTATATCTTGTTTTTTTCGACACCAATTACGCTTTATTTGGGTGGTGCATTATGCTAAGAATTTTTTTCTTTAGAAGTGTTTTTTCTTGGTAATGGGGGGGGGGGGGGGGGGGGTGGGCTTGGGGCTTGGGGAGTGAGGTATCCATTTATTAAGTGTAGCGCCGGTAGTGGAGGATGTTTAAAAAAGTCCTGTGGTCTGTTTCAGATGGACCAACAGGACGGTTTGAAGCGGCGGGCAAGCGGGTAGTGGTTAAAAATGAACTCAATTCATTACATGTAGCTTTAAATTGACATACATGTTCTCGTGCCTTTGCATATGAAGCCAGATATGATAAAGCAAATGAAACTGCTTATTTTACTGAAGATAAGTATCTCTTTCTCGCTAACCTTCCTTGATCCGGTTTACCAGCATCTCCACAATTGGATCTGCAAAAGGATCCTGCGCCATCAATATAAAGCTAAAAAAAAAAGCAGTATTGGTATAAATATCATTGATGTGATGTTCTGGGGACCTTCAAAAGGAAGCTCGGGTTCAAAAAGAGATATTTACCTAAAGAGAGGGAAGCCTCAGGACTCTATGGAGGCTTCCCTCAGTGCTTTCCTCCACATCGGGGCTGTGCTCCCCTTCTGTTATGAGCATGGCCATGCAGTAGCCATGAATGCACAGTAGCAAGGAAGCCGCTCACCCGCTCGTACTTGACAGTTCCAGGTTACTGCACATGCTTGCGAGGCTACTATGCCGCCGTGCTGATGGAAGAGGAGGTGTGTGGCCCTGGTATGAGTGAAATGATTGACGATGCATTGTTGCCAATCTTTCGGGGGGGGGGGGGGGTTTCAGGCTCAGTGCTCAGGCTCATCAGAGCACTGAGGGAAGACTCAATATTATCCTGAGGCTTCCCTCTCTTTAGGAAAGTATCTCGTTTTGTACCCGAGCTTCAGCTCAGTTACACTTTAACTCCTTTCTTAAACCCCTGCCCAGTCTGAATTGGCTATAGCCACCTTGTATATATGAATACCCACTTCCAGAAATACAACTATCCAAAAAGAATAAAGCTTCACAATACATCATTCAAAAGCAGATCTCACAGGATGGGACGTGATGAGGGACTGCATTGTAACCAATCCGAAAAAAGCAGATATCCAACCAACAGAATTCCATACACACTCATCAATAAATCTGAACTACAGAGATAGTCCCCCTCCTTGTAAACACTCTGTAACGATTGCAGAATTATTTCTGTGGTCAGCGCACAGAAAGCGCGCCGACACTACGGAAATCCTCCACAAGCGTGTAATAAGAGAGAACCCAGCTATGGTGCTATGCACCTGTAGAGGGAGATTCCCACCAGCAGATGGAGCTGTGGAGTGCAGACGAACACAGCCTCTGCACGGCCACAGATGCCAGTGGGGAATTGTATGAGTTGAAGCAATGCAGGGCAAGATAGCCCTTAAAGAGAGAGAACACAGAGACAGAATGTATGTGTGTGTACACCAATCTAGTCGCCACCCAGCGACGGTGAACACACAACAACGGAACCAAAGTGGGAACGCAATTGCAAGAGTGGCGATTGCAAAAGTGACACAAGACCGAATCAAAGAGCACAGAGACAGAATGTATGTGTGTCCACCAATCTAGTCGCCACCCAGCGACGGTGAACTCACAACAATTTAAACGAAGTGGGAACGCAATCGCAAGACTGGCGATTGCCAACAGTGACACAAGAACGAGCAGGACAGGACAGAGTAGCAAGAAAGGCACAGCAAGCAACAACAATCAGAACATCAAGGAAAATAACAAACGCTAGCTAAACGCGAACACCGCATTCATTCACAACAGTAAACGCGTTTAAGCACGATCACCGCGTGTTAGGCGCCCAGTGATAAGCGGGCCACCCTAACTAACCAATGAAACACAAACATGAAATAGAGAACGCGAACGCTTGCTAAACGGTTGCCTCACCGAGCCTACAGCAAGTGTTCGTAGCAGACAAGACAGACAGATGGGGCTACCAGTAGCAACCGCTGCTCTGGCTAGCACCCCTAAGGCATAACACAAAAGGAAGCACTGCCACTACCACTAGGGCTAATGCAATCCAGACAGATGGAGCAGCCAGAAGCAACCGCAGCTCTGGCCTACACTCCCAGACAGACAGAACAATTTCCTGTCGACCACCGCTGGCGACAAGACAATCGAGACAGAGAGAGACAGAACAAGGCAATACAGATAATACAACCTGACTGCACTAGAAGGGATGCCTAGTGCAGTCCCAAGGAATTACTCTAAGATAACCTTAGCAAACGATAGCAAGGCTGATACTCCAAGAGAGTTTTGCAGGAACAAACCATTATGACCTGCAAGGGATTCTGGGAGCAAATGGTATTTATACTGCAAGCCATGAAAGGAGGCAGCTAGGCAATTTGCATGACAAGTGTATGCAAATTCCTCAGCAGAGCAACTCTGAAACTTGCTAAGCGAAGACAGGTCTCTTTTCCAGAGACCTGTAGCATTCAGACCCAATGAATGGCCAAACAGCTGTCTGTCCGTGCAGACAGCTGAGCAGATCATTACACACTCCGGTTACAAATGTCTCATACATACAAACAAAGGTGTCCTCATGTAGAAAATGTACCGCGTACTATTCTAAAAAAATAATTTGTTTAAAGCACATTGAAAACCACCAAAAATAGTTTTATACTATATGTCCAAATCCAGAGGGGTCTCACTCAGTGAGTCATGAAGTTAGTCTCCATGGAGACCAACAAGTAGGACTACAAGGCCAAGTATTGCAGTGGGTGAGCACTGAGCAGGTGACTGAGGATCCCATGCTCTTCACAGTACCATAGACATTGCTATTCTAATAACCACTGTTACAAAATGCAAATATATCAGAAGGGAGATGTTAGAGAAGGAGGAAAGATCTTGGTCCCTGCTTCTAATACATGCAGAAAGAATCTGATCATTTTGCTTCTGATACTATAATCTATTCTCCAAATAAAATCAGTGTATATACCATATGATCTAAGCTCTAGCATTTCAAAATGCAACATTTGCTTATATATACTGTACATGATTACAACTATAAATGCAGATAGAGCTACACTTGGGGTCTCTCTTGGCCAAGTTATTAATTATTTTAGCTTTAGAAATGATCATTTTAATTTAGCTTCTCTGCTGGACATTAGAGATGGCCCGAATGGTTCGCGGGCCAACTTCCGGGGGTTCTCGATCGTGGAGAACCGCAAACTTTTCCAGTTCGGTTCGCCCCCATAGTGCATCATGAGGGTCAACTTTGACCCTCTACATCACAGTCAGCAGGCACATTGTAGCCAATTAGGCTACACTCTCTCTTGGAGCCCCACACCCCCTTATAAAAGGCAGGCAGCGTCAGGCTTTTCACTCACTCGTGTGCCTGCAGTAATTAGTGAAGGGATAGCTGCTGCAGACTCTCATAGGGAAAGCTTAGTTAGGCTCTTGTAAGCTTGTTAGCTTGCCCCTGGCTGATTGTTATTGCTAAAAAAAAGCACCCCACAACAGCTCTTTTGAGAGCTAATCTTGTTCTTGTGATCTATTTTTTTTTCTGTGTGTGTCCCACTGACACTTGTGTTGCATAGACAGCCTTGCTAATTCCTACTGTGTGTGCCACTGCCAGGCCCAGCACATTCAGTGACTACTACCTGTGTGTGTGACAGGTGCACATTGTAATATCCACTGCATATATACCCACCTGTTGTTCACTGTGCACCCACCCACCCACGTGAGCGCACGCAGTGTCACTGTGCCTGTCCGGTACCTGTCTGTGTGTGACAGGTGCACATGGTAATACCCATCACTGCATATACCTATTACTACCTGTTGTTCACTTCAATGCACCCACCCACCTACGTGAGTGCACACAGTGTGATATACCACTCCGTGCATACCTGTTAACTGCACCTGTGTGACTGCACATTGTATTACTCAAGTCAGTGCATACCTTTTACTTTATCCCCCCCGATATGGAAAAAACGGACAAAACAGGTAGAGGCAGAGGTAGAGGCAGACCCAGAGGAGGCCACCCGGCAGGTCTGTGCGAGGTCATGGTGATGTGATTTCATGCGGCCCTGGACCAAAGTACAGTGCTCAGAAGAAGGCACATCCCATCAACTCTCAAGATTGTCAGGACGTGGTTGACTATTTAACACAGACCACCTCATCTTCCGCAGCCACCAGCGCTACTCCAAGTACCACATCGCAGGAGTTATTTGGTGGGGAAATCACTGATGCACAGCTATTATTGTTACAACCAAATGAAGGCGCTAAGCAAGTTACCCCACCTCATATGTCTGAGTTAGGCGACACTATGGACGTAACGTGTGGAGGGGGATGATGAAGTACCTGCTATTGGTGCAGTTTTGGAGGTGTCTGAGGCAAGCGAAGCTGGGCAGGATGATTATGATGATGACGATGATACGGATCCCATGTATGTTCCCAATAGAGGAGATGAACAGGGGGACAGTTCAGAGGAGGAGTCAGAGAAGAGTAGTAGGAGATGAGTTCCTGAAAGAAGCAGGGGGAGCTTGTCATCAGAAACAGCTGGTGGCAGTGTCTGGCGCCATGTATCGCCACCTATGTACAGCCAGCCAACATGTCCTTCAACGTCAGCTGCTGATGCCACCATAGTGCCATCACCCCAGGGGGGCTTAGCGGTTTGGAAATGTTTTAATGTGTGTGCCTCAGATCGGAGCAATGCCATCTGTTGTCTCTGCCGCCAAAAATTGAGCTGTGGAAAGGCCAACACTCACGTAGGGACAAGTGCCTTACGAAGGCACATGGAGAAAAGGCACAAACTGCAATGGGAAGAGCACCCGAGCAAAAGCAGCACACAAAAGAAAAGCCACCCTCCTTCTCCTCTTCCTCCTTCAGGTGCAGCATCTTTAGCCGCTTTCTCCCTTGCACCTTCACAGCCACCCTCCTCCACTCCGCCTCTGCCCTTGAGCGGTTCCTGCTCCTCTGCCCACAGCCACCCCCTTGCCTGGCGTCTGACAGCTGGCTTGGTGGAACTGTTAGCTTGCCAGCTGTTACTATACCAGTTGGTGGATTCTGAGGCCTTCCGAAAATTTGTGGCCATTGGGACACCGCAGTGGAAGATGCTCGGCCGCAATTATTTCTCTAAAAAGGCGACACCCAAACTGTACCGTGAAGTTGAGAGGCAAGTGGTGTCATCTCTGGCACATAGCGTTGGGTCAAGGGTCCACGTGACCATGGATGCCTGATCTGACAAGTACGGTTACGGCAGGTACATTACTTACACAGCCCATTGGGTCAACCTGGTGATCGATGGCAAGCAGGGAGTATGGGGCTGTGCAACGGACCAACTTGTGACACCTCCATGGCTTGCAGTCAGGCCTCCTCTCCTCCTGCTACATCCTCTTCGCTGTCGTCATCCTCCTCCTCCTAGGCTGAGTGGCAGTTCAACTCTACTGGTGCTGTGATCTCCTCTCCAGCTACACAGCCCCAGCTCCCCAGGGCCTATGCTGCATGCCAGGTATGACAGTGTCACGCCATCTTAGACATGTCTTGCCTCAAAGCAGAGAGTCACACTGGAGCAGCTCAGTGGATCAGTGGCTGACCCCGCACCAGCTGGAGATCGGCAACGTGGTGTGTGACAACTGCAGCAATCTCATTTCCGCGTTGAATTTGGGAAAGCTGACACATGTACCCTGCATGGCACATGTGCTGAATCTAGTCATTTAAAGATTTGTGTCAAAGTACCCAGGCTTAGAGGACGTCCTGAAGTAGGCCAGGAAGTTGTGTGGGCATTTCAGGCAGTCTTACACGGCCATTGCACACTTGGCCGAGATTCAGCAGAGATACAAGTTGCCAGTAAGACGCCTCATTTGCGATAGCCCGACTCGCTGGACCACAAGGGGGCCCCAAATCTGCTACCTTTCCGAGGGCCCCATTACATTTTAATCCATCTCTGATTCTGGGGGGTTAGAGGTGGACTGATTCATCTATAATACAATACAGATAATGACCTTTATAAGACAAACAGGATGCTGAGGGGACACAACTCACAGCATTTGCTTTATTTGTAACATAAATCCTTTAAGTGAATACATCATGATGCAGAACTTTGAACGTTTCCCAAAATAGCTAATTGCTGACTGACAGTTTAAGAAAAAACAAATACTCCTTGAAAGAATATAAACCATTCTTCATATTGAGCACTTAACACCATTCCATCTAAAAATAATTTCAAAATCACCAGATAGGAACCAAATGGTGCAGCAAAACGCTTTGTACAAATTGAATCACGGTTTAATATACAATGCAAACACCGTCTGACATGGAGAGCAGCTGGAGCTAATTTGAGGATTAGAAAACACCTGAATTATTTGGCAGGAAGGCTGCAGTCGGCAGGGGGGTGAGAAGCGTGCCCACTTGTTCCATCTCAATGTAAAAATGTCTTGTACAGGTTTCATATGCCAATTTGTTTCTAAAAAGATGCTTAAAGTCAAACTAGAGGCAGTGAAAAATTAATAATAATGTAGATCCTTAAAGAGAGTCTGAAGCGAGAATAGATCTCGCTTCAGACCTCATAGCTAGCAGGGGCATGCGTGCCCCTGCTAAAACGCCGCTATAGCGCGGCTTAACGGGGGTCCCTGTCCCCCCAAACCCCCTCCGTGCAGCGGGGGAGCGCTTCCTGGTTGGGGCAGGGCTAACCGCCGCAGCCTTGCCCCATGCGCGTCTGTTAGACGCGTATCTCCGCCTCTCCCCCGCCCCTCTCAGTCTTCCTTCACTGAGAGGGGCGGGGGGAGGCGGCGATGCGCGTCTGATAGACGCGCTGGGAGGCAGGGCTGCAGCCGTTAGCCCTGCCTCCAGGAAGAGTTTTCCCTACGACCATTTTACGACCAACTTTTGCGGGGGGTGGGTTGGTGGTGAAGGGACCCCCGTTAAGCCGCGGGATAGCGGCGTTTTAGCAGGGGCACACGTGCCCCTGCTATATATAAGACCTGAAGCGAGATTTAGTCTCGCTTCAGTGTCTCTTTAACTGAAAGACTAACGAACTTACAGTGAGGGGAAAGTATTTGATTCCTTTGATTCCCTGCTGATTTTGCTGGGTCGCCCTCTGAAAAAGAAAATAACCAGTGTAAAATTGTAACGGCAGGTTTATTGTAGCTGTGAGAGGCAGAATGACAAAAGAACCTTCAAAAACCCAGTGTCCAATAGTCAGAGCTGGATGAGCATGCAATGATTGAAATTAGTATTTGACCCCCTATCAAAAGATGGCTTAGTACTCCGAGGGAAACCTTGGCTGACAATTACAGATGTCAGACGGTTCTTGAAGTTGGCCACCAGGTTTGCACACATCTCAGAAGGAATTTTGGCCCCTTACTCTTTGCAGATCCTCTCCAAGTCAGTAAGGTTTCAAGGCTGATGTTTGTAAACTTGAACCTTCAGCTTGCTCCATCAATTTTCTATTTGATTTTGTATTAAATTAAGGTCTGGAGACTGGCTAGACCACTCCATGACCTTAATGTACTTCTTGAGCCAATCCTTTGTGGCCTTAGCTTTGTGTTTTGGGTCAAAATTATGCTGGAATACCCATACATGACCAATTTCAATGCTCTGGCTGAGGGAAAGAGGTGCTCACCCAATATTTGATGGTTTATGGCTTCATCAATAGTCCCCTTCAATGTGATGAATTGTCCTGTTCCCTTAGCAGAAAAACACCCCTAAAGCATAATGTGTCCACCTCTATATCTGACAGTGGATATGATGTCTTGTGGTCACAGGCAGCATTCCTCCTCCTCCTCATCATTGAGATATGCATAGGCAAACTGCTGACGGGCCTTTGCATGTGCTGGAGCCTTGCAGCGGGCTCTGCAAGATTTGACTCCTTCACGCCTAGTGTGTTACCAATTATTTTCTTGGTTGCTCACAGATGCCCTGAGATCATTGACAAGTGTCAATTGTCCTGTACTTCTGGGTTGCTTTGTCACTGTTCTCATGTTAATTGCAACTCCATAAGGTGAGATCCTGTATGGAGCCCCAGACTGAGGGAAACTGACAGTTTGTCTTTCTTCCTTTTGTGAATTATCGCACCACCTTTTCACCAAGCTGCCTGGTGATAGTCCTGTAGCCCAGCGTCTATGGCGGTGGCCAGTGGCCACTAGCAAGTTTGGAATGTCATTCATTGCTTCTGTGGACAGGTGTCTTTTATACAGTTCCTGTAACAAGCTGGGATTAGGAGCACTCTCAGCCTTTTGCATGTCTACAATCTTGTTCCAAACATCCTTGGGCAGCTCTTTGGTTTAGGCCATGGTGGCCAGTGTGGCCACTAGCAAGTTTGGAATGTGATTCATTGCTTCTGTGGACACTGACAGGTGTCTTTTATACAGGTCCTGTAACAAGCTGGGATTAGGAGCACTCCCTTATGCTGGGTACACACGGTGCGTTCCCGCACTCAATGCCCTGCTCGATTCCCAGCCGCTCGATTTATTTCCGAGCGCATTTCGATGATTGTTAGGTTGATTCTCATGCAAAGTATGCCAAATCGACCTAACGATCCATCGAAATGGTAATCGGACATGTTGGAAATAATCGAGCGGCCGGGAATCGACGGGAATTGAGCGGGGAATCGAGTGCGGGAACGCACAGTGTGTATCCAGCTTAATGCATTATTTTCTGTTAGATTCTTCTGTTAGATTTTTCTGTTAGATTTTCTGTTAGCGCAAACACTGACAGAATGATCGATTTCCGTCCGAAATCAATCGTTCCCGACGATTCCCGTCGTTCCGTCCGTGCGGAAGATTTTGCTCAATCGCTGGCGGGTCGGGAGTGCGTCGATGGTGGCGTTCAAATGCCCGATGACTGACGCTAGTGGCAATACATTACCTGCTCCTGCCGGCGCGAGTCCCGGCTCTCTCCGCTGTCACTTCTCTATGCTCGGCGGAGACCGGGGGAGTCGCGCCGGCCGGAGCAGGTAGTGTAAACGGGGGGGTTTGCTGCGGCAGCTTCACAGAATGTGATCGGTTTCATGCTGAAATCGATTCACAATCTGTTTGCAGTAAAGGCAGCCATACGATCCCTCTGTGATCAGATTCGATCAGAGAGGGATCTATCTGTTGGTCGATCGGATGGCAAATCGACCAGTGTATGGCCACCTTTAAAATGCATAATTAGATTATTTTCTGTAGAGACTGGTCATTATCTCTGGTGCATTGTCTTCTGGTTATCTCCTGCTGAGTAGAACAATGACTAATTGCTAGGCACTAGCAGACAGATGGTTAGATTGATAATTTCCAACATGTTGGAATTTATCTATCTGGCAGGCAAATCTAACAGAAAATCTAACAGTACATTGTATGGTGTATTCCCAGCATTACAGAGGGTGCTCCTAATCTCAGCTCATTACCTGCATACAATGAAGACACCTGGGAGCCTGAAGTATTTGCTGGTTGATTGGGATCAAATAATTATTTCATGCATTACAATGCGCATCAAGCTCTGACTTTTGGGCATTGGGGTTTTGAGGGTTCTTTTGTTGTCATTCTGTCTCTCACAGCTACAATAAGCCTACCATTACAATTAAAGACTGGCAATTTTTCAGTCAGAGGGCAACCAGCAAAATCATAAAGATTTGGCTGAGTGGGGAGTAGAGATGGCTCGAACCTCCGATTTTAGGTTTGTGAACCTCGAACACGAACTTCCGCAAAAGTTTGCGTTTGCACGAACCATGCAAACCGCATTAGACTTCAATGGGCTTTCAAAACTGCAAACACTAATTATGGCCACAAAAGTGATGGAAAAGATGTTTCAAGGGGTCTAACACCTGGAGGGGGGCATGGCAGAGTGGGATACACGCCAAAAGTCCTGGGGAAAATTACGAATTTGACTCACAGCAGGGTTTTAAGGGCAGAAATCACATTGCATTGCTAAATTGGAGGCAGAAAGTGCTTTAAAACGTCTTGCGTGTGTATACATCAATAAGGCAGTGTAATTAGTGTACTGCTTCACACTGACACACCAAACTCACTGTGTAACGCACTGCAAACAGCTGTTTGCGTAGTGATGGCCGTGCTGGACTAGTGTGCACCATGGCGAGAGTGCAGGCTATGGCGTTTTTCAAGCCCATATGGTCGGACTGTGGTAGCTCAATGACAGTGATAGAGATGTCGCGAACCTCCGATTTTTGGTTTGCGAACCCTGTTCGCGAACCTCCGCTAAAGGTTCGGTTCGCGAAAAAGTTCGCGAACCGCAATAGACTTCAATGGGGAGGCAAACTTTGAAAATTCTAAAAAATTCTACTGGCTGGAAAAATAATAGAAAACATGTTTCAAGAGCTCTAATACCTGGAGGCACACCTGATTGAGTGAAATACACATCACTGCTGGAGGACCGGCCCTCCCTCCCTTCTCCAAGCTAGGTCCTTATACCATTTGACTGCCTACACTAATTAGTTATGGGACAGCTGCTACACACTCTGCTAGGGAGATTTTAATTAGCCTCTTGTGGGCTTCCCACCTCCCTCTTCCCACCTCCCTCCTCCCACCTCCCTCCTCCCTCCTCCCACCTCCCTCCTCCCACCTCCCTCATCCCTCCTCCCACCGCCAGGAGAAAAGTGAGTCCGCCAGGAGAAAAGTGTGATATAAATGTTATTTGTCTTGTCTACTTTTTCTCTTGTATTGAGCATAAATGGTAAATTTTAGGCCAGCTTCAGTTGGTACAGTGGTTAGGGTGCTTGCCCACCACACAGTGAGACCCAGGTTCAAATCCCAGCCAATGTGAGTTGGCTTTTATGCTACAAATCCTTAAAGGGAGCCTAAACGGAGAAAGATATGGATTTTTCCTTTTAAAATAATACCAGTTGCCTGAATTGCCTGCTGATCCTGTGTCTCTAATACTTTTAGCCACAGCCCCTGAACAAGCATGCAGATCAGGTGCTCTGACTGAAGTCAGACTGGATTAGCTGCATGCTTATTTCAGGGTGTGATTCAGCCACTATTGCAGTCACAAAGATCAGCTGGACTGCCAGGCAACTGGTATTGTTTACAGGAACATCCATATCACTCTCAGTTAAGGTTCCCTTTAAAGGAGAACTGTAGTGAAAGGTATATGGAGGCTACCATATTGATTTCCTTTTAAGCAATACCAGTTACCTGGCTATCCTGCAGATCCTCTGCCTCCAATACTTTTAGCCCTAGACATTGCTTAATTGGAGGCATAAAGTGCTTTAAAATGTGCTTTTATACTTTGGTCGAGGGCCTTACGAAATCACGACAGCACAACCTCTAACAGACCTGCTGGGTGGCCTGCCTCTAGCTCTGCCTCTGCCTGTTGTTTTTTCCATATTGGGGGGGATGAAGTGAAACGTATACACTGACTTGACTAATACAATGTGCAGTCACACAGATGCTGTGAAAGGTATACACCGACTGCTGTATAATGATGAGATGAATACTCTTGAAATCCTTTAACGAGAATCTGTTATGGAGGGCAAGTCTGCCATCCATTCAAGTGAAAGGTATGCACTGACTGGTATAATGCAATGTGCAGTCACACAGGTGCAGTGAAAAGGTATGCACTGACTGCTGGTATATAAAACAGCGTGCGGTCACACTGATGCAGTGAAAGGTATGCAGTGACTGCTGGTATAACAATGTGAAGTCACACAGGTGCAGTGAACAAGTACAGTGACTGCTGTTAGAACAATGTGCAGTCACACAGGTGCAGTGAAAAAGTATGCAGTGACTGCTGGTATAACAATGTGCAGTCACACAGGTGCAGTGAAAATGGATGCACTGATGGTATATAAACAGCGTGCGGTCACACAGAGGTGGTGGAAGGTATGCAGTGACTGGTATTTTATTACAATGTGCAGCAGTCACACTAGGCACTGAATGTGCTGGGCCTGGCACAGTATAGCAATTAGCAAGGGCCAGCTGCTACAGACAAGGCTGTATATGCAATGTCAATGGGCCATACACAAAAAAAAACACATCACAAGAATATTAGCTCTCAAAAGAGCTGTTTTGGGGTGCTTTTTATCAACAAATATCAACAAGGAGCAAGCTAACAGACCTCCTGACCAGGGCCGGGACAAGGTCCGCCACCAACAGAGGCTGAGGTGCCCAAGTGCGCCCCCCTGATGGGTGTGGCCATTAAAAGATGTGGGCGGAGCTAATTGTAATGTAACAGTGTAACGCAAAGACAGTGGGCCCTAGTTTTCTCCCAAAACACAGGCAAGGGACCCTAAAGGTAATTACACAATGTGCCCCCCCCCCAATCTACAAACAAGGGACAGAGACAGCAGGCAGAACCCTTCAGTCAGCAAGACATGTAATACGGGAGCTTTTCAACTGAAAATACATATAATGCAGCAGCGTTTCCCCAGACAATTCACGTCATGGTGCAGCGTTTCCCCGGACAATTCACATAATGGAGCAGCGTTTCCCCAGACAATTCACATAACGGAGCAGCGTTTCCCCAGACAATTCACATAATGGCGCAGCGTTTCCCCAGACAATTCACATAATGGCACAGCGTTTCCCCGGACAATTCACATAATGGCGCAGTGTTTCCCCAGACAATTCACATAATGGTGCAGCGTTTCCCCAGACAATTCACATAATGGCGCAGCGTTTCCCCAGACAATTCACATAATGGCGCAGCGTTTCTCCAGACAATTCACATAATGGTGCAGCTTTTCCCCAGACAATTCACATAATGGTGCAGCTTTTCCCCAGACAATTCACATAATGGCGCAGTGTTCCCCAGACAATTCACATAATGGTGCAGCTTTTCCCCAGACAATTCACATAATGGCGCAGTGTTTCCACAGACAATTCACATAATGGCGCAGCTTTTCCCCAGACAATTCACATAATGGCGCAGCTTTTCCCCAGACAATTCACATAATGGCGCAGCTTTTCCCCAGACAATTCACATAATGGCGCAGCTTTTCCCCAGACAATTCACATTATGGCGCAGTGTTTCCCCAGACAATTCACATAATGGCGCAGTGTTTTCCCAGACAATTCACATAATGGTGCTGCTTTTCCCCAGACAGTTCACATAATGGTGCTGTGTTTCCCCAGACAATTCACACAACGGCGCAGCTTTTCCCCAGACAATTCACATAATGGTGCAGCGTTTCCCCAGACAATTCACATAATGGCGCAGTGTTTCCCCAGACAATTCACATAATGGTGCAGCGTTTCCCCAGACAATTCACATAATGGCGCAGCTTTTCCCCAGACAATTCACATAATGGCGCAGCTTTTCCCCAAACAATTCACATAATGGAGCAAGCCTGTAACTTCGCTCGAAGTCACAGCAAAGTGCGCATGTACGGCTCATCCGCGCTCCTGGCAAGATGACGCAGGCCATCTCTGTAAGCTTACTGCACACACGCAGTTCAGTCATCAGAGAACCGCGCATGCACAGCAAGCTTATGGAGACAGCCTGTGCCATCTTGCCAGGAGCGCTTACGAGCCGTGCAAGCGCACTTTACCGCGACTTTGAGCGAAGTTACAGGATTTGAAGAGCTCCAGCTGGATGACTGACGGGGAACCTGTGGGACCGTGGAGACTACAGGGGGCTAGAGGAAGCCCCAGGTATGTTAAAGTCTTTTTTTTTCCTCAGTTCAGGGTCTATTAATGATCAGAACAAAAAGATCAATAATAATTCCATTATTTATTGGTGTGCTAGTGCAGAATTCATTGTCTCATCAGCCACCCTGACTGTGACATCACATCACTGTCTGTGTGCTGCAGCTGCTGCTCCTCTCCCTTGTGACTTGTCTGAGGGGAGGGCGCTGATCATATACAAATATACATATTAACTGGGCACTTGTCTTGGCTGTCTGAGTGACATGAGGACTCAGACAGACACACTTACTTGAGTTGCCTATGACCACAGGACGGGGCCAGCACAGAGGAATCCACCATACACTGTCTCCTGCCTGACTCCTCCTAGCTGCTGACTCACAGGACAGGAGACGCTGAGGCACATTCAGCCAGCTTCAAGGGGGCGGAACTCACAGGCTGCTGATGTCACTCCTGTGCCAGAGAGATGCACGCTGGCTTTCTTTGAGAGGGGCGGGCACCGGGCGGCATCGGTGACCATGGCAACAGGCACAGAGCGGAGTGGAATGTATACACTGACTCCGCTCCGCTCTGTCATCCCCGGTGTAATAGCGTAATCAGACACAACACCGGCAGACAGCCTGGTCAGCACTGTGTGAACTGAGGCGGGGCGCAGCCAGCGTGACCAGCCAGGCAAAACAGTCCTGCTCCTTGCGCCCGCACAGACTGTCAATGACTTCCGCCCCAAGGCTCCAGCCTCGTCCGCCTCTGTGTCAGCACGGCCCTGCTCCTGACTATCGCTTTCCCTATCTCTCCAATGTCTCTCCCATCTCTCACTAATACAGCAGCACACAGAGTGAGAAAATGGCCGATGCTGCGGCCTTATATAAGGGAGGGGAGGCTCCGTGAGGGAGTGCAGCCTGATTGGCTGCCATGTGTCTGCTGAGTGTGATGTAGAAGGTCAAAGTTTAGACCAATGATGTAGTATAGGGGGCGGGTCAAACTCGCATAAAGTTCGCGTTTCGACACAAACCTGCGTTGTTCGCGCGAACACGTTTGCATGCGAACCGTTCGGGCCATCTCTAGTGGGGAGCTGAACAACATTAAGAACTGTTCTCATTCCTCTAAGACAGACAAATAGTGGGGGCTGGAAAAACAAATGGGGTACGGGATATCATAAACCTCTTATTGGCCTGTCTCACCCATAAATATATGATAATGGCAAATAAAATGGATATAGGGAGCGCTAGGCTGGTTACAAAAGTAGTACAAAATCTTTATTGTATAAAGCTGCATATAGTGTCACACATACAATTCCCCCCTTAAAACCAAGCAAAGTAGCCTGGCTATGAGATGCATCTGAAAAAAAGGCCAAAATCGTCCCTTCTGGAGTGCACTCCTATAAATAAAAAAGGACTTACATGTCAAAACATTTAATCTTCGGGCCCATATACTGCATAAACCAGGCAATGCCCGTCAGTGGCACGGAATCCTGCACCTTGAATATTGTACCACCCGTGTGCTAGCAGGAAGAAAGCATGCCTCTATGTAAGAACATGTACGCTCTCATTATAGACACATGTATCCGTGTCTAACCTCAAACTCCTATTGCCCGCAGTAAGGAAACCAGAGACTCACGTGACCCAGCAGACCGGCAAGCGCCCGCGCGGAGGAGACAACCACCTCTATTCTAGCGGCGCACATGTATTGGAGTCGTCGGATGACCTAGGCAGATTGAGCAGTCCCTTCTGGTATGTGGCAAAGGAGGAGGAAGAGAAGCGGAGGCACGGGGGACAATTAGCGCGGAGCGCGCTTCCGGGTAGAGCCTCTCACGTGACTCGTTTCGTCACTCACACGTGACTTCCTCAGACGTGATGTCAGCGGCGTGGTTGCGCCCTTATATAGCCATAGCAACCATGCCAGCTGCTTGATTCAATACAGGAAGTATAAGTAATTAAAAATAGTCACCAATATACTGCTTTTGATGAACAAAAGTTCATATTGGGCAGATCATCAAAGGGGAATAGCGGTTTGGGAGCTGTAAATCACAGGAACGCTTTTAAATTCAGGTCTCTGTTCAAACCTTGCGGGGATAGGCTCCCACACTCATATATGAACTTTGATTCCTTCTGTAGGAGTTTTGTCAAAATCTCCCCATCGGGGGCTAATATTCAACTTGTATATCCACATAAAGCGGAGTCCCGATAGTGTTGGGCGAACATCTAGATGTTCGGGTTAGGGCCGAACAGGCCGAACATGGCCGCGATGTTCGGGTGTTCGACCCGAACTCCGAACATAATGGAAGTCAATGGGGACCTGAACTTTTGTGCTTTGCAAAGCCTCCTTACATGCTACATACCCCAAATTTACAGGGTATGTGCACCTTGGGAGTGGGTACAAGAGGAAATTTTTTTTAGCAAAAAGAGCTTATAGTTTTTGAGAAAATCGATTTTAAAGTTTCAAAGGGAAAACTGTCTTTTAAAGAGGAACTGTAACGACAAAACGGCCCCTGGGGGGTACTCACCTCGGGTGGGGGAAGCCTCAGGATCCTAATGAGGCTTCCCACGCCGTCCTGCGTCCCTCGGGGGTCTCGCTGTAGACCTCCGTACAGCGGTGACGCAATGTTTACCTTCCTGGCTCCTGCGCAGGCGCTCTGATGGCTGTCGGCGCCGAAGTAGGCAGAAATACCCGATCGCCGTCGGGTCTGCTCTACTGCGCAGGCGCAAGTTTCCGGCACCTGCGCAGTAGAGCGGACCCGACGGAGATCGGGTATTTCCGTCTATTTCCGTGCCGAAAGTCGCCACAGCGCCCCCGCTGGAGCCAGCAAAGGTAAATATTGAACTGACAGTCGGCACAGTCGCCGGCTGTTCGGAGGGCTGCGGCGAGACCCCCGTGGGACAGAGGACGGCGTGGGAAGCCTCATTAGGATCCTGAGGCTTCCCCCACCCGAGGTGAGTACCCCCCAGGGGATGTTTTTCATGTTACAGAGTCTCTTTAAATGCGGGAAATGTCTGTTTTCTTTGCACAGGTAACATGCTTTTTGTCGGCATGCAGTCATAAATGTAATACATATAAGAGGTTCCAGGAAAAGGGACCGGTAACGCTAACCCAGCAGCAGCACACGTGATGGAACAGGAGGAGGGTGGCGCAGGAGGAGAAGGCCACGCTTTGTGAGACACAACAACTCAGGCCTTGCATGAGGACAAGAAGCGTGCGGATAGCATGCTTTGTACCGCCATGCAGTCATAAATGTAATAAAGATAAGTGGTTCAATAAACAGGGACCACGCGGCAACGCTAACCCAGCAGCAGCAGACGTGATGGAACAGGAGGAGGCGCAGGAGCAGAAGGCCACGCTTTGTGAGACACAACAACCCAGGCCTTGCATGAGGACAAGAAGCGTGCGGATAGCATGCTTTGTACCGCCATGCAGTCATAAATGTAATAAAGATAAGTGGTTCAATAAACAGGGACCACGCGGCAACGCTAACCCAGCAGCAGCAGACGTGATGGAACAGGAGGAGGCGCAGGAGGAGAAGGCCACGCTTTGTGAGACACAACAACCCAGGCCTTGCATGAGGTACCGCCATGCAGTCATAAATGTAATAAAGATAAGTGGTTCAATAAACAGGGACCACGCGGCAACGCTAACCCAGCAGCAGCAGACGTGATGGAACAGGAGGAGGCGCAGGAGGAGAAGGCCACGCTTTGTGAGACACAACAACCCAGGCCTTGCATGAGGTACCGCCATGCAGTCATAAATGTAATAAAGATAAGTGGTTCAATAAACAGGGACCACGCGGCAACGCTAACCCAGCAGCAGCAGACGTGATGGAACAGGAGGAGGCGCAGGAGGAGAAGGCCACGCTTTGTGAGACACAACAACCCAGGCCTTGCATGAGGACAAGAAGCGTGCGGATAGCATGCTTTGTACCGCCATGCAGTCATAAATGTAATAAAGATAAGTGGTTCAATAAACAGGGACCACGCGGCAACGCTAACCCAGCAGCAGCAGACGTGATGGAACAGGAGGAGGCGCAGGAGGAGAAGGCCATGCTTTTTGAGACGCAACAACCCAGGCCTTGCATGAGGACAAAAAGCGTGCGGATAGCATGCTTTGTACCGCCATGCAGTCATAAATGTAATAAAGATAAGTGGTTCAATAAACAGGGACCACGCGGCAACGCTAACCCAGCAGCAGCAGACGTGATGGAACAGGAGGAGGCGCAGGAGGAGAAGGCCATGCTTTTTGAGACACAACAACCCAGGCCTTGCATGAGGACAAAAAGCGTGCGGATATAGCAGCAATGCTTTTTGCCGCCATGCAGTCATAAATGTAATACAGATGAGAGGTTCAATAAACAGGGACCGGAAACGCTACACCATCCCAGATGTTCATTGGTCATGTTACTTGGTTGGGGTCCTGGAGTGTTGCGTAGTCATTTCCAATCCAGGATTGATTCATTTTAATTTGAGTCAGACGGTCTGCATTTTCTGTGGAGAGGCGGATACGCCGATCTGTGACGATGCCTCCGGCAGCACTGAAACAGCGTTCCGACATAACGCTGGCTGCCGGGCAAGCCAGCACCTCTATTGCGTACATTGCCAGTTCGTGCCAGGTGTCTAGCTTCGATACCCAATAGTTGAAGGGTGCAGATGGATTGTTCGACACAGCTACGTCATCTGACATGTAGTCCTTGACCATCTTCTCCAGGCGATCGGTGTTGGAGGTGGATCTGCACGCTTGCTGTTCAGTGGGCTGCTGCTGCATGGGTGTCAGAAAATTTTCCCACTCCAAGGACACTGCTGATACCATTCCCTTTTGGGCACTAGCTGCGGCTTGCGTTGTTTGCTGCCCTCCTGGTCGTCCTGGGTTTGCGGAAGTCAGTCTGTCGGCGTACAACTGGCTAGAGGAGGGGGAGGATGTCAATCTCCTCTCTAAAGTCTCCACAAGGGCCTGCTGGTATTCTTCCATTTTGACCTGTCTGACTCTTTCTTCAAGCAGTTTTGGAACATTGTGTTTGTACCGTGGATCCAGAAGGGTATAAACCCAGTAATTGGTGTTGTCCAGAATGCGCACAATGCGTGGGTCGCGTTCAATGCAGTCTAGCATGAATTGAGCCATGTGTGCCAGAGTCCTACCAGAATCCTCATCATCCTCTTGTGAGCGTTGTGATAGTTGTTGTGATGCATCATAGTCGTCACCTTCCTCCTGGTCTGCTTCTGCTGACCATTCGCGCTGAATTGTGGAAGTCCAACGTGCACCGCTCTGGCCCTCGTCAGTGGTGGCATGAAATTCCTGCTCCAACTCCAGCTGTTCTTCCTCCTCTTCTTCGTCATAGCTGCTGGGGCCAGCGTTCCCTGAGGCGGATGGCCTGATGTTGGTACCATCACGCTGATCGTTTTCTCCTTCAGATTCCCCCAGTTGCATCATGACAGCTGTTTCCTTGATTTTCAACATTGACCTCTTCAGTAAACACAGCAGTGGTATGGTAATGCTGACTGAAGAGTTGTCACTGCTCACAAGCAACGTGGATTGCTCAAAATTTTGGAGGACTTGGCAGAGGTCCAACATGTTGGCCCAATCGGATCCACAGAAGCTTGGCAGCTGTCCGGATGCGCTTTGGTACTGCGCCGTCATGTACTGGACCACTGCACTCTTCTGCTCACAAAAGCGTGCTAGCATGTGCAGCGTAGAATTCCAGCGCGTAGGGACATCACACAGCAAGCGATGGTGGGGGAGATTGAAGCGCTCCTGCATCTTGGCGAGTGCACCCGAAGCAGTACTGGAATTTCTACAATGTTTGGCCACTCGACGCACCTTCAACAGAAGATCGGCCACGCCTGGGTATGTCCTCAGGAACCGCTGAACTACTAGGTTCATCACGTGCGCCAGGCAAGGGATGTGTGTCAGCTTAGCCAACCTTAAAGCGCGAATGAGATTACTCCCATTATCACACACAACCATGCCCGGTTTCAGGTCCAGCGGTGCCAGCCACAAATCCGTCTGTTCCTTTATTCCCTTCCAAATTTCCTCCCCTGTGTGCTGCTTATCCCCAAGGCAGATCAGCTTCAGCAACGCTTGCTGACGCATGCCAACAGCTGTGCTGCACTGCTTCCACGATCCTACTGCTGCTGGGTTAGCGTTTCCGGATGAGGTACAGCTTTGAGATGCGTTGGAGGAGAAGGAGTCAGAGAGGTAGGTGCTGCTGTTGTTATCCAGTGGGAGGGACGGCGGTGCAGCTGTTTGCGGCGTGGGCAACACCCGCGCCGTAGCAGGTGAGGAATCGCTGCCAGGCTCCACAAGGTTCACCCAGTGCGCGGTAAGGGAGATGTATCGACCCTGTCCGAACGCACTCGTCCAAGTGTCAGTGGTGAGGTGAACCTTGCAGGCAACGGCATTCTTTAAGCTTCGGGTTATTTTGCTGACCACGTGCTCATGCAACTCAGGCACTGCAGAGCGCGCAAAGTGGTAGCGGCTGGGAACCACGTAACGTGGGATGGCCACTGACATCATGCCCTTGAAGCTGTTTGTCTCCACCACTCGATATGGCAGCATTTCGCAGGCCAGAAGCTTGGCTATGCTGGCTGTTACTGCCACGGCCCGGGGGTCATTTGCTGGCAATTTCCTCTTGCGCTCAAACATCTCCGACACAGACAACTGAACCGTAGCGCTGCACACGGAAGGGCTGTTGGTTGTTGTGTTTGATGAACACTGGGAGACCTCAAGAGCACTACTCCGGAAAGTGACAGTGTCAGCGTCGTCTGATGTTTGTGAATCTTGTGAACCACGCAATGGCTGGGCTACTGCTGCTGCTGAGGCGGGTCTGGTGGTGAGTCTGGTGAACCCAAGGGAGGCAGTGTTGCTGGTACCCTGTCCTGCCGCGTTTGCCCACAGAGTGGGATGTTTGGATAGCATGTGGCGGCTCATGCTGGTGGTGGAGAGGTTGTTAATACTTTTCCCCCTGCTCAGGCGGGTCTTGCACACCTTGCAAATCGCCATGGTAACATCCTCAGTGCAGTCTTCAAAGAAAGCCCAGACTTTGGAGCACCTGCCTCCTTGCTGGCGATTTCTGTTTGCTCCTCTTTTGCCTCTCACTTGAACTTCCACGCTTGTGGTGCCTGAAATTGCGCGCCGCCTACCTTGTGGCACAAGGCGAACTCATGCAGCAGTGGGTTCTTCAACAGACTCATCTGTGCTGCTGCTACGACGGCGATGTTCTCGTTCACAAACAAAATCTGGGTCTCTGTCCACATTGTCCATACCCTCCTCTTCCATCTCCTCATACTCGTCATATGTCATTGTGGGGGGCCGCCGCCGTGGAGTAGAGCTCCCCAGAACAACCTCTGCGCAGCTCACTCCAACGTCGTCTTCCAGATCTTGTCGGCCGACCTCCTGCAATTGCAACCCCTCCTGCCCAACTTGCTCTGGGATTTGGGTTTCCGAGTCCTCCTCGGACTCGCCTTGTATTTCAGTGCGCGGTGCATTTCCCACAGTTAATGGTTGTGAATCCGGGCACAACATTTCTGGCTGTTCCTCCATTGACCTTTGAAAGGTGGAAGTTTGTTGGGCTGGGAATAGCTCCTGCGAATACCCCATTGTGTCCTGAGGTAATTCATCGGACTGGTTATCTGGCAGTTGTGTGCGTGGTGTCGCTGCCGGTTGTGTCAGCTTTGTGCCCACTGGCTCCTTGTAACTGGCTGAGGACTCGGACCTCGTGCGTGATGTGCTGGTGCTGCTTAACCCACTGCTGGACGCTTTAGAGGTCATCCAAGTAATTATCTGGTCCTGTTCTTTTGGATCTGTGAGGGTTGTTGTCCTGGACAACATGGGCGGTATTGAGTGGGTTTTCTTGGGTGCTCCCCTGTGGCCTGTACGTGAACCGTCAGGGGAAACACCTCTTCCCTTGCCCCTTCCTCTTTCACCGGATTTCTTCCTCATTTCACTTATCCTTACAGTACACGCTGACTGGCAGCAGTACAGTGGCAGTACAGAAATGCTATACAGTACCACTATTCCCAGCAGCGACACAGAGCACAATGCTATACAGTGGCGGGTGAGCGGTGTACCACTATTCCCAGCAGCGACACAGAGCACAATGCTATACAGTGGCAGGTGAGCGGTGTACTACTGTTCCCAGGCCCAGCAGACACAGAGTGGAAGTAAAAAGAATGCTATATAGTCTGGCTGAGCGGTGTACACAGAGTGGCAGTACACACAATGCTATATAGTCTGGCTGAGCCGTGTACACAGAGTGGCAGTACACAATGCTATATAGTCTGGCTGAGCCGTGTACACAGAGTGTCAGTAAACAATGCTATATATAGCGTGGCTGAGCGAGGTACACAGTGGCAGTACACACAATGCTATATAGTCTGGCTGAGCGGTGTACACAGAGTGGCAGTACACACAATGATATATAGTCTGGCTGAGCCGTGTACACAGAGTGTCAGTAAACAATGCTATATATAGCGTGGCTGAGCGAGGTACACAGTGGCAGTACACACAATGCTATATAGTCAGGCTGAGCCGTGTACACAGAGTGTCAGTAAACAATGGTATATAGTCTGGCTGAGCGGTGTACACAGAGTGTCAGTAAACAATGGTATATAGTCTGGCTGAGCGGTGTACACAGAGTGGCAGTAAACACAATGCTATATATAGCGTGGCTGAGCGAGGTGCACAGTGGCAGTACACACAATGCTATATAGTCTGGCTGAGCGGTGTACACAGAGTGTCAGTAAACAATGCTATATATAGCGTGGCTGAGCGAGGTACACAGTGGCAGTACACACAATGCTATATAGTCAGGCTGAGCCATGTACACAGAGTGTCAGTAAACAATGGTATATAGTCTGGCTGAGCGGTGTACACAGAGTGTCAGTAAACAATGGTATATAGTCTGGCTGAGCGGTGTACACAGAGTGGCAGTAAACACAATGCTATATATAGCGTGGCTGAGCGAGGTGCACAGTGGCAGTACACACAATGCTATATAGTCTGGCTGAGCGGTGTACACAGAGTGTCAGTAAACAATGCTATATATAGCGTGGCTGAGCGAGGTACACAGTGGCAGTACACACAATGCTATATAGTCAGGCTGAGCCATGTACACAGAGTGTCAGTAAACAATGGTATATAGTCTGGCTGAGCGGTGTACACAGAGTGTCAGTAAACAATGGTATATAGTCTGGCTGAGCGGTGTACACAGAGTGGCAGTAAACACAATGCTATATATAGCGTGGCTGAGCGAGGTGCACAGTGGCAGTACACACAATGCTATATAGTCAGGCTAAGCCGTGTACACAGAGTGGCAGTAAACACAATGCTATATATAGCGTGGCTGAGCGAGGTGCACAGTGGCAGTACACACAATGCTATATAGTCAGGCTGAGCCGTGTACACAGTGTCAGAAAACACAATGCTATATATAGCGTGGCTGAGCGAGGTGCACAGTGGCAGTACACACAATGCTATATAGTCTGGCTGAGCGGTGTACACAGAGTGTCAGTAAACAATGCTATATATAGCGTGGCTGAGCGAGGTACACAGTGGCAGTACACACAATGCTATATAGTCAGGCTGAGCCGTGTACACAGAGTGTCAGTAAACAATGGTATATAGTCTGGCTGAGCGGTGTACACAGAGTGTCAGTAAACAATGGTATATAGTCTGGCTGAGCGGTGTACACACAGTGGCAGTAAACACAATGCTATATATAGCGTGGCTGAGCGAGGTGCACAGTGGCAGTACACACAATGCTATATAGTCAGGCTGAGCCGTGTACACAGAGTGTCAGTAAACAATGGTATATAGTCTGGCTGAGCGGTGTACACAGAGTGGCAGTAAACACAATGCTATATATAGCGTGGCTGAGTGAGGTGCACAGTGGCAGTACACACAATGCTATATAGTCAGGCTAAGCCGTGTACACAGAGTGTCAGAAAACACAATGCTATATATAGCGTGGCTGAGCGAGGTGCACAGGGGCAGTACACACAATGCTATATAGCCAGGCTAAGCCGTGTACACAGAGTGTCAGAAAACACAATGCTATATATAGCGTGGCTGAGCGAGGTACACAGTGGCAGTAAACAATGCTATATATATAGTGTGGCTGAGCGAGCGGTGTACTACTGTTCCCAGCAGCGACACACAATGACTGGGGGGGACCCTGGCTAGCGTGGCTGGAGAGCGAACTACCCTGCCTGCCTACCCAAAGCTAAACCCACAGAGAAATGGCGGAGATATGACGTGGTTCGGGTATTTATTTACCCGAACCACGTGACCGTTCGGCCAATCAGAGTGCGTTCGGGCCCGAACCACGTGACCCGTTCGGCCAATCACAGCGCTAGCCGAACGTTCGGGGAACGTTCGGCCATGCGCTCTTAGTTCGGCCATGTGGCCGAACGGTTTGGCCGAGCACCGTCAGGTGTTCGGCCGAACTCGAACATCACCCGAACAGGGTGATGTTCTGCAGAACCCGAACAGTGGCGAACACTGTTCGCCCAACACTAAGTCCCGATATATATCTATTATGCACAGTCCTAAAGTGCTGGGCAAGGGGATTGAGTCTCTTTTTATCAATGGTGGTACTCCTGATATTGGCCAAATGTTCACCAATTCGTGTATTCAATGGTATTCACTTGTAAAACTCAGTGTGCCTGAGAAAAACACATCATGGTTCAGGGTTCCAGGGAAGAGATAACAAGTTCAACAGTGTAGACTTGTCTGTATGGGAACTGATGATGACCCTCATGTACCTATGAAAGTTAAAACTTCAAATGTAGAATTTACGTAACCATTATAAATACAAACTAAAACTGTTGGATTCCAGTAAAATCCTCTCTGGGATTAGCACAATAGATATAGTATCATTCTTTACTTCTTTAGTTTAGTTTCACTTCAGGTTGTCTTTGATGTTGCACAGTACTTTGTATTTGCAACATACCCTACTTTTACATAATAACTATGCACTGTTATAAAACAAAATATGTCATCTTACACTTAGGAAATGTATGCAAATGAATAGATTTGTAATTGTATCCAATAACATGATGCAGAAATATTGCTCAGAACCTTTGAATCAATTTAGCTTCTGAATAACCATGTTTGCTTTTTAAAAAGGGATATGTTTTCAGCTGCTCAGACTCCCCTGGGTTCTTATTAAGAATCTATTTTGTTCTGCAATTAGAAGCCCTGCCTGCGCATTAAGGCTTGTATTGTAATGTAGATCCGTATAGTGGGCTGATAAATTTAGCAGTCCTCAAAATATAAAAATAACTGTCGAGATGCATTTATTCCGTGTGCTGTTTTTCGATGCTTTGTAACAAAACTATTCTCTAAAAATGTATTATTTTTTTTTGCTCTATATTTTACAGTCTCCAGTGAAAACTGGATGGAGTGGAGCAGACCAATAATGTTTGTCTGGTTGTTAAAGTGGATCCGAGATAAACTTTTACTCATTGCATAATTGTGTTCCTTTCATATAGTTAATAGGGTATTCCTCAAGCCAAATACTTTTTTTTTGTTTTGTTTTAGTTAGCCTGGCACTCGCTGACAACTCTGTATCAAATGTGCACAATTTGTTAAACGGGAGCTGTGGATCGTGTCTAGGTGACATACATCCTACTGTTAATTTCCTGAGTGCCAGACTTCTTCTTTCTTGTTGCCCTAGGCCAGGGCCTTTGTGGCAAGGCCACAGATCCGGCCCAGTCTACAGAGACACATTTATAGCCCCCCCATGACCCCTGCAGGGAAGGGTTGGTTGGAAAACAACTCACAACAGCGTTAGGCCCAGGCTGATGTAAATTGAATTTAGCTGGCTGGACACACACATAGGCACAGTAGGCTGTGCTCTTCTGCGGCAGATGGATGGAGCCAGAGAGACATGTGGCACTGAGGAAGACAGTTCTTCTGCTACTTTCTGCTTGGAGATCTCAGAAGTGGCACAATAAGATGGGGATGGGCAGTGTACAGACTTAAAGAGACACTGAAGCGAAAAAAAATGATGATATTATGATTTCTATGTGTAGCACAGCTAAGAAATAAAACATTAAGATCAGATACATCAGTGTTTTGTTTCCAGTACAGGAAGAGTTGAGAAACTCCAGTTGTTATCTCTATGCAAACAAGCCATTAAGCTCTCCGACTAAGTTAGTCATGGAGAGGGCTGTTATCTGACTTTTATTATCTCAACTGTTCCTGGACTATTTACTTTTCCTCTGCTAGAGGAGAGGTCATTACTTCAGACTGCTCTGAAAGACTCATTTTGAATGCCGAGTGTTGTGTAATCTGCACATATTATAGAATGATGCAATGTTAGAAAAACAACTATATACCTGAAAATAAAAGTATGAGAATATTTTCTTTGCTGCTAATCTTCTAGTAATTATTCATAGTACACAACCAATTCACTATATCATATATTTTTTTCGCTTCAGTGTCTCTTTAAGTACGTGGGGAGGTGCATCCATACTTTGGGTACCAGAGGCCAATGATTTCTAGTTACATCTCTAGTCTACTACATTGCAAATTCCAACAAATATTTCATTGTGTATCACAAAATATGTCAAATATTAAACATCATCAAAATACAAATTACAAAAAAGACACCGGTGAGGCAGTCAGCCTCAAAATCTGATGTAGATGTAAACATATCCTTGAAGGTGGACACTGACAGATTGCAAGTGTTTATAAGTAATAGTAACAATACATAGAAGTAGAACATGCATTACAGGGGAGAGGTGCAAGTGATTTTGTTTCTCTCCTCTGTTTCAGATCAGCTCTGTGTAACATAGAATTCTCTGTAAAATGAAATGACTAGTATCTAGTCTTGTAGACTCCCCTCAGTCTGTCCTCACCCTCAACACATGTGTTCTGCTGACTGCGCCTTGATGGTAACTCCTCCATACATACGGAACACATGGCACCACGGATCAGACCCAGGACTCCGAGCTTTAATTAAATGTCTGAGGTTGTGGCCGGCTGTTTTTCATTTGGAAGAATATGAAAGAGAAAATATTTTTGGAGCATGATTCTACCCCAAAAGCAACACACACATGAAAGGGCTGAATACATTCAATCCTCCGTCTTTCCACTGCTTTGAATTCAGGCCATCTGGAAGGGTTTGTGTGAGCAAATTAACCCTGATCTATCAGCTGGAAGAATGCCTTTGAAATCCACAAACAATGGGAGGTCCAATGTCTCTGGAAATTAATCGGTAGTGAAGTTCTGTTCATTTCATTAATATTTTTATTCCCTATAACTTTATAAAAGTTTTACTGAAAATCAACCAGCTTCTTCTTTCAAAGAAACGTCTTCCGCTGAAGCTTTTGAGGATGGGAGAGAAGACCTTATTAATGAGGCTTAAAGGAGAACTTTGTGCCAAGCGCAAACCTCAGTAGTACATAAAGCATATTATGGGACCTGCTCATCTTTCCTTGAGGAAGCTGGCATTTCCATATTAGAACACCCTAGTTTTAGGTGTTTCTGGTGAGAGAGTTAAAGCAACCTTACAGCTTGTAAATCAAAGCAGCTTAACTTTACATGCTTGGCCTGGGTACAGGCTGTCCAGGGGTGCTGCTAAGGTAGGTTTTGGTGACCCCAAGCGGCACAAAATTGATGGCCCTTCCTCACCAGTCAGAGGCCCCTTCTACTGTAATAAAAGGAAGCCAAAGGTGCCCCCCCCCCCTCTACTAAATGAGTAGCCCTATAGGTAGGTAGTGTGACATATGCGCAGTCACATTCCAATTCCTGTTCCCTTTGCCGCAGTTTACCATTTAGCCTCAGACCATGAGGGAATCCTGAAGGCAGTCAGCACTGCAGGCAAAGTAACCTTTTGGATTGGTTGGTGAGTCCACACACAGTCCAACTTCGATTGTATATACAAACAAGTTAGTGGAAAATTACACTTTGTGAAAAAAACAATAAAAATCAATTTCCGCTAACTTGTGACAAAAAATAAAATCTTCTATGAACTCACCATACTCCTAACGGAATACCTTGGGAAGTCTTCTTTCTAAAATGGGGTCACATGTGGGGTTCCTATACTGCCCTGGCATTTTAGGGGCCCTAAACCGTGAGGAGTAGTCTAGAAACCAAATGCCTCAAAATGACCTGTAAAATCCTAAAGATATTCATAGGATTTTGGGCCCCTTAGCGCACCCAGGCTGCAAAAAAGTGTAACACATGTGGTATTGCTGTACTCAGAAGAAGTAGTATAATGTGTTTTGGGGTGTATTTTTACACATACCTATGCTGGGTGGGAGAAATCTCTCTGTAAATGGACAATTGTGTGTAAAAAAAATCTCATTTACGGAGATATTTCTCCCACCCAGCATGGGTATTTGTAATAATACACCCCAAAACACATTATACTATTTCTCCTGAGTACGGCGATACTACATGTGTGACACTTTTTTTCAGCCTAGGTGCACGAAGGGGCCCAAAGTCCTATGAGCACATTTAGGCTTTACAGGGGTGCTTACAATTTAGCACCCCCCCAAAATGACAGGACAGTAAACACAACCCACAAATGACCCCATTTTGGAAAGTAGACACCCCAAAGTATTCAGAGAGGGGCATGGTGAGTCTGTGGCAGATTTCATTTTTTTTTGGTCACAAGTTAGCAGAAATGGAAACTTTTTTTTAATTTATTTTTTTTGTCACAAAGTGTCATTTTCCGCTAACTTGTAACAAAAAATTAAAATCTTCTATGAACTCACCATGCCTCTTAGTGATGACTTTGGGATGTCTTCTTTCCAAAATGGGGTAATTTGGGGGGTACTTATACTATCCTGGAATTCTAGCCCCTCATGAAACATGACAGGTGCTCAGAAAGTCAAAGATGCTTCAAAATGGGAAAATTCACTTTTTGCACCATAGTTTGTAAACACTATGGGCCTGATTCACAAAGCGGTGATAACCAAGTTATCACGCCTAAAAGACTTTAGGCGTGATAACCTTTGCACCGCTGAGTTAGCACCACTTTGTGCTGGTGATCGCGCGCAAAGTCCCACGTGCAAAGTTTTGTGCGCGTAATCACGCAATTCTGCGTGCAGCGCCCATAGGCAAAACTTTGCGTGCGGAAATTTCGCGCGAGTTTCTTCTTATCACGCCTAAAGTGAGTTTAGGCGTGATAAAGGGCTTTTCACTGGCGTGCAAACAGTTTGCACCGCTTTGTGAATCAGGCCCTATAACTTTTACCCAAACCAATAAATATACAATTACTGGATTTTTTTTTTTATCAAAGACATGTAGCACAATACATTTGGACAAAAATCTATATAGAAATTGTACTTTATTTAAACAAAATGTCAGCACAGAAAGTTAAAAAAAAACTTTTTTTTTGACAAAATTCATGTCTTTTTTGATGAATATAATAAAAACTAAAATTCACAGCAGCAATCAAATAGCACCAAAAGAAAGCTGTATTAGTGACAAGAAAAGGAGGTAAAATTAATTTAGGTGGTAAGTTGTATGACCAAGCAATAAGCTGTTAAAGCTGCAGTGGTCTGAATGGAAAAAAGTGTCTGGTCCTTAAGGGGTTTTAAGACTGCAGTCTTAACAGTGGTTAAGAAGAGGCAATTTTTGGCAGTGGTAAGTGAAATTGGGCTTTACAATAGTAACATTCTGATTTCAATGACAGAATTTGAAAAACCTAATGAAGTGTTTTTGTGATGGATCATGTCAAGTTTGTCATCTACGCCCTTAACTGCTGAAGGTACAGTGCTGAATAATATCCTGACGCTTCGTAAATAGAGCATAACAATAATAATAAAAGAGGACATTTAGTTATGGAGGCTGACGAGGAACGACTAGACTTTCGCTCTAATTAATTATGTTTTAGATGAAAAGGGAGATTGAAATTTACAAAATGAAATTGATATGGAGCATTTCTTGTGAATCAAGCAGTAAATGGATGATAGAATCTGAGTATAATTAGTTTACGGTTAAAATCTAATTAAGCTATGTTTTTATGATGTCCCCAGGATGCGGAATACATTTTTTCTCTCCCTAAGTCTTATTTCATCAGACACTTCCTGTCTTATAAAATAAGGCAAGGAGTAATGTGCAAAGCTTAGCCGCCCATAGCAAACTGTCCTAAGTTGTCATTGATCTAACTACTCTAAAGTGATCATCAAAGGTGAAATCTGATTGGATTGTTCCCTCTCATTCATCATTGATGGTTGTTTGAATGTTCTTATTAATTATTGATACATTGATCATTGATTTATTGCCTGACAATATTTTAGTATAAGTAGAGGCAAATTAAAATCCAAGTAAAAGCAAAGTGATAAACGGACTGCGGAGCTAGTGTTGTATCACTGCCCTGCACATCATACCTCACAGTAGAGCGATTTTCCATAGTGTAGTTGATGTGCCGTGTGCTGCCTTCCCTGGCCATCAATCAAATTCCATTTACCCACTGCTCTGTGTTTATTATGCAGTCTACATCCTGACCCTGCATTGAATGAATTCCAATATAATCATAAATGTTTCTGCTGTAATTAATCTTATCTCAGTCACCTGGCTCTATTCTGGTACATTGTTAGGGAGAGGTAAACTTGTTATCTTCCCTCCCACATGTCTACTTCTTACTGATTGGCTGAGGGCAGTTCAGTGTGATGGGAGGTTGAGAAGGGAAATACACCTCATCCCTCTGCAGAAGCTGCTGAAATACAATCTATGCTGTGGTCGTGTGTGTTTACAAATCAAGCTAGATATGACAGTGCAGTTTCTAGTACAGTACAGAGCTCAGTGGGGAGGAGGGTATGTAATGCATACATGATTTCAGGCAGGAGAAAAAAAGAGTAAAGGAGGAAATGACATCAGGATTGACTTCAATCAGAGGCAGTAAAGATGAAAAATGCCCGGAACAGTTTTCTCTTTATTTACTATATAAACATCACTGAAATCAGAACATCAACAGCACACTACTTATATTATGTATTTATCTAGCTATATTTGTGTTGTTGTTTTTTTCTGGGACAGTATGGCTGTCCTTGCTGCTTGAAAGCAAGTGTTGATCTGGGGGTCATGAGGTCACACATCTTACAGGAAAAGGCAGGGGCTTACTGTGATGTTTCCTCATTTCCTCCATCTTCCACCCTCCTTAAGGGAGGGTGATAGGAAGGAACATTGCAGCAAGCCTGGCTCTTCCTGTCTGGAAATTTAACTAAAAGTAAATTTTTTCAAGGAGTCACTACAGGGACCAAGGAAGGGAACAAGAGGTAAATGATCCAGTATGAACATGCCTCTGCACTTACCTTAGGTCACTTTTCCAGGGGTAACGTACCCTTTAGCGGTTGCTCTGAATATTTACAGGGGATGGAGATGTGGGGATAGCAACACCTTTTCACTCCAATTCAAAACTTTATACATTTCTTGAAACGTTTACATTTACAGAACTGACAAAGTGGGCGAATTGCTTCTGTTGAGAAATTAACTTCAGATATCAAAAGATTTGGGTGTGAAACTACAGTGAAAGAACTGCATGCTGGGAAAACGATGATAGGCCTTAGGCTGAGGCAGCTATGCAATATAGTATATACTGTCTTATTAAAAATGTGAGATTTTTTCTTATATTCCCAAAGCATGTTTAAGATAAAAACATTATTCCATATTAGGCTGACAAGGGAAATCACACATCTTTTAATTAGGTGTGGCTTGCTGTGCCAGGCATCCGAATAGGATTAGATAACTGTCAGAAGCTCATCTAATGCTCTACAGATACTGCTAGACAGGCTGGTAGAATGGTGTGAAGCCAACAGGAGGTGAGGACTTTGCCAGTTTCCTCCACAGCACTCTCATTTACCGTGTTAAGGGGCTCAGGCAGACCCTCAGCCACATATGTCTGAACACAAACCACCCAACTTTATCTCTATAGCAAAGTTGGAGAAGCTGACGCAGAGGCTTGTTCTGGAATTACATTTGCAAATTAGCAAAAAAAAAAAAAAATACTTATTAATGAAAGTTAACCAGGATATATGATCACAACTGATTATAGCAGCAGGGACATCCATACTATCCCAGGAAAAAAACACATAGATAAAGACACAAATACTTGTTTTGCTTAACAACATACAGTGGGTTGCAAAAGTATTCGGCCCCCTGGAAGTTTTCCACATTTTGTCACATTACTGCCACAAACATGCATCAATTTTATTGGAATTCCACATGAAAGACCAACACAAAGTGGTGTACATGTAAGAAGTGGATCGAAAATCATACATCATTCCAATCATTTTTTACAAATAAATAACTGCAAAGTGGGGCATGTGTAATTATTCGGCCCCCTGAGTCAATACTTTGTAGAACCACCTTTTGCTGCAATTACAGCTGCCAGTCTTTTAGGATATGTCTCTACCAGCTTTGCACATCTAGAGACTGAAATCCTTGCCCATTCTAATTTGCAAAACCGCTCCAGCTCAGTCAGATTAGATGGACAGAGTTTGTGAACAGCAGTTTTCAGATCTTGCCACATATTCTCGATTGGATTTAGATCTGGACTTTGACTGGGCCATTCTAACACATAGATATGTTTTGTTTTAAACCATTCCATTGTTGCCCTGGCTTTATGTTTAGGGTCATTGTCCTGCTGGAAGGTGAACCTCCGCTCCAGTCTCAAGTCTTTTGCAGTCTCTAAGAGGTTTTCTTCCAAGTTTGCCCTGTATTTGGCTCCATCCATCTTCCCATCAACTCTGACCAGCTTCCCTGTCCCTGCTGAAGAGATGCACCCCCCGAGCATGATGCTGCCACCACCATATTTGACAGTGGGGATGGTGTGTTCAGAGTGATGTGCAGTGTTAGTTTTCTGCCACACATAGCGTTTTGCATTTTGGCCAAAAAGTTCCATTTTGGTCTCATCTGACCAGAGCACCACCTTCCACATGGTTGCTGTGTCCCCCACATGGCTTGTGGCAAACTGCAAACAGGACTTCTTATGCTTTCTGTTAACAATGCCTTTCTTCTTGCCACTCTTCCATAAAGGCCAACTTTGTACAGTGCATGACTAATAGTTGACCTATGGACAGAGTCTCCCACCTGAGCTGTAGATCTCTGCTGCTCGTCCAGAGTCACCATGGGCCTCTTGACTGCATTTCTGATCAGCGCTCTCCTTGTTCGGCCTGTGAGTTTAGGTGGACGGCCTTGTCTTGGTAGGTTTACAGTTGTGCCATACTCCTTCCATCTCTGAATAATCGCTTGAGCAGTGCTCCTTGGGATGTTCAAGGCTTTGGAACTCTTTTTGTAGCCTAAGCCTGCTTTAAATTTCTCAATAACTTTATCCCTGACCTTTCTGGTGTGTTCTTTGGTCTTCACGGTGCTGTTGCTCCCAATATTCTCTTAGACAACCTCTGAGGCCCTCACAGAGCAGCTGTATTTGTACTGACATTAGATTACACACAGGTGCACTCTATTTAGTCATTAGCACTCATCAGGCAATGTCTATAGGCAACTGACTGCACTCAGATCAAAGGGGGGCCGAATAGTTATGCACACGCCACTTTGCAGTTATTTATTTGTAAAAAATGTTTGGAATCATGTATGATTTTCGTTCCACTTCTCATGTGTACACCACTTTGTGTTGGTCTTTCATGTGGAATTCCAATAAAATTGATTCATGTTTGTGGCAGTAATATGACAAAATGTGGAAAACTTCAAGGGGGACAAATACTTTTGCAACCCACTGTATGTATTATATTGTCCACTTTTCGATTTCATTGAAGTTTATATGGTGAATAAAGAGAAAACTGTTTAAGGCATTTTTCATCTTTACCCCCTCTGACTGAAGCCACTCCTGATCTAATTTCCTCCCTTACTCTTTTTTCCTCCTTGAAACTGCACTGTCATATCTAGCTTGCTTTGTAAACACATGTGAGCACAGCATGGATAGTTTGTACTTCAGCAGCTTCTGCAGAGGGGTGAAGTGTATTTCCTTCTCAGCCTCATGTGACACTGAACTGCCCTCAGCCAATCAGTGAGGAACAATCTTCCTTCTCATTGGCAATGTACAAAATAGAGTCAGGCTGACTGAGATAAGATTTATTACAGCAGACACATTTAGGATTATTTTAGAATGCTTGCTATGCAGGTTCACCAACCGGGATTGTAGGCACAAGGCAGCCTTGACTCTAAAGCCTGGTACACACTTTCAGTTATGATTGGTCAATCACTGACCAATTTTACCACCTTCATGTAGTATGAGGGTCAACAGATATTGAATACTATGAGATTGGGTAGGTAAACCGTCATACTGCAATAAGGTGGTACAATTGGACAGTGATTGTCCAATCAAAATTGAAGGTGTACTAGGCTTTAGAGCTCAGGCTGCCTTGAGCATGTAATCCAGGTTGGTGGTGGTTCGGGATGGAGCAGAACAAGAGAGACGAAACATGTATGTAAAGATGAAATTGTGTGATGCAGTCATATTATTATTTTTATTTTTATATTTATTTTATTTTTTAAAGCTCCAACATATTCTGTGGCGCTGTACAAGGTAAGAAACATGGGGTACAAAATAATACAGACAAAGGTATACATCAATATATGAAATACAGAGTTGGTACAAAATACAGAATTAGTACAACGTACAGAATTGGTAATACCATTGACAAAATGAATATGAATAAATGTGTAACAAATTGCAAGACACAAAAGGGTGAGAGATCACTGCCCTTGTAAGCTAACAATCTAAAGGAATTGGGGGAAACAAGAGGTATCTAGTAGGAGTACAATTTGGCCAGGGGTCAAAGGGGAACTGGTCTAAAGTAGAACGTATGCTTGATGGAAAAAGTGAGTTTTGAGGGCACGTTTAAAAATAACAAAGGTTGGCGAGTGAGGGATGTTTATGGCAGAGGATTTCGGGGGAGGGGGAAGCACGTGTAAAATCTTGTATACGTGAATGCAAAGAGGTGATTATAGAGGAGGACAAGAGAAGGTCATGTGCAGATCTGAGATTGCGGGTGGGTTGGTATCTAGAACCTAGTGAGGAAATGTACATCATCAGGCTTTATACTCCTGTTGCTGAAGTCGAATCAGATTCTGATTGTACTATCTGTGTGCCTCAGCAAAACCGACCAAACTGTGTGTTTTCCACTCTCAGCTGTGCGGTTTTAGTTATCCTGGGCCTGCCGCAGCCTCACTGTTTTGTGGTTTGATGACAGGAGTGAAGATCATTGTGGATCGGTATGTTGTGCATTCTGAGTCACTTTTCTGTTCACTACAGTTGTAAAATGTGGATATGTAAGGATGCATATACACATCCAATTTTGATTGGCCAATGATTGGCCTATTTACCCCTTATATGCAGTATTATATATATATATATATATATATATACACATTTAATATTTACAGTATATATAGCAGCACTGAGTGACATCTCCCGAAGCGCTTAACAGGGCATTTAGTCTTGTCGCTAACTGTCCCTCAGAGGGGCTCACAATCTAATACCTTCCATAGTCCTATGTCCATTGTAGTCTAGGGCTGTTTTTTTGGGGGAAGCCAATTATCTTATCTGTATGTTTTGAGGATATGGGAGGAAAGCGGAGTGCCCAGAGGGAACCCAGCCAGACACAGAACATACAATCTCTATGCAGATAGTTCCCTGGCTGGGATTCGAACCAGGGATGTAGCACTGCAAGCGGAGACTGCTCCACCCTACGCTGCCCAAAGTATCTCAAGCTTAAAGAGGAACTCCAGTGAAAATGATGTAATAAAATACATTTTTACAATAATTATGTATACATGATTTAGGCAGTGTTTGCACATTGTAAAATCTTTCCTCTCCCTGATTTACCTTCAGACATTTATCACATGGTGACATTTTTACTGTTGGCAGGTGATGTCACTGGAAGGAGATGCTGCATGCTTTTTTGGCAGTTGTAAACAGCTGTTATTTCCCACAATGCAGCAAGGCTCCCACTGGGTGATGTCAGGACCTTAGTGCTGTGAGGTGCTGACATCACACTGTGGGAGGGGTTTCACCACAATATCAGCCATACAGACTCCCCTGATGATCCGTTTGTGAAAAAGAATAGATTTCTCATGGGAAAGGGGCTATCAGCTACTGATTGGGATTAAGTGCATTACTTGGTTACAGTTTATCTTTAAACACTAAAGCTTTCCTACATATTCTGTTCATAGTATTTCAAATCTGTTGGCCCTCATACTGCATGGAAGTTGTACAATTGACCAATGATTGCTTAAAGCCTGATACACACCTTCAGTCTTGATTGGTCAATTATACCATCTCCATGCAGTATGAGTCAACAGATGGTCAACAGATTTTGAATACTGTGAGCTGATTGTTCAGGTAAACTGTCATACAACATGGAGATGGTAAAAATGGCAGTAACTGGTAAAAATAAAGGCATGTACTGTTCTGTTTCCAGAACTTCCTGTCAGCATGAACCAATCTGTCCATTCTCCTTGGACTTCTCTCATTAAGGTGTCGGTGACATGGCAAAATGAAATAGCACCCCCTGGCATTTTATCCTTTCTGCTTCATTCTGAGTAATTTCTAGAGACTGTGGTGTTTGAGAATCCTAGAAGATCAGCAATTCAGAAAGGCTTGAACCAGCCCACCTTGCATCAATAATCCCACTGCAGTCAAAATCACTGCAATCACTTTTTTGTTTTTATGTACTCAATTGTTTGTAGTTTACATTGATTGAAACTCCTGGACTGAAACATAAATTAATCCATTGCACTGCTGCAGTATGACTAGATTATTACATAACTGCATGAATAAGCAGTTGAACACAGGTGTTCCCAATAAAGTGCTCAGTAAGAGTAATATTTCTGTGATCATTTTTTAAGGTTGTCAGATCATATTTTATGGCGCTTGACAGTTCAGAAGATTTATCGAAAGACATTTAATTGCGGACAGCCTTTTATTTTATTTTTTTCAGTATTTTAAAAATGTGTGAGATTTGTGCAGGAGCAGCACGACATGAAAAGTGACAATTAACAGCCGTTCCATGTCTGACGCACTTTGGTTAAAGCGGAAAAGTCTTAAAGGCATCAAAGTGAAAATATCCACCTTTAGAAGTTTAGTCTTTTTGAGGCTAGAGGTCAGGTCATGGTGATTTCACCAGGCAAGCAGAATAAATTGTAGGCTTTCATACACTGGAAAAGTAATAGTCAAAAAGTGGAATTTTTAAGCTTATGTCCAAATAATTTATAAACACAGATGACATACAGTATATAGGGTCAAAAAAGATTGAGAAGCACCAAAGCAACACGTTTACTGGTGTCCATGAAATATCATATTGGTATTAAGGTCAAATGAATCATTCAAGTCAATTTTATAGATGTGTATGTACATACAGTGCCATGCTACAGATAACTAGGCTCTGTTACTTTTCATTCTGAAACAGTCAACCATTCAGGCTGCTTTCACAGTGGGACGTTACAGGCGCACGTTAGAGCAGCCTGTAACGCACCCCCACCGCACAGCAATGAAAAATCAATGGGCTGTTCACAGTGCCCACGTTGCATTACACAGTAACGCTTCACGTCAAGACAACGTACTGCATGCAGTACTTTATACGCGGCTAAGCTGCATTAGACTGTTTGCACATGCTCAGTATGTTTTTTTTTTTTTTATTTTAGGGGCGGAGAGGAGGCGGGGAGAGGCCGCTACGTAGCCAGGCACATGGCTACTTGGCATTCACTGCACTTGCAGTGTTTACTCTTTGGAGCGGCCGCTGATTGGCTGGCGGGACCACGTGATGCGGAGAGCTCCGCTCACGTGGTCTCCGCAGCGCCTCCGACAGAGCAGGCACACCAAGAGCTGCTTGTAACGCGGCTCTTGGTAGCGTCCTGCTCCAACACCACCAGGCGTTGCATTAGGGGCGCGTTATGTGCCCTATAACGTCCCCTAAATGCAACGTGGTGTGTAAGTAGCCTCAGGTATGCAAGTGTCAGATTCTCTCCAGTCGGGATCCAGTCATACTATAATCTAACCCTCATTGATAAGGAATCATAGCCATAAAACTCTTTCCTGACAAAAAAGAGCTTCTGACTGCAGGGGATAGATAAAACAGGTCAATAGTTTATATATTTTTACTCTCTGAGGCACAAAGAACATAACATAAACTGTGTGGAATCTAAAAAAGTCATTTTAGGAGTAAGAGGATAGATACATTGTTTATCTCATCTGTTTATTTTTACTTAAGGTTCACTTCAACCATGTTCTGGGCCCCGTTGGTAGAAATCTACATCCTGCACGTGGCTGCGCGGGTCTAACAGGATGTAGATTTCACCTTCCCTGCCTTGCGCACCCGCCGCTACCACTGATCTCTCCGCTCTGCACATGCCGTAGTTCACTCAACCTGCCATCTATAAGATGGCAGAGCTCTGTAAGCAGGTCAGGAGCCACTTTCGGTGGCTCCTGACCACGTGATCACTGCAAGCCAATCACATTGGCTTCCATTTGTAGACAGCGTCAGGAGCCTATGAAAGCTCCTGACCGGCTGACAGCGCTCTGTCATCATGGAGACGGCAGAGAGTGGGGCCTGCAATGATGGAAGAGCGTTGTGACCAGCGAAAGCGATGGGTATGTGTGGCAATTTGTTGGGGGGTGCCGTTTTCTAATACCAGCTGTCTCTGGTCCTTAAGGGGCCAGAGATTGCTGGTACGCAGGGGTGTAGCAATAGGGGGTGCAGAGGTTGCGACCGCATCGGGGCCCTTGGGCCGGAGGGGCCCATAGGGCCCTCCCTAAACTTCAGTATTAGCTCCTCTCTATTGGTCCTGTGTTCATAATAATCACTTCTATGGATACTTTAAATAGTGGTAATCATTAACAAGCTGTTCCCCATACCTTTCTTGCACCTCTGACACTGTAGTTGCCATTGGCAGATTTTGGTGCGCCGTATCAATTGTTATATATAGAGTGCTTGGGGGTAAAAATTGCATAGGGGCCCACAGCTCTTAAGCTACACCGCTGCTGGTACGCAAGGGGTTAAAGAATACCTAGGCAAGAAGTAGGGAGAGACCAGAAGCCCAGTGGTGCAGTATTGTCAGGTGTAGGGAGGATATACTCACTCACAAAAGTGGGTTGCAGTTCCTGCAACCACCATACACACCTGTGGGGAATGAACTGTCCCTTCTCAGTACTCCAGGTCCTGCTGGATACTGGATGGTCGCTCTCCTGTAGTACGATAGACTTTCCAGAAAAACTTCAAAGCTATTTCCTCCAAAGGAAGTCTGACTGGTAATGGGTAGGATGGAGGCGCCCAATATATGTTCTATTTTAGTGTTTTAAAAGATAAATAAATATAAAAAGAGGTAATTGCTTACCTCTCCAAAAGACAGTGACACCAGTTCAACTGGAAATAACATTCCAGTTATTCTAGAAGCCTACACTCTATCCCCTATGCTATCAAGGCATTTTGTATTGACCTGAGGAAGCGGGCCATGATCCGTGAAACGCGTTGCCAGATTGCTTTTTGAATAACTTTTTTTTCCACTTGAACTGGTGTCTATATCTTCTGGAGATGTAAACGATTACCTCCTTTTTTTATTTTTATTCATATTTCAAAACACTAAAATATGTTACCAATAAAATATTTAAGTAGTCACAAGCATGCAGATAAAATAATTAAGTAGTAAGGTGCCTCGCAATAAACAAATTAAACAGCCACGTGCGTCAAGAAGATAGAATAATTAAATAGCCAAGTACGCCCTATATACATAAATGAAGTAGCCTTGTTCCCCAGATAACAAAATAAATCTTATCTGAGGTCTGAGTGATCGAGAGGCAGGCATGGCAGGCACAGCACGGGGACAGGCCATGGTGTGGTGGCGCCAATAGCATGAGCCATGCCTGTACCCTTCTAGATACGCCCAAGCCCGGATTTGTACTCTTTACCGCCCAAGGCCGCTGTCACCAGCTGCTTCCCCCCGTCGGTATAGGTAGCGAGATGACCCCTTTCCCTCCAGTGTAGGTAGCCAGATGACTCCTTCAATCCCTCCTTTTCCCACCCCCTCTTTTAGCATAGGTAGCCAGCTCGTCTTCACACTGCAGAAGCCATCAGTGTCACATTTCTCAGCTCATCTTCAGTGCCGAGCTTCTTCTTCCCCTCTGTCTCCAATGCTGCCCACCCACCACAATGCAAACGTACACAGAGAGCAAGGTGGCCACTGCACAGGTGGCTAGCAGCAGAGTACCATGGTCAGGCTTGCCTGATCTCCCTGCATTGCAGCATTTGCAAGTTTGCAAATGCTGCACCACTTTAGCCTGCTGCTTTGGTGCTCTTGTGGTGCCCCAGGCCATGGCCTATGAGGCCTTGGCCTAAGTCCAGCCCTGGATACACCACTGACTACAGCTGCTGCCACCTGGCTAATTCATACTATGTGTCTGGTGTCGTAGGCACAGGGAGGATAGGATAATGCAGAGCACATTTTACAAGGGGAGCATTTTAGAAGCACAAGCTTTAAGTATCATCAGACATTGAAATATTTAAAGCAAATACATAATGTACATTATAAGATTTTAAGCTGAGCAAAAACATTTTACGCTGTCTTTAAGAATAAGAATGAAAAGTGTCGTTTTCAGCATTTTAGTGTTCCAGCTAATAAAGACATTAGAGCAGAAGCAAAGCAATTTAGGCGTGGAGGATGCTGCTATTCTTAGTAGAATGCTGCGCCCTTTTGCCCTTCATATGCAATAAGGCTTAATTATGATGGAAAGTTGCTGCAGCGAGTGCCCATGAATCCTGTCCAACAACTAAATGACTCGACATTAGGATCTGCCAGTGTGTAGATATTCAGAAGGATTGCTCATGCCTCGGAGAATGGGTACACAGTGCAATGTTATGGAAAAGGTGATTTGCGAACATAATAACTTTTTCTTATTTACTGATGAAGTGAGTTGCGGCCTCTGGTGCGTACACCCAATATGCTTAACTTGTAAAGTATGGAGACAAGCATGGGGTGTCCAGGAGAAGAGGGCCAGGTAGGCTTTTCCATTTCACACACCGATGCTCGCAGTAATGTTTGCTCTAACTCTCTAATGTTTTCTACACGTTAAAATAAAGGGCACGGTCCTGACTCCGGGAATCATTTGCGTCTAGCAGAGCAGGGACCAGGCTTTGTTCATTTAGGAGGTGGGAAAAGCCTTCTATTTGCACCGGTGCACATTGGTGGCATCTCATTGTGTCTGGTTGCATCAGGAGCAGCTACAGGTACATTGACTGAGCAGCAGATGTCAGCAGTGATTCAGGTCCGATGCTGTGAGGGCAGGTCAGTTGTCCATGCAATGACAAGGCTCAAAAGCAAATATTAGGTGTACTCGCAGTGCCTTCCTTTAATTCTCCAGCTCATCGTTTTCAAATGCAAAACATTGTAAAGTATATTTCAATTAAAATGCAAACAGGTTTTGAAATTGCCCACTAATGGTTATTAACCATTTCCGGACTGGCACAGTTGAAATCTACGTCCTGCATGTGGCAGCACGGATCTGACAGGACATAGATTTCAATCATCCCGCCACGCAGTCACGCCGCTCCCACCAATCGTAACGTTTTCTCCCTGCCGCAATACACTCGCCCTGCCGTCTCTATGACGGAGGAGCTCTATGAGCTGGTCAGGAGCTGTTTTCTTTGCCTCCTGGCCCTGTCATCACTGTAAGCCAATCCCATTGGCTTACATTGATTGACAGGGTCAGGAGCCAATGAAAGCAGCTCCTCACTGGCGCACAGCGCTCTGCCATCATAGGTATCGCAGAAAGGGGGACCTGCAGGGGGAGCAGAACTGCGTGACTGTCGGGAGCAGTGGATTATTGCGGCGATTAATTGGGAGGCAGCGTTTTACTGTGCCAGCAGTCTCTGGTCCTTAAGGGGGCAGAGACTGCTGGTACGGAAATAGTTAAATTCATACTAGGACACTACCTTCCCACATTATGTGGGCATAACTGTATTGTGCCCCCCCCCCCCCCCAGCCCCCTGAAGAGGTCTGTTGTCTGCACCACTCAAGTCAAAGTCAAGTCAAGTATTGAGGGAGGTCAGGAGGAGCAGGAGGGTGGGGGGTTAGGGGCGGTTCCTGTAGTTACAATTGACCTGACCTGAGAGGGATATGGAGGCTGCCATATTTATTTCCTTTTAAACAATACCAGTTGTCTGGCTATCTTGCTGATCATTCATGCATCGGTAGTGTCTGAATAATACCAGAAACAAGCTTCTAGCAAAACCAGGGGTTGAGTCCTGCGTGAACGCGGGAGGACGGCGTCCACCCACTTTTTTTGAACAGTGGACGCCATCCCCCCTAGCACCCTGGAGGGGAGCAGCGAAGCAGAGAGGAGCATTGTGTGCAGCGTGGGGAAGGGCAGACATTTCCCCCCCCCCCCCTTCCCTCACCTTGGGGCTCCTCTCCCTGGCTTTCCCATCCATAAAGATTGCGGCGGTGGCTGGCGGCGGTGACTGGCAGCGGCATCAGTGGGCGGGACTTACCTCCTCCAGTGTTCCGCAGCTTTTCCCCACATGCGAGCTGGGCAGGGAAACACTGCGCATTCAAACGATAGACTTGCCACCCGAATCGCATGCCAGGGCCCCAGCTGCGGTTATAAAGCAAATCCTTGTCCCCTTTCTGCTGCCCCTGCCCCCAGAAGCCGTGCCGCCACTGTTCATTACATTGCAGACCTGCAGAGCTGCGCGACATGACCGTGTAACAACTCACCTGATTCCAGCGGAATCAAGAGTCCTCTCTTCTCTGCTCTCTCTTGCAGTCCTCCGGTCATTCTGCTTTGTATCTCTCTGCACTGGCCATGTGAGTTGACCCAACATGCCGGCAGACTGAGGCACAAATGGAGCAAAATCATTGGAGGGCTGCAGAGAAGAGAGGACTCCCACGCTGGAATCAGGTGAATTGTTACACATACAGTACACACTGTGCTGGTCTGCAATCTAATGAACAGCTGTAGTACGGCTTCGGTGGCAGCAGAAAGGGGACAAGAATTTGCTTTACATCTGCAGCTGGGATGAGGCCCAGACCTACATAGCACATTGGTAAGAGGAAGAGGGGGAGTGGTGGCCCTGAAGGGGTAGAGGGGGAAGAAGTTCAGGCCCCTTCCGTATTAATTAATTGTGTGTGTGTGTGTGTGTGGGGGGGGGGGGGGTGCGGGGGTGCTGGCTAATTTTGTTAGGGGGGCCCAATAGGTTTGCATAATATGGGGCTATGAGATTTCTGATGACAGCCCTGCCCAAAGCAAGCACAAATTATTGTTCTGCCCGATAAAAGAAAATACATTTTTTTTTCATATGTAGCTTTAATGGCAGAGGTTGCTATTTTTTTATTAGTTTAATAGAGATGGCCCGAACGGGTTCGCCGGCGAATGGTTCCCGGCGAACTTCCGGGATTCGCGATCGCAGAGAACCGCAAAATTTTCCAGAAGTTCGATTCGCCCCCATAGTACATCATTAGAGTCAACTTTGACCCTCTACATCACAGTCAGCAGGCACATTGTAGCCAATCAGGCTACACTCCCTCCTGGAGCCCCATCCCCCCTTATAAAAGGCAGGCAGCGTCAGGCATTGGACTTACTCGTGTGCCTGCAGTAATTAGAGAAGGGAGAGCTGCTGCAGACTCTCATAGGGAAAGCTTAGTTAGGCTCTTGTTAGGCTTATTAGCTTGCTCCTTGCTGATTCTTATTGCTAAAAAGCACCCCTCAACAGCTCTTTTGAGAGCAAATCTTGTTCTTGTGCTCTATTTTTTTTTTGTGTGTGTGTGGCCCACTTGCATTATATTTATATACAGCCCTGTCAGTCAGTCGCAGCTGGCCTTTGGCACCTTAATTCCTACTGTGCCACTGCCAGGCCCAGCACATTCAGTGACTACCTGTGTGTGTGACAGGCAGCTGCACATTTGTAATCCCAATCACTGCACCTGTTCACTGTTCAGTGCACATTCCTACCTATACCTACATGAGCGCACGCATTGTTAATACCACCAGTCATTGCATCTGTCATTGCAGTCCCTGTGTGTGTGTGACAGGCAACTGCACATTTGTAATCCCAATCACTGCACCTGTTCACTGTTCAGTGCACCTACCTACCTATACCTACGTGAGTGCACGTATTGTTAATACCACCAGTCATTGCATCTGTCATTGCAGTCCCATGCAATGGGGAGAAAATGAAATGGTCGCGCATCTAACCAAGAAGCACCTGAAAGGTACTCACTGCATAGGGCTAAAAAGCCTCTTAAAGGCACAAGTGTGCTCATTGCAGTGAAACAGGTGCATTAAGAACTAATGCATCTCACAATACAAACAATGGAAGCAAATCCATGCGTTACACATTATCCGGGGACCTTACCCTTCTCTTATTGAGAGAGACATCTGTTCCACGCTGCAGAGCATGTTAGCAGGGATGGCTCGTGCAGCCTTCTCTCGGGGTCCCCTTTCATTGCAGTCCCTGTGTGTGTGTGACAGGCAGCTGCACATTTGTAATCCCAATCACTGCACCTGTTCACTGTTCAGTGCACCTACCTACCTATACCTACGTGAGCGCACGCATTGTTAATACCACCAGTCATTGCACCTTTTCAGGGTACCTGTGTGTGTGTGTGACGGGCAGCCGCACATTGTTGTACCAGCAGTCACTGCATACCTGTTCACTGCACCTGTGTAACCATACATTGTATTAGTCAAGTCAATGCATACCTTTCACTTCATCCCCCCCAATATGGACAAAACAAAAGGCAGAGCCAGATGCAGGCTACCTGGCAGATCTGTTCGAGGTTGCGCTGTCGTGATTTTGTGCGACCCTCGACCAAAGTACAGTGCTCAGAAGAAGGCCATCCACCCCTAATATTGTCAGGACGTAGTTGACTATTTAGCACAGAACACCTCATCTTTCTCAGCTTCCGCACGGAAGAGTGACATATCTTCCTCCTCCTGCTCTGATTCTGGCACCCCACTTAGCACTCAGTCAGCCGCCACCACCAAAGTGCCATCACCCAAGGTCTCAGCGGTGTGGACATTTTTTTGTGTGTCTGACTGCCTCAGATGAGATCAATGCCAACTGTACTCTCTGCCACCGAAAATTGAGCCATGGAAAGACCAAGCCCCGCGTAGGGACAACTACCTTATGAAGGCACATGATTACAAAGCACAAACTGCAATGGGATGACCACCTGAGGAAAAGCAGCACACAAAAGCAAAGTCACACACCGCAGTGGAAGATACCAGGCCACAATTTATTTCTCAAAAAAGGTGATACCTAAACTGTACCGTGATGTTGAAAGGCAAGTGGTGACAGCGTTGGGTCAAGGGTCCATCTGACCATGGATGCCTGGTCTGCAAAGCACGCTCAGGCCTGCCCGAAGACTAAGTCAGTCCCCACACACAGCATCTCTGCCTGCAGGCCACTTGACTGCCTTCTCCGTCACCGCCAACAGGGTCCAGGACTCCAGGCGGTTTCCTGAATTTTTAAGGCTGCTGCTAGGATAATTTTACTGGTGCGTGTACATGCCTGCCTAATTTTTCTGGCTGCACTGCAGCTGCAACAACAAAACAAAAGGCATGTACATGTGCCAATTCCCCTTCATGATAATTACCTTGCCGCGGTGAAGGGGCTTGCGTATCACAATGAAGCAATGACCTCCACCTATAGAAGTGTCCCAGGGGGGGCACACCCAAGATAATAAGGTCGTTGCTTCATTGTGGTCAGAGCAAATTAGATCACCTGGACAGTCACTATTGTTCTATCATTGAGCTACCACAGCCTGGCGACCATATGGGCTTGAAAACAACCACGGACTGCACTCTCGCCATGGTGCGCACCAGTCCAGCACGGCCGTCTCTAAACAAACAGCTGTTTGCAGTGAGTTACACAGTGGTGTGTGAGTGTGAAGCAGTACTCTAATTACACTCCCTGATTCATGTATACACATGCAAGATGTTTTAAAGCACTTTAGGCCTCCAATTTAGCATTCAATGTGATTTCTGCCCTTAAAACGCTGCTTTGCATCAAATCCAGATTTTTCCCCGCGATTTTTGGCATCTATCCCACTCATCCATGCAAAAACTCAGACGTTAGACCCCTCGAAACATCTTATCCATCACTTTTGTGGCCAGCATAAATGTTTCTAGTTTTCAAAGTTTGTCTCCCCATTGAAGTCTATTGCAGTTCGCAAAAGTTCGCAAGTTTGCGAACGTTTGCGTAGGTTCGCAAACCTGGTTCGCGAAGCTAAAATCGGAGGTTCGGGCCATCTCTATAGTTTAAGTCCTTAATTAGCTTATGTCAAATAAATCACTTCTAAAATACCTGGTTAGGATTATTTTAACCAACAATTATATTGCATCAGACTGTTCACAGTTCAAGCAGGAAGCTCATAATCAAACAGTATAACACAAGGGGCTTGATTCATGAAAGGCGCAGTAAATGGAGGGTTACTATGAGGGAAATTGCTGCGAGCGCGCCTGCGAGTGACCCGCAATGTCACTTCAGTAATTCGCCATGTGGTTCCCGGTAACTGTTGTTGAGGTTTATGCTCCAGGCGATGGCACCAGAGATCACCAACAAACAGCTGGCAACGCTGCTTTTTGAACATTGCTTTTTTTTTGTCAGCAAAATGCTTATTAAACTTCACTGCAAGTTAAAAAAATATATATATTAAAATAGTGAGTATTTTTTATGTCTGTTAAAAAAGAAAAAAAAAAAAAGAAAAATCGCCCAGTTCCCCCAAAGTCACACCAACCTCTCAATCGGTCATGCAGTCTGGGTGGCACAGAAGTAGTGATGATCGTTATCAGCTAATTACGATTACGAGAAATTTAGCATACATTTTTGCAGTTCTTCCCATACATAATTACAATTTGTAAATTCAATAGATTTTGTGGTATCATTTGTAATTTAGCGTAATTTTGTGCCAACTTAAGCGGTCGATAGCAAAGCCCCTATACATGCTATTGTCATCAAAATTGTTACTTTTGATCCCCCCCCGATCACCGCTAAATACATTACCCCCTCTGGATCCAGCGATCGGCGCAGCCTCCCCGGACACCTACGCTCTTCTCTATGGGGAGTCTCGAACATGACGTCATGACATCATGCACAGACCCGATCCTCCCCATAGAGAAGACCGTAGATGTGCAGGGAGGTTGCGCCGATCGCTGGATCCAGGGGGTAATGTATTTAGTGGCGATCGGGGGGGATCAAAAGTAATCTGAGGATGCCGGTCACCACTGCTAGCTAGCCTAGTGCTAGCTGAAGCTATTACAGCTATGCGATCACCAGGAGCATAACTAGGCCCTACCGGGCCCTGCTGCAGAAATTCTGTATAAAACAGGAAGCCGCCTCCGCCCAATTATTTCACTGATACTAAATGATGGTGAAACCCATGTGCTATGTATAGGCGATTTTTAATTGCACTATAGACGGACTCAGAGAACCACACCTTTAGCTGAGTGGTCGAGGTCTCTGGACTGGTCAGATGGATGGCGAATCCTTAATCCAAATTCTTGCGCATTTTCCTGTTATGCGCCTGCTCAGAAATCATGATCTCAAATCGATTTGGCACTGGTTAATACTGAAACACTTTGTGTACTAAGGAAGATAGAATATTTAAATAGAGGAATCTCAGATCATTCCCCTTTACTGATATCCTTATCTACTTCACAAGAAACTATATGACCAACATGGAAATTAAACCCCTTCTGGTTAAGTATCTTTCCACAACCAGACCGTACAATAGAACAAATCACTAATTACTTCTCTATGAATGCAAACACCAGTCCTAAGCCGATAATATGGGAGGCATTCAAGTGTTATCTGAGAGGATGCATACACTCTACAATCTCTTATATTAAGAGAGAAGCTAGTGCAAAAGAAAATGGCCTATCTCAAAAATGTTATGAACTAGAACAGATTTACATTAATAACCCGTCTGACCAGTCCAGAGGAACCTGGTTGTTAGCACAACGCAAATTAAATATCTTTCTAAGGCCCGGTTCACATTAGCGGTGGCTATCCGGAATAGCCGTGCCGGAGCCGCACCGCATGCTGGCCGGACGAAACGGACGCACGGCATAGCAATGTAAGTCTATGCCAGGGTTCACATGTGTCCGTTTCGTCCGGACCGGAGCCGGACCGGATCCGGACTCCGGTGTCCGTTCCAACATGCGCTATTTTTTGGTCCGGCTCCTCCGGCAGCCGTATCCGGGGCGGAGCCGGACTGCACCATCCGGCCAATGGAAACCAATGAGAACCGGAGAGCGCACAACACACTGGCAAAAAATCCGGATGTTCTACCCCACTTCCTATGAGGATTGTTGCGGCGATATTGTATCGGGGACACATGGGCAACCATTTTGGAGTGGAGCAGCACGAGCTGGAGATGTTGGCAGCATGTTGGAGGTGGAGGTGAGTGCTAAACAGCGGAGGGCCTGATTCCACAGGTCCCCCTTCTGCTGACCTCCCAGACCCCAACATTTTTTTTTGTTTTTATACAGGTTGTTATCTCTTTAAGAATCCGGATCCGGACCGCAACCGTGTTCATACCGCACGGAAACCGTATGCAACCGGACCGGATCCGGACAGGAACCGTACGGTTCAGGTCCGATCCGGCTCCGGTGCGGTCCGGACATCCGGTGCGGTTTTTGCAAAACCGCAAGTGTGAACCGGGCCTTAATCATAAGTCTAAACAGAAAATATTTTTTAGAAGACAGTCCTACTTCGAAAAATGGAAACTTTACTGGCCGCTTGCTAGCTCAAATGGCTCATGGACATAGAGATTCTGCAACGATCACAAATATTCAAAAACAAGATGGGTGCCTGGTCTGGACCACTCCAGAAATTTTGGAAGCCTTCACTCAGTTCTATAAGAATCTATATACCTCCCTACCTCCCAGATAAATACATCTACTGATGATATGAAAACATATCTAGCCGATTGTCAATTCCCCAGTTTATCTGAGGAACAAATTAAATTTCTTGATGCTCCCTTTACTCTAGATGAGATAGACGTAGCTATTACCTCTTTGCAATCTAATAAGGCCCTGATGGGTTCCCAGTAGACTTATATAAAAGATATAGAGAACATTTAACACCAGAACTTCTTATTCTCTTCAATTAGTTCATCCTGGGAAATACCACACAGTTGGAATGAAGCCACCATAATAGTTCTGCTGAAACCAGGTAAGGATTCACTTCAATGTGGGTCATACAGACCGATTTCCTTACTAAATTCCGATTACAAGATTTTTACAAAACTCCTTACAAACAGGCTTTCTAGATATCGTTCATCCAGACCAAACTGGATTTATGCGAGGGAAGAGTACCTCATTAAACATAAGAAGTACTTTGGTTCATTCTCAAATTCAACATAATGTAACAGGGGACAGGGCTCTGGTGTCTTTAGATACTATGAAGGCATTTGATTCCATAGAGTGGGACTTCCTGTTTGTATGTCTGGAGAGGTTCGGATTCGGCCCCAAATTTATTAGTTGGGTAAGGACTCTATATAGATCCCCAAAGGCCAGAATCAGTATAAATGGACAGGTATCAGAATATTTTACCTTACAACGCGGAACTCGCCAAGGGTGTCCTCTTTCTCCATATTTGTTCTCCCTGGCTATTGAAGCCCTAGCAATAAAAGTGAGGTCCTCCCAGTTGTTGCGTGGTCTAACACTAGGCTCTTATACAGACATCATCGGTTTATATGCTGATGATGTCATATTATATTTAGAGGACACATACTCCTCTTTACGGGAAGCTATGTCTATTATCAATACTTTTAGCCTATACTCTGGACTACGTACGAATTGGGACAAATCTTGCATTATGCCCTTAGATAAAGAAACTATTAGCCTTACAACTGATGAATGCCCTTTGCAAGTTGTGAACCAGTTTCGATATCTTGGAATTATAATCACTAAATCAGCCACTGATTTCTATAAAGCTAATCTATTCCCATTAATACAAGAGCTTTCTGACAAATGTAAAATATGGGGGAAACTGCCTCTAGCAGTAATAGGTCGAGTAAATATTCTTAAAATGATTTCTCTCCCAAAAATTTCATACATTATGCAACACTCTGCAATTCCGATTAAAAGGTCCTTCTTTACTAAATTAAACAGTAAAATATCTACATTTATCTGGGGGGAGGGGGGGGGGGGCAAGAGAACTAAAATAAAGCTACAATCACTTATGAGGCCCATAGATGAGGGGGGGTTGAGTCTCCCGGACTTCTAGCTCTATTACATAGCAGGTCAACTTAGGTTTTTACAATCATGGATGCCAGATCAGACTCCTATTCCATCGGAAGCTTTTTTGGCAGAGTATGCTCCAAATAAAAATGTATTCACACTGCTAGAGTCAGGTTCAAAAGGGACTTTTCACCAGGGCTGTGGAGTCGGAGTCGGAGTCGTGGAGTCGGAGTCGTGGAGTCGGGCAATTTTGGGTGCCTGGAGTCGGAGTCGGGAAAAAATGCACCGACTCCGACTCCGACTCCTAATGAATTTGTAACTGTAATTAAAATAGAAAATATGATAAAATGTTCTATTTCTCAGATAATAGTCATTAAAAATAATGTATATATACAGTAATAGCTGTGCTTAGTCCACAAAAATGAAATAAACCAATCAAAATGAGTTACTTGTGCTGCTTCAATAAAGCAGTCCCCGTATTTTTAAGGTCAGATATACATATCTGATTGTGACTGTATATATGATGTGTACACAGGAATCTCTTATATATACTAAATAACATCTATGCTGTAAGAATAAAGCCTGATGTGTAGCTGTGTCACTAATACAGATGGTCAACGAGATGGAAATAATTCTGCATTGATGCTGATTTATGCAAATGTATGCACTCCCTTTGCTGATGAAATCAAATAATTTGATATGTTATTAAAATTTGGTTTGGTGACTACAAATTAACGGGTAACTGAGACGGATGAAAAGTAAAGTTTTATACATACCTGGAGCTTCCTCCAGCCCCCTTCAGGCTAATCAGTCCCTCGCTGTCCTCCACCACCCGGATCTTCTGCTATGAGTCCTGGTAATTCAGCCAGTCAGCGCTGTCCGGCCGCATGCCGCTCCCACAGCCAGGAACATTCTGCACCTGCGCAATAGTGCTGCACAGGTGTAGTATGCTCCTGGCGGCGGAGTGTGTGCATGCGCACTACGCCTGACTGGCTCAAGTACCTGGACTCATAGCAGAAGATCCAGGTGGTGGAGGAGGACAACGAGGGACTGAATATCCTGAAGGCGGCTGGAGGAAGCCCCAGGTATGTATAAAACTTTAATTTCATCTGTCTCAGGTTTACTTTGTTACACAGTAGTACTATACTCTACATATGCACTCCCCACAGAGCTGCAGGGAATCCACTGAGAATGCTGTGCACATTGAACACAGAGGTGTTGTCTGTTTACAATCTCCTCATTCCCCTGCAGAGTACCTGCACATCATTCTTACATGTTCCCACACTTACATTGCCTATGGCCTGATAGATGTTCTTTGTTCCGGTTTGTACCTTTTACAAGTACTCTTACCAAGGACTAGTTTTAGTCTAAAGGGAATAAATATAGTAGTCTACATATCCTTCTCACTTCAGTTGTCTTGTAAAATTCCTAAGCGTTAGCAGTTAAGAGACGAATTTCATGTTACATACTTTTAATCAACAAAATTGTAATATGCAAATTAGAGGAGTCGGAGTCGTGGAGTCGGAGTCGGAGTCGGTGGAATCCTAAGCTGAGGAGTCGGAGTCGGAGTCGGAGTCGGTGGATTTTTGGACCGACTCCACAGCCCTGCTTTTCACCCTCTTACTTCTTTACATAAATTGGCCTTACAGGTATAGAGAGGTAGTAAGAGAATATATAAGTATAAGGAAATCCCTCCAGAAACCCCACTTTGGTTTAATCCTTCACTTCCACATCTATTATCTCTCCCCGACCCTACTTTCTGGCAAACTAGGGGTGTATATACTTTAGCCCATGTGATTTCTAGTAGTCAAAAAATCCTGTCCGCATCAGAAATTGCCCATACGTATCAGGTGCCCAACCCCGCACTACTCAGGATTTTTCAACTTAGACATGCTCTCAGAGCACAATTTGGTAATTTACCCATACAAATTTCAGAATATCCACTAATAGGTGTCCTCAGGACACAAGGTGCACAGGGACTAATCTCTTATCTTTATACTCACCTTTTAAATGCCAAATCGAATTGTCAAACAATTTCAGGGGTAGCCAAGTGGGAACTAGGTGGTGCAGTAATCGAAGAAGATGAATGGGATGATTTTTTTCTATCGGTCAGATTGTCTTCTGCAGCTGCACATAACCGACTGATTCAACTCTATATATTACATCAAGCCTACTGGTCTTCTGTTTCAATGCATAACAAAAAACTCAGGGATAATGATAATTGCCCGAAATGTGGTAATACTAATGCAGATTTTGTCCATTTAATTTGGTCGTGCCCAACAGTAAGAGATTTCTGGAATCAAGTTATTGGTATTTTGTCTGCTTTTTGCGATTCTCCACTAAGCTTTGTCTGTTTGGCTTGATGGAGGAAATAGACAGTCAACATTACCATCGGATATTTATCCGAGAATCTCTATTTCTTGCAAGGAAAACAATAGTTCTAAGGTGGCTATCCCCTGAATCACCGCAGATATCACAATGGAAATCTTTAATTCTAGAAACTATTTAATTCGAAAAGGTGTTATATTCACATCGAAATTGTCCCAGCAAATTTGAGAAGGTGTGGAGCAATTGGTTAGAGTCTCAGAGCACGGTTTAAATGCAGCTACTATATAATAGTTCCTTTTCTTATAATCATTTGGAAATGCCGCCTCCAAGCAATTGGAAATTATACTCTCTACGTTACACCCCCACTCCCTGTCTAAACTAAGGTTAGTTTGGAGTTTTCGTTATGTTAAGTTTCCTTTAACTAAGAGGTCTTCACCAGTAATAGACCAATCAGATTACGAAGATCTCTATATTCTTATTCTGTAATGTATCCTCGAATTGAACATGTAGTGGACAGTGACAGACAATATTATATGTTTTATATGAGCAATGGTTATGAGTGACTATTTTATACTCAACTGATGTGTTACTTGTATATCTTCTAATAATTGCCTTTATTATCTTATTAATACTGTGTACTGTGTGTTCACTGTGAAATATATGCTGTAATCATATGCTTTCTATAATAAAACAAATTTAAAAAAAACAAAACAGGAAGTCGCGTCAGAGACTAGAGTGAGGAACGCACGCTGGAGCGCACGGAAGAAGGAAGGTATTTATCAGCTGTTGCCCGCCGCTGCCCGCCGCTGCCCGGACACTCGTTAAGCTGGAGGGGAGCGCAGAGTGGAGAGCCCCGAGGTTAGGGAGGGGGGGGACCTTCCCCATCCCCTCCCCGCTGACTGTGGGCATGGCTTTCCCCTCATGCTGCAAAGCTTCCAGCCCCCCAAAATGGCCCCGAGCGGGGGCAGGGGTCGCATCCCCTATTGTCACGCCAGTGGCGATCACTTAAAATTATACTGGGGGACTCCTGGGGACAGCCGGTGATATGCCCGACACAGTGTCAGGCATACCGCTAAGGAGGTTAAACAAAACCTGCATGGCTATCAACATGAGGAGGATGCCCCTTGCAAGGAACTGGTGACAAATGATCCCCCCCAACACACACATATACTTCGCTCTAGGACGACAGCCTTGCAGACCAATTTGATGCATTGTGCAGTGTATGGTCTGAGCATTGACAGGCAACACCCCCCACACGCACAGAAATGCTGCCAGCACTCATACGTCTATGTGTGGTATCGGTCCCAGTAATCTGGCTCAGTCACACCAGTTGGCTCATCTGCGCATGCGCTGCCCCTCAGCACGTGCTCAGAAGAACCTGACTGGCGCTGGTGTGCCAGTGACCATGACCATTACCGGGCAAAGAGAGGCCCTCGGGAGGATGGCGAGGGATGCCTCAGTGCTCATGGGGCTGGAGGAAACCCCCGGGTAAGTATAAAATCTTTTAATTTGCCCATCTCAGGTTTCCTTTAATAATGGCTGTGTGTTCAGTTATTTTGGGACAGAAGTATACTGACTACTTTACATTGTATCAAAGCATCAGTGTTGTCCTATGAAAAGGAATAATATAATATTAACAAAATGTGCAAGGTGTACTCCCTATTGTAAGATACTGTGGCCCATATGCAGTTTTCTCCTAGGAGATAATTTTTCAATTTCTTTTTAAAATAACTTTTCAGCACTTTGCAATTGAAAAAGTATCAAAAAATTGACGAAAGAGTACTATCAAAATTATCTTGAGTATTTTCCTGCTTACTGGGGGTTGTAAAAGGATTGTATTTACAAGGTGTGAAAATATCTTCTAGGAGAAGACTCAGGAGAAAAAGGGGATTGCATATGTCATAGACACCAATGCTATCTATGACATGTCCGTTACAACATACCAATGGATGTGGACAGACATCGCAAATTATACATTTCCACAATATTTGCACAACTAGTTGTTCATTGTCCAAATGAGCAACTCCATGAACCCTATGAAATTGCAGAACATGCCAACGTTACGTATGCAACCAACGATGGAGAAAAAACTCTCTTGGAAGATTTTGTCTCCAAAAGAGTTCTTTTCCATCTGTTTAATTCCTGGTTTAAAACTGAAGGGAGCAGTGATAATTCTTGGCTGCGGGAGGTAATTCCTTAGATAGGAGGAATCCATTGGTCAACATACTGGCCAATAGGAACCCCAGAGAGCAAATGTTAAAATGCTTTTTACTGGGTTCCTGTTAGTGACTCTGTAACACCGTCAAGAGAACCCTGGCAAAAAGCATTTTTCAATCTGCTGTCAGGGCTCCCCATTGGTCCTTTGACCAATGGGAATCCTTTAGGTTAAGTCTGTTGACCAACTACTGAGTACTGTTCTGAGTAAAAATATTTAAAATAAACACATGAGGTAACTTCAAATGAGCATTCCATAGTTACCTTGCTATCAGTTCCTCTTAGAAGCTCACAATTTTCTTCTGACAATAATCCCTTCCGGTTCTGACAATATTTTGTCAGATCTGAAATATATCAGTTGCTGTCAGTAAAATATTAGTTGCTGTCAGTTATAGCTGAGAGGAAAACTGAAGTACCAGGTAATGTCCATGTTTCCCTATAGCTTAAGTGGACGATGTTACAGTTTAACTGTGTGCTGACCAGAAAGCTGTTATGGGTAATGGCCATTTTCAAAATGGAGGACGGAAAATTCACTTGATCACAGTGAACAAACAGGACGCGGGACAGGAGAAAGACACTGAGGAGTAGACTACATGAAAGGTAAGTATGACTTGTGTATGCTTGTTTTGACTTTTAATTTTCAGTTCAGGTTTTCTTTAAAGATGTTTTTGCTGGGACTCAGTGCCACAAAGTCCTTGGAAGAAGTTGGGGTGGGTCGCAACAATGCCACTGGAAAACCTCCTCAGAAACGTTTCTAATTGGTCCAGTTAGTGGATCAATGTCGTACTCTGGCAGCCAGGAAGTTTGTAGATGCTTTTTGCCAGGGATTCAATTTCAAAGTGTAAGGGCTGGTGCACACCGAGCGAATTTTTGGGCGTTTTCAGATCCGCTTGCGGCTGCGGATCTGCTTGGTCAATGTATCTCAATGGGGTGGTGCACACCAGAGCGGCAGGCGTTTTGCAGAAACGAAAAATGCCTGGGTGAGGCATTTTTTGGATTGCGGATGCGTTTCTGCCTCAATGTTAAGTATAGGAAAAACGCAAACCGCTCTGAAAAACGGCACTTCAGAGCGGTTTTGCAGGCGTTTTTGTTACAGAAGCTGTTCAGTAACAGCTTTACTGTAACAATATATGAAATCTACTATACTGAAAACCGCAGCAGCAATCCGCAAAACGCTAGCAAAACGCCTCATAAAAATAAAAAAAAGCGTTTAAAAATCTGCTAGCGTTTTGCGGATCTGCTAGCGGGTTTTGGTGTGCACCAGCCCTTAGTGTAGAAAAGAGCAGCAGGAAGTGGTGGCTGTAAAATGTGTGGCGCTGCTGGGACAAGGAGCCATGGATCTGGGGCTTCCTGGCAGACGTGCATCAAATGTTGGGGAGTGTCAGTATGGCCAGAACCGTAGCAGTGGCGACCAGGGGTGCAAATATATATATATATATATATATATATATATATATATATATATATATATATATATATATATATATATATATATATATATATATATATATATATATATATATATATATATATAAAAATATACCATATGTTCCGGCGTATAAGACGACTGGGTGTATAAGTCGACCCCCCAACTTTTTCAGTTAAAATATAGAGTTTGTGATATACTCACCGTATAAGACTACCCCTCTTCCAACATACACCAAATAAAAAAAAAATCATATACTGGTGCTGTACTGTATGTGGTACCCAGTATATAACAGTATATAGTCAATTGACTGGTTGGATTGGTCAACTCTTCCTAAGTGGATTGGTCAGCTCTCCCTGTCTCCTTGTTTATCAGAGCGGTATGGAAGAATAGATTGCGCTGTGCCCATAAAACACGCCTCTTTTACCCTTCTAGCCCGCCCTTGTATCCTATTTACCTCCCTCTCTGCCTCTCAGACCTCACACATATGCGCCTGCGCCGCTTCACTACAGTCCTCAGCAGCAAGATCTGAGAGACGGTAACAGGATAGGGGGTATCACCCAGCATCAATGATACCTGGCGTATAAAACAACCCCCAACTTTCAGAAGATTTTCAAGGGTTAAAAAGTAGTCTTATACGCAGGAATATACCGTATATATAATCTTATGGTGCCCATACATGATACAATAAAAACGTTTGATTTTCCTGTTTATTCGATCTAAATGATCGAATCGAATGAAAGTTGAAAATATTTTTTTTCCGATCAAGAAATTCGAACGATTATCCCGTTTTTTTTTTTTTTAGAAAAATCTGATCAGACATGCGGGAAAAATCTTAATATTCGATCTAAGGGAATGATCGAACTAAATTATCTAATCGAAAAAAAATGAAAAATTGTACCATGTTTGGCCACCTTTAGACGACATTTGGGAGCCTGACGGGGGAACGCACATTGCCAGGCCGATCATGCATGACAAAGAATGACTAGGCTAGAGTACCCCAGTAGGGAACAGAAGCGGCCCGGGGAGACGGCAAGTGACCGACTCAAAGTTTGCAAGTACCGTGCAGCCAGACAATCACCATGTCATGTGACAGGGACAGGTGCCACATGGTGATAGGCTGGCTGCATGGTTAACTGAACAGGAAGTGAAGAGGACCTCTATCGCCACTGGGAGCAGGCACTGTACTCCATTCTGCTTCCACTCAGCATGTACAGCCCTTCTCTCAACTCTTGGGCCAACTCCCGATGGCGGGGTTGCAGGGGCCACTGCTACGTCCCTGATTGGAAGCCTCTGGTTGTTCCCGAGGATTCTAGAGAGGGGCACCCTCAGCCATGGACAAGTGCTCCCAGATTGAGCATGTGCAAAGAAGTTCAGAGCATGCCCAGTAGAATAAAGTCACTCATGCACTGCTTTGTTTCCTCTCATCCACAGCCACTCACTTTTGTCGAATAGGTAAAGAGGGACCTTGTGCTGGAACGGTGGGCTGTAGCAGGGATGAGCAGAAACTATGCCAGTGCGAATTTACACATTGTAGTTCGCATCTACACGTCGTAGTTCGTAGGTGAAGTTTCAAAACTACGCTTATGAATTTACACATAGCAAAGTACCGCTATGCATAGCTTACGCCCACTATGCGTAGTTAGCATGTGTAGTGCGTAGTGAACTACGTATGCATTACTCACGTCTAATTTTCTGCGTGCGATTTTAGGTTTACAAATGTACGCATTGGAAAGGGGAATAAACGCATAGAATAGTTTCCCGATGTAAGCATTTAAAGAGGAATTCATGCGTACAATTTTTTGTATACGGGCATAAGCATTTGCATACACTACGCTTCACACTACACGTAATTGCGTATTTTAACACGTAGTCTACGAAATGCATACGAAGCAAATATTTGATTTCGGCGCGTAATTGCGTAAAACTACGCGTAGTTCCAGCGTAGGCAAGTTGGCTGACTACAACCATCCCTGGGCTGTAGGAGCCGAGGAGGATCCAGAAGGCCTCTGTAACATCCATAGGCTTCCCATTACTGCACTGCTGAGGGACCATCCATAGGCTTCCCATTACTGCACTACTGTGGTAAGCATCTAACTTTTTAAAGTAATTTCAGGTGTCCTTTAATACTTTTCCCTCCCACCTCAATTCCCTTTAAGTTGCTATTTCACTTAATAATTCTTCAGTGTATCTATATATATAAAATCGTGTGTGTGTGTGTGTGTGTGTGCGTGCGTGCGTGCGTGCGTGCGCCGCGATCACGCGAAAACGGCTTGACCGATTTGAATGGAACTTGGTATACAGATCCCTTACTACCTGGGATGATATGTTCTGGGGGTCTCGCGTCCCCCCTGCACACCTGGGCGGAGCTACAAACAGCAAATCAGATTCCACCCATTCAAGTCAATGGAAAAAATGTAAAAGGCTGCCATTCTCACAGTAATCAAGCAAGAGTCCCCACACATGGCACAGTTGGTCACTTGGTGACCGAGGTTACAAATCCAGGAAAAGTGGGTGGGGCATACAACAGCCAATCAAATTTCAGCCGTTCATTTTAAATGGGAAAATGTAAACTGCAGCTATTCATAGACTGTTAATCACAGAGTTCTCAAACTTGACACAGTTGGTCACTGGGTGAATGTGATTAAGATTCAAGAAAATGGGTGGAGCCTACAACAGCCAATCAAAATTCACCTGTTGATTTTCAAGGGGAATATTTAAACTTTTGCTATTCTTACACTTTAAATGGCAGAGGCTTCAAACTTGCTACAGTCGGTCATTGGGTGACTGGGGTCCAAATTCACTAAGGGGCGGGGCCACATACAGCCAATCAGATTTCCTTGGTGGATAAACCTGCTTCCATTCACACATTTTTGATGCCAGGAACCTGACAGCTCACAAACTTGGTCATTGAGTGACTGTGTGTGTCAAGGTTACAAAAAGTGGGCGGAGCCAAAACAATTTTACTGGGAAACTATAAACTGCACCCATTCTTACACCGTTAATGGCAGGGTTCTCAAACTTTGCACAGTTGGTCATTGGGTGACAGATTAAGATTTTGGAAGGTGGGTGGAGCCTACAACAGCCAATAAAAATTCACCTTTTAAATTTCAAAGGGAATATTTCATCTGCTACCATTTTCTTATACTGGTAAAAGCAGATGCCTCAAACCTGGTACAGTTGGTCTCTTGGTGACTAGGGTCCAAATTCAGGAAGGGGGCGGAGCCACAAACAGCCAGATTTGTTTATTTTTCAATGGGAATATACAAAGTATTGATACCAAGGACCCCAAAGCTGATAAACTTGATAATTGAGTGACTGTATGTCAAGGTTAGAAAAAGTGGGCGGTGCCAACAACTTCATTTTTTACATTGCAGGGTTCCCATACTTTACACAATAGGCCACTGGGTGAGTGGGATGAATATTCAGAAATGTGGGTGGAGCCTACAACAGACAATCAAAATGTACCTATTGATTTTCAAGGGGAATATTCACATTGCTACCATTCTTACACTGTTAGTGGCAGAGGCCTCAAACCTGATATAGTCAGTCATTGGGTGACTGGGGTCCAAAGGGGTGGAGCCACAAACAGCCAATCAGATTTGTTAGATTGATTTCAGCCATTCTGTTATTGGCAGGGTTCTCAAACGTGACACAGTTGGCCACTGGGTGACTGGGACTAATATTCAGATAAGTGGGTGGAGCCTACAGCAGCCAATCAAAATTCACCTTTTGATTTTCAAGGGGAATATTTACATTGCTGCCATTCATGCACTCTGAATGGCAGAGGCCTAACATCTGCTACAGTCAGTCACTGGGAGACAGGGGTTTAAATTCTGAAGGGAGCGGGCCAAAAACAGCCAATCAGATTTGTTTAATTTCAATGGCAAAATGCAACTTATTGATGCCAAAGACTCCAAAGCTCATGAACTTGGCCATTAAGTGACTGTATGTCAAGATTAGAAATAGTGGGCGGAGCCAAAAACAACTAACTTTTTACATGGGGAAATGTAAACTGCAGCTTTTCTTACACTGTTAATGGCAGGGTTCTCAAACTTCACACAGTTGGTCACTGGGTGACTAGGATTAATATCTGGAAAAGTAGGTGGCGCCTAGAAGAGCCAATCAAAATTCACCTATTGATTTTCAAGGGGAATATTGAAACTGCAGCCATTCTCACACTATTAATAGCAGAGGCTTCAAACCTGCTACAGTCGGTCGTTAAGTGTTTGGGGTTCAAATTCAGTAAAGGGGCGGAGCCAAAAACGGACAGATTTCTTTGCTGGATAAACTGCTTCCATTAGCACAATTTTGATGCCAGGAACCCAAAAGCTCACAAACTTGGTCATTGAGTAGTGACTGTGTGTCAAGGTTACAAAAAGTCAGTGGAGTTAAAAACAGATTTTTCTGGGAAAGTGTAAACTGCAGCCCTTCTTCGCTGTTAATGGCAGGGTTCTCAAACTTAGCATAGCTGGTTACTGGGTGACTGGGATTAATATTCAGAAAAGTGGGTGGAGCCTAAAAATGCCAATCAAAAATCACATGTCACTTTTCAAGGAGAATATTAAAATTGCTGCCATTCTTGCACTGTTAATGGCACAAGCCTCAAACCTGGTACAGTCTGTCATTGGGTCACTAAAGTTCAAATTCAGAAAAGGGGACAGAGCCACAAACAGTGAATCAGATTTGTTTCATTTCATGGGAAAATAAAAATTATTGATGCCAAGGACCCCAAAACTCACAAACTTGGGCATTGATTAGTGACTTTGTGTCCAGGTTACAAAAAGTGGGCGGAGCCAAAAACAAATTTCACGGGGAAAGTGTAAACTGCAGCCCTTCTTACACTGTTTATTTCAGGGTTCCCAATCTTTGCCCAGATGATCACTGAGTGACTGAGATTAGTATTCAGGGAAGTGGGTGGAGCCTATAATGGCCAATCAAAATTCACCTGTTGATTTTCAAGTGGAATATTTAAATTGCTGCCATTTTTACAGTTAATAGCAGATGCCTCAGACCTGCTACAGTTGGTCATTGGGTTACTGGAGTTCAAATGCTGGAGGGGGGTGGAGCCACAAACAGCCTATCTGATTTGTTTAATTTCTATGGGAATATACAAATTATTGATGCCAAGGACCCCAAAGTTCACAAACCTGGTCATTGAGTGTTTGTGTGCTAGGGTTAGAAAGTGGGCGGAGCCAACACCAGTCAAATACATACCCGGGCAACGCCGGGTCATCAGTGGGTGGAGACAAATACAAATTTCACTGGGAAAATGTAAACTGCAGCCATTCTGTTAATGGCAGGGTTTTTAAACTTTGCACAGTTGGTCACTGGGTGACTGGGATTAATATTCAGAAAAGTGGGTGGAGCCTACAAAAGTGAATCAAACATCACCTGTTGCTTTTCAAGGGGAATATTTAATTGCTACCATTCTTGAACTGTTAATGGCACAGGCCTCAAACCTGGTACAGTTGGTTATTGGGTGACTGGGGTTCAAATTCAGAAAAGGGGGTGGAGCCACACACAGCCCATCAGATTTGTTTCATTTCACTGCAGATTATTGATACCAAAGACCGCAAAGCTCACAAACTTTGTCAGTGAGTAATTGTGTGTTAGGGTTAGAAAAAGTAGGCAGAGCCAACACCAGCCAAATACATACACGGGCAACGCCGGGCAATCATCTAGTGCACTATAAATACCCTGAGATAAGAGACATTGGGCTTGATTCAGAAATCGGTGCTAACCTAGTTAGCACGCCTAAAGACTTTTGGGCGTGATAAGCATTGCACTAAGTAGGTTAGTAACGCTTTGAGGGAAAAACTCGTGTGCAAAGTGTCCGGTGCACAAGAAAAGTCGCGTAGGGTCTATGCACATAAAACTTTACGCGCAAAACTTTGCGTGCAAGTTTATTTTATCACGCCTAAACTGAGTTTAGGCGTGATAATGGGCTTTTCACCAGCGTGATAAGTTAGCACGGCTTTGTGAATCAAGCCCATTGTCTTACTCCTTTCTAGCCCTGAAAACCTTAGAAAAATTCATCATTGATTCTCAAGGATGCTGTTTGTTCCTAATAGAGGTTAACCATCAGTCTGACGTCCTTTTCATAAATTCCTGCATCTACAAGGTTTGCGATTAGATGCTCCTGTTGTACATTATTGAATGTCTTTGTATGATCAATGAAACAGAGATATATAAATCTCTTTGTTTTTCCCGGTATCTCTTTATTATTGTTCTTATATTAATAATGTCTCCCCTTGTGTTTATATTTTCTCTGAAATCACTGTTTCATTTATCCCAGCATTGATTTTTTTCCCCTTTATTTCTAGCAAAGGTTATAGAAAGTCAAACCTTTGGCACCTTACTGATAAGGCTTATTGTTCTAAATGCCTCGCAAGTCACAACTAGTAGTCCGATGTTTTTTTTGTGGGGGCTGGGAGGGGAATAGATTCTCTGAACATTTTAAATCTTTAGGTATATAGAGTATTAAATCTGAAAATAAGTAGAGATGGCCCGAACGGTTCGCATGCAAACTTATTTGCGTAAACATCGCTGATTCGCAGCGAAACGCGAACTTTATGACGAGTTCGACCCGCCCCTATACTACATCATTGGTCTAAACTTTGACCCTCTACATCACAGTCAGCAGACACATGGTAGCCAATCAGGCCACTCTCCCTCCTGGAGCCCCCCCCCCCCCTATAAAAGGCAGCTGCGTCAGCCGTGATATCACTCTGTGTGCTGCGTAGTTAGTGAGAGAAGGGAGAGAGTTGCTGCAGAGATTAGGAAAAGCTTACTTAGGCTGTTGTTAGGCTTGTTAGCTTGCTCCTTGCTAATACTAAAAAGCACCCCACAACAGCTATTTTGAGAGCTAATGTTGTTCTTGTGATCTTTCTTCTTTGTGTGTGTGTCCCACTGACACTTGCATATACAGCCCTGTCAGTCGCAACTGGCCCTTGCTAATTCCTATACTGTGCCACTGCCAGGCCCAGCACATTCAGTGCCTCCCTTTTCACTTCACCTGTGTGTGACGGCTGCACATTTGTAATACCAGCCAGACCATGCATACTTGTTAATGTTCACTGCACCTGCGTGACAGCACGCATTGTTATATACTAGCAGTCACTGCATAACTATTCACTGCACCTGTGTGTGTGACAGCTGCACATTGTACTGTACTGTACACATACTTGTTCATGTTCACTGCACCTGCGTGACAGCACGCATTGTTATATACCAGCAGTCACTGTATACCTGTTCACTGCACCTGCGTGACAGCACAAAGTTTTATATACCAGTCACTGCATACCTGTTCACTGCACTTGTGTGACTGCACATTTGTATCCCAGCAATCGCTAAATACCTTTCACTGCATCTGTCACTGCACATTGTATTATACCTGGGAGTCAGTGCATACCTTTCACTTGAATGGATGGCAGACTTGCCCTCCATAACAGATTCTCGTTAAAGGCAAGTGGTGTCATCTCTGACACACAGCGTTGGGTCAAGGGTCCATCTGACCACAGATGCCTGGTCTGCAAAGCACGGTCAGGGCAGGTACATTACTTACACAGCACATTGGGTCCTTCCTTGGATGTGTGGTGGTAGCCGTTTCTCAGGCTCCCACTCCGGACCGGAATTGAACCCTGATTCCCCGGCCATTACCCGTGAACACCATGTTGCAGAAAGTACCAAAGAGAGTTGACCACACAGTTGAATAAATGGCAGACTTGCCCTCCATAACAGATTCCTGTTAAAGGATTTCAAGTGTACTCATCATTATACAGGGCCTCGAAAGAGTCCTGTATTGTTATTTTTAATCACTATCTCCCCGAGTCGGGACTTGCGTGCCATGCCTGCTGCCTTGCAGACCGGAATCGAACCCTGATTCCCCGGCCGTACCCTTTCTTTAACAATGGTAGAGAAAGAACCATAGACAGTCTAAGAAGTGATGAACCCCTGGACTACTGGGTGCGCAGGCTTGACCTGTGGCCAGAGCTGTCACAATTTGGCATCCAACTTCTGCCTTGCCCTGCCTCAAGCGTCCTAGAAAGGACCTTCAGCGCAGGGCATTGTCAGTGAGAAGAGAAGTCGCCTAGGTCAAAAAAAGTGTTCAGTACCTCACCTTTATTAAAATCAAATGAGGCATGGATCCTGGAGGGCTACTGCCTGCCCGAAGACTAAGTCAGTTCCCACACACACAGCATCTCTGCCTGCATGCCATGTGACTGCCTGCCTCAAGACTAAGTCAGTCCCCACACAGCATCTCTGCCTGGAGGCCGCTTGGCTGCCTTCTCCGCCACCACCAACAGGGTCTAGGACTCCAGGTGGATTCCTGAACAAAAAGAATAAGAATTTTTCTGATGCATGTACATGCTTGCCTAATTTTTCTCGATGCACTGGGGCTGCAACAACAAAACAAAAGGCATATACATGTGTCAATTTCCCTTCGTGATTGTTACCTTGCCGCGGTGAAGGGGCTTGCGTATCACAATGAAGCAGTGACTGCCGGCAATATATGAAAGTGTTGGGGGCACACCCAAGATAATAAGGTCGTTGTTTTATTGTGGACAGACCAAATTCGATCAGCTGGAAGCTGTCAGTCACTGTTGTTCTGTCATTCAGCTACCTCAGCCCGACCATATGGGCTTGAAAACCGCTATCGCCTGCACTCTCGCCATGGTGCGCACCAGTCCAGCACGGCCGTCACTACACAAACAGCTGTTTGTGGTGCATTACACAGTGAGTTTGGTCTGTCAGTGTGAAGCAGTACACTAATTACACTACCAGAGTTCTGTATACACATGCAAGATGTTTTAAAGCACTTTATGCCTCCAATTTAGCATGTAATGTAATTTCTGCCCTTAAAACGCTGTTGTGCGTTAAATCCTGATTTTCTCCCCGGGACTTTTGGCATGTATCCCACTTCGCCATGCCCCCCTGCAGGTGTTAGACCCCTTGAAACATTTTTTTCATCACTTTTCTGGCCAGAATTAGTGTTTGAAGGTTTGAAAGTTTGCCTGCCCATTGAAGTCTATGGCGGTTTGCGAAGTTCGCCGATTTGCAAACCTTTTGCGGAAGTTCGTGAACGCGGTTCGCGAACTGAAAATCGGAGGTTTGTCACATCTCTAAATAGAAGCCAAATTGTCTAGTTTTACTTATGAAACCAGGAAAAAGTGAACGACTCAAGTATAAGCCGAGGGTGGGAAATGCAGCAGCTACTGCTGGTGAGTTTCAATAATCAAAACAAATGCCTCCCTTATCAGTATAGGTAGCTGCATGTGCCTCCAGCATTATGTAGCCCCTCCCAGTATAGATAGCCAGATGTTCCACCAGTATTAGGTAGCCCTCTTCCCCAGTATAAATAGCCAGATGTGCCCCCAGGGCCAGTATTAGCTAATCCCACTTCACAATATACTGTAAATAGCCATATACAGTGGAGGAAATAATTATTTGACCCCTCACTGATTTTGTAAGTTTGTCCAATGACAAAGAAATGAAAAGTCTCAGAACAGTATCATTTCAATGGTAGGTTTATTTTAACAGTGGCAGATAGCACATCAAAAGGAAAATCGAAAAAATAACCTTAAATAAAAGATAGCAACTGATTTGCATTTCATTGAGTGAAATAAGTTTTTGAACCCCTACCAACCATTAAGAGTTCTGGCTCCCACAGAGTGGTTAGACACTTCTACTCAATTAATCACCCTCATTAAGGACACCTGTCTTAACTAGTCACCTGTATAAAAGACACCTGTCCACAGAATCAATCAATCAAGCAGACTCCAAACTCTCCAACATGGGAAAGACCAAAGAGCTGTCCAAGGATGTCAGAGACAAAATTGTAGACCTGCACAAGGCTGGAATGGGCTACAAAACCATTAGCAAGAAGCTGGGAGAGAAGGTGACAACTGTTGGTGCGATTGTTCGAAAATTGAAGGAGCACAAAATGACCATCAATCGACCTCGCTCTGGGGCTCCACGCAAGATCTCACCTCGTGGGGTGTTAATGGTTCTGAGAAAGGTGAAAAAGCATCCTAGAACTACACGGGAGGAGTTAGTGAATTACCTCAAATTAGCAGGGACCACAGTCACCAAGAAAACTATTGGAAACACATTACACCGCAATGGATTAAAATCCTGCAGGGCTCGCAAGGTCCCCCTGCTCAAGAAGGCACATGTGCAGGCCCATCTGAAGTTTGCCAATGAACACCTGAATGATTCTGTGAGTGACTAGGAGAAGGTGCTGTGGTCTGATGAGACCGAAATAGAGCTCTTTGGCATTAACTCAACTCACTGTGTTTGGAGGAAGAAAAATGCTGCCTATGACCCCCAAAACACCGTCCCCACCGTCAAGCATGGGGGTGGAAACATTTTGCTTTGGGGGTGTTTTTCTGCTAAGGGCACAGGACAACTTAATCGCATTAACGGGAAAATGGACGGAGCCATGTATCTTGAAATCCTGAACGACAACCTCCTTCCCTCTGCCAGGAAACTGAAAATGGGTCGTGGATGGGTGTTCCAGCACGACAATGACCCAAAACATACAGCAAAGGCAACAAAGGAGTGGCTCAAGAAGAAGCACATTAAGGTCATGAAGTGGCCTAGTCAGTCTCCGGACCTTAATCCAATAGAAAACCTATGGAGGGAGCTCAAGCTCAGAGTTGCACAGAGACAGCCTCGAAACCTTAGGGATTTAGAGATGATCTGCAAAGAGGAGTGGACCAACATTCCTCCTAAAATGTGTGCAAACTTCGTCATCAATTACAAGAAACGTTTTACCTCTGTGCTTGCAAACAAGGGTTTTTCCACTAAGTATTAAGTCTTTTATTGTTAGAGGGTTCAAAAACTTATTTCACTCAATGAAATGCAAATCAGTTGCTATCTTTTATTTAAGGCTATTTTTTCGATTTTCCTTTTGATGTTCTATCTGCCACTGTTAAAATAAACCTACCATTGAAATTATACAGTTCTGAGACTTTTCATTTCTTTGTCATTGGACAAACTTACAAAATCAGTGAGGGGTCAAATAATTATTTCCTCCACTGTATATGCAGTCAGTTCCCTCAGTATTAGATAGCCCTCTTCCCCTGTATAAATTGTCAGATGTGCCCGCAGCATTAGCTGGCCCCCTTCCCAGTATAGATAGCTAGATGTGCCCCCAGTACTAGGTAGCTCCCCCAACCAAGCATAAATACCCAGATTTGCTCCAGTATTAAGTAGCCTCCCTCCTCCCCCAATGCTTGGATGGCTGCAGGACCTCTTGAACAGGTGGCTCTAGTATAAGCAAATGCTCATTTTTTTCTGCACACTTTGGGCGCTGAAAAACTTGGCTTATACTCGAGTATATATGGTATCCTCTTTCATAAAAGTTGCAAAGATCTATAAAAGACTTAATTATTTCTTTATTGAGAACCTGTTACCACTCTGCCACCATTTCATCATACCCTGTGGGTTTTTTTGTTGATTTTATTTACAGCTTAGCATTTAAGAATTGGTGGTCCTTTTAAATCCATTGGAATTGGGTCTTTATTGCCTCTTTTTCACTCAAATAGCATTCTTGTAGACTTTATCATCTTTTGCATCCTTTTTTTGCAATTGTGAAATCAGTTCTTCAGCTTGGCATTTGAATCCATAATTCATTTTTTTTTTAATATTGTGTAAAATGTATCATATATCATTTTCAGTGAACAAAGTTTTGTGCATTGTACTTAATTCCTATTTGCTTTATTGACATTTTACTACCTGGCTTGCTAACTTTGTAAAGTTGTCTTGCTGTGTGGCTCATTAGTAACTGTAGCCCCTGCAACCTCCGCGACTGCAGAGAAGCCAGGGGGCTTTAGGGGGTGTTATAATTGCCTGCTCCCAGTGCTGCAGATCTCTGTGCATCACAGAAGCAGCACTCTCTGCTGCCATTTGCAGAGCTCTCGATCACATGACTTGCACCAGTCATGTGATAGGGAGGCAGTGAATGGCAGCAGAGAGAATGTACTGTGATGTACGGTGAAGACCCGCAGCACTAGAAGCAGGTGATATTACACTCGCTACTTGTTTCAGTGTTGCAGGTCTCTTACGTGCATCACAGCACACTCTCTCTGCTGCAATTCATCAGCCCCATCACGTGACCAATGTGTGTCATGTGATTGGGAACTTCGCTATTGGCAGCAGAGAGTGCTGCTGCTTTGAGGCATGGAGACCCACATCACTGGAAGCAGGTAAATATAACGCTCCCTGTGTTACCGCATGCTGTGAGATGGTGGAAGGAATATTTGTTTACTGGCTGCCTGTCTGGTCGCTTGGGGGGCTTTGGATCTAGGGGGCTCCATGGAATCTTTTTTTGCAGGGGCCCCATACATGGTAGTTACACCCCTGCTGTGTGGATGTCAGATGCAGCCTGATTAGACTGACTTGTGCCCAGGGCCAGGCCAAGGCAGAGGCGAGAGAGGCTCCAGCCTCAGGGCGCAGTGTAGGAGGGGGCGCACAACTCACTCAGCTATCACTCTTCTATTGTGTTTGAAGCAGAGAGAAATAAGAAAAGGGGATATGGCAGTGACTGTGAGCCAGATAACTAGATATTAATGTGTGTGTGTGTGTGTGTGGGGGGGGGGCGTCTTAGTCTAATAGCAATCAGTGTGTGACGGCTGGGGTGGGAGAATTGTCGGGGCGCACTTTGGTGTCTCAGCCTTGGGTGCTAGAGGACCTTGTGCCAGCCCTGCTTGTGCCCCTCCCCCCATATCCTCATCACTAGCATCCTGTATAAGGGAGGGGTTAGGTGGTTTAACAACCCAGTCTTTCACAGAGATGGCTACGCCTTCATTATCAGTTCATGTCAATTTTGCTCCTCCCTGCTCTGTATGTAATAAAGCATTTCCCTTTACCAGAGTGTTTATCATACGTTAGATAGAATGGTGTTGATAAATAGCTTGTTATTGCAGGCACTCAGGAGCATGGTTTTCTTAAAGTTGCAGTGCTGGCCACAAACAGTTAATGCCTTCCAGCAGTGGGAGGAAGTGAACAGGGTCAGGTGTTGTCACAGTTGGCGCTAGACCCACTAATCGACACAGTCTTGTGTATCTCCAAAATTGATTGCCTGATGAAGCGGGCTTTTGACCCGTGAAACGCGTTGCTTACTTGGAGGTTTTAAAATAAATTATATTGTTTATACAAACGACTCATTGGCTGGTCACTACATACTTGAGGGTGGTAACCACCAACCCCCCTCCTTTTAAACTGTTTTTAAACATTTTTACTCTAATTTGGCGCCTCTGTTATTACTCATCATCCAAGGGTCAGGTGGTCTGCTTTGTGCTGGGAAAGGAGCTCCCGATCTTTTGGCAGTAAGGAGCCAATAGATACCGCCTGCTAGACACCAAACAGGCAAAACTTGTGCTTTGCTAATTAGTAGGAATTAATTATTGTTTATGCAAAAATAAAAGGCTGAACTAGGGCCTTAACGCTCTAAGTTTGTTTTATTTGTTTTTCTTTTCTTGTATATCATGATCATAATGCAGTTTGTCGAGGTCTTCTCTGACTCATTTGGCGTTAATCCACTTTACCTTTATTTTCTTATTTCTTTTTTCATCCTTGTAGATTCAGATTTTACTGCCATACATTTCTTTTTTTCCCCTTTGATCTGTCATTTTAAGACGGTTGCTTTTCATCCATAGCTTACTGTGCTTTCATATTTTGTAGGATTTGTTTTTTGTAATACTTACGCACTCTCTAAAGATTTTCCTGTTTCTTTCAATTTGCTTGACCACACTTTTGTCTTTTGCATTTATAACCACAAAGTTACTGATTTCATCTGTGAAATGACCTCACCCTTCTTATATTTTGACACTGTCAGAATTATACCTTTCGCTGTTTAAGTTTAGCGTAATCTTAATTTTGGCAATCAATGACTTAGAATCAATTTCTTATCACCCCCCGGATAAGCTTTATTTTGTAGTATTGAGTTTTTAAATCCTTTATTCTTCATCATGCAATCAATTTGGTTCCTGTAGTTTCCATCTGGGCTCTGCTAAGTGTAAACTCTTCTCGGAAGATGCTTAAACACCGAAGCAGTGCTTCACAAAATTATACTAATTGTATAAAATAATATTAATATTTCCTCTCTTTCTTGATCTCCCCTCTCATTCTTGATTTCTTGATTTTTTTGAGCTAAACACTTGAACACATGCCAGATAGAATATGGTGAACACAGCCATTCTGGACTCCTATGAGGTTACCTAAAATTCCCTCTCCGCAATCCCGTTCCAGTGCTGGGACCCCTGAAAGAGAGCTTGTCCACAGCTTGCTCGAGTGCACTAGCACCGCCCCGCTTGCCTTTTTTAAAAAAAGGATCATGTCCACGTTACTGCGCAGGAGTGAGCCTTCTGCACCTGCTTAGTAGCCCTATTGGTCTTGGCTATTTTTCCCGGAGCTTAAGCGGAATAGTACTAGTGCGCATGCGCAGGGAGACCACTTTTCGGGAGTCCCAGCACTGGAATGATGCTCTCGAGGAGGACGGGAGAAGCCTCTTTAGGATCCTCTCCTGAGGTAAGTATCAAGAACAGTACATTGCAGCAGGGACAGAGGAAATATTGGTGGTGGAGTAAGGCTACCAGAGGAAACAGCAGTGGTGAAGTTTGGCTACAGTGTAGCCAAACTTTATATTGGTTGGGACAAGACAAGACAAAGAACATTTATATTGCACTTTTCTCCTGCAGTGTTCCCCAACCCTGTCCTCAAGGCCGACCAACAGTGCATGTTTTGTGGAAATCCACATAGCTAGTTAATTAATCAGCTCTGCTGAGACACTAATTACCCCACCTGTGCATGTGTGTGGTTTTCTTCAAAATATGCACCGTTGGTGGGCCTTGAGGACTGGGATGGTGAACTCTGTCGTAGAGGACTCAAAGCACAAGAAGAGCTGAGATTAGCAACATGGGGCCATATGCAATTTACTTTTTCACCTGAGTTTTCTCCTAGGTGATATTTTTAGAACTTGTCACAAAATGCCTTTTAAGTCACCAGAAAGCAAGAAAATACTCAAAATAAATTTGATAGTACTTTTTCACCAACTTTTTGGTACTTTTTCAATTGTAACATGCTGAAAATTTAGTTTGAAGACCAGATGAAAATTATCTCCTAGGAGATAACTCGGGAGAAAAACAATTAATTGCATATGGGCCCTGGTCTCCTGTGTCAGAGGCAGAGCCCTTAACCAGTACTGTCATGAATTCACCTGTTATGCAAGTCTGTGGGGATTCTGGCAGTTCAGCAAGTAAGTGTGAGAGTTTGAATGCAGATGGCATCTCCGGCACCCCTGCAGATGTGCAGGATTCTCCTGTACAGTTTGACAATCTCCCTGAGCAAGCTCTGCAAGATGGAGGTTCCTGCATTCCTAAAGACATGCAAGAATCTGCTCATGGGGTCTGCTCTAGTAGGCGGACATGCATGATAAATTGTTCCTCCTACGCATTATGCTTATTGCTATGCATGAGTGATCTGCAGGGTGTGGTTTCTGATCACTGCTGGGAGGTGTGGTCTGTTGTTGTATATAAGCCTGCTCAGATCATTGTACCCTTGCCCGTGATAGCGTTAGCTGTGGCTACCTGTGTATGACCTGGACTGTCTCTGGATTGCTTCTGTCTGTTCTCTTGGGCTCTGGTAGGTTATTTGTCTGCTCTACGATCACCTTCTATATCTTGCACCTAAAAGGCCTGGGTGTAACCGAAGTCGAGCAGGTGTTGTTTCCTCACCTCCCGTTCAAGCGGGGACGCACCACATAAGGTGAAGAAGGTGGTGATAGATTGGGACATAGGAGCTGATCTGTGGGCAAATAGCCTGTCAAGCCTTACAAGTACACTATCCAGTGATAACAGTGGTGGTGGTTTTACAAAAGCATTAACTGAAGGGCACTTGCTCAGTCCAAAGTCAGTGTGCAAATGGGTAGGGAGACCAGCTGGCATTTCTATATAGATACTTTCCAGGGAGTACTTTTGTACAGATTAAAGGGAATACTGAGAAATCCCCATGAGGATATGGACAAGTCCAAAATCGGTCAGATCACCTGTTTACTGCTTACTGTAAAGGTGTCCACTAATGATACAATCTTGAGCAATATTCCCACTTCTATGTAATGGGAGAAACTACCTAAATTATCCATTCAACATATATCTATGCACTCAGTTTACTGTTTTACTACACACATTTGGTAAGATTGTATCAAATTGTAGCACCTTACAGGGAATCTGTATCAACTTCCCTTGGGGGATACTTACCTCGGGAAAGGGAAGCCTCTGGATCCTAATGAGGCTTAATGAGGCATTTTCTTCAGTCTCAGATATCCAGCGCTGGTATCCATCAAAATCTCTGTTGACAACCTTGTTGGAGGTGGCACAAGCGAGTAGCGCACAGCAATACTTACCATCTGCGCTCCTGCGCAGTAGCGGCTTTTCAATGGCCTTGGGCGGAAATAGCCGAGCCCAATGGGGTCCACTCTACTTTACAGGCTTGAGCCGCCTGCATCTGCACATACAGTAGATCAGACTTGATCGGGCTCGGCTCTCTCTGCCCAAGCCCATCGGAAAGCTGCTACTGCGCTTTACAATGGGCTTAGGCGGTAAATGGTAAATACTGTGTTGACATGTGCACTGTTCGGGGGACTGCCACTGATGGATCGCCGAGCCTGAGGAGGACGGGTAAGCCTCTTTAGCATCCAGAGCCTTCCCCCTCTCGAGGTAAGTACCCCCCAGGGGAAGTTTTTTTGGTACAGATTGTCTTTAAGTGACGGTAAAATAGGAAAAAAAATGATTTATATTGCATTCACCTCTGGAAGAAATATACGTTATATATATATGTATTTTGAATTTTACAACGTTTCACGACAGTGGTCCTTTAAAAAGTAGACAGTGTTCATTGTGGCCAAGCTAGCGGCTGCATCCCCCTGACCTATATATATCTATAGAGTCATTTTTATTCTTTTGGCTGAACCATTTTTATCCAGTCAAACAGCGCCTTGGGATGTATCAAGTGAATGAAAACACAATTACAATTGATCAAAGGATTTTACTATCTGGTCAGTATTGAAGCCCACATAAAATGGAGGTAGCTAAGACTGTAAGACGTGCCTCTGTGAGTGGAGGTTTTATGAGCAAGCTGTAAGAATTTTATAGTGGAGCACAGGGAGCCATTATTAAAATAATGGCAATGATTAGACTTACTTGTTCATTATAATGCTGCAGTTAATGTATGGAAGGATAACAGTTATTAAAAGCAATGCGAAGGGAGGATGCATAGGGATAAGCAATGAATACTCACGCTGAGTTTATAGAGATGCCGGGTTTATAGAGTCATTTTGTGGGATACCATGCAGTATACATAGTAGTTTATTATACCATGGTTCGTACTACCTTCCAGCGGAGATAGATTAAGATGCAATGGGGCCCTAGACAACGTAGTGAATTTGTGGCCCTCTTGTGGTCTTTTTCGTAAGCTGAAGTGGAGAGAGGTCAGAGGTGGTGGCTGGTGGGCCCCTTGTCACCCACTAGGCCCCCAGGCACCTGTCTAGGTTGCCTGGTGGATGATCCTGCTTTGCCTTCAAGCGTAACATGAATTAGGAATACTAATGGGTAGGAGCAGCCAAAGTTATATAAAAAATGAAAAAGCAGTGTAGGGTAATATAATATGGAAAAGGCCTACCTTGAAGGAGACCATTTGCGATATTTTCGGAAAAAAATATCAATACAATTTTTCACTCTTTGGACTTTGTGCAAAATAAGTTTTTTTTTTTTTTTTTTTTTTTTTTTTTATCTTGAGTTGTCTCCTTCGAGGCAGGTCTTTTCCATATTACCTAACAAACTTTTGAATCAGGATGATACCATTTATTGGCTAACTTAGAGATGAGTAAACAGTAAGCTTTCGGCTACTAATAAGCCTTCGTCAGACTTGGCTCCGGAACCAAGCCCGACGATGGCTTATTATTAGCCAAAAGCTTACTGTTTATTCATCTCTAAGTTAGCCAATAAATGGTATCAATCATCCTGATTCAATACTCCTTGCTTTTACTGATGGCTAAGATGGTACAACACTCTGCAGCTTCCATTTTACCCTACACTGCTTTTTTAATTTTTTTATACAATTTGGGTGCCTCCTAGCTGTTAGCATTCCAAGTGTATACCCTCTAGAAAGGGTCCTTAATTTTAGAAGTGTCATATTACAATCTTTTGGAGTTGCGACCGCAAGATCCTCACAAGGCCGAGTGGAGACGGTAGTTCCCCATATGCACTATTAGTGGTTGTTGGATCAGGCAAACCCGACTTATCCTACTACTCGCTATAGATCTTCCATATAACATACTACACTAGAATGGGCTTTCCCTGTGTTTGTTTCCTTTCTTGTGGTGTTCGAATTTGGCATAGCCGATTCGAAACATCCACATACTCCCATCTGCTGCTGTTCAGCACCAAACAAGCGGACAGAGACAGGAGGAGTTCACTGGCTTGTGCTTCTCATGACTCTTACACTTCCTCCTTCCGGTTTGGAAGAAGGAAGCATCTGAGTCGCGTTAAATGCAATGTGATCCGCAAACCAGTGAACTGGTCCTGACCTTGTCCCCTTTTTCAGGTGCTGAACAACAGCAGCTCGGAGTATCTGAATGTTTCGAATGGGCTATGCGAAATTCAAACAGTAACACTAGAGATGATGGGTGTACAGTGGGATCGTTGGTTGTTACGATAAAAAATGTCAGTTAAATATATCATAAAGAACACACAGTGATATTTGAGAAGTGAAATGAAGTTTATTGGATTTACAGAAAGTGCACAATAATTGTTTAAATAAAATTAGGCAGGTGCATACATTTGGGCACTGTAGTTATTTTATTGATTCCAAAACCTTTAGTACTAATTATTTGAACTTAAATTGACTTGGTAAGCTCAGTGACCTCTGATCTACATACACAGGTGAATCCAATGATGAGAAAGAGTATTTAAGAGGGTCAATTGTAAGTTTCCCTCCTCTTAATTTTCTCTGAAGAGTAGCAACATGGGGATCTCAAAACAACTCTCAAAGGACCTGAAGACAAAGATTGTTAACCATCATGGTTTAGGGGAAGGATAAAGAAAGCTGTCTCAGAGATTTCAGCTGTCTGTTTCCACTGAACATATTGAGGAAATGGAAGACCACAGGCTCAGTTCAAGTTAAGGCTTGAAGTGGCAGACCAAGAAAAATCTTGGATAGACAGAAGCGACGAATGGTGAGAACAGTCAGTCAACCCACAGACTAGCACCAAAGACTTACAACATCATCTTGCTAGATGGAGTCACTGTGCATCGTTCAACCATTCGGTGCACTTTACACAAGGAGATGCTGTATGCGAAAGTGATGCAGAGGAAGTATTTTCTCTGCTCACAGCACAAACAGAGCTGTTTGGGGTATGCTAAAGCACATTTGGAAAAGCCAGCTTCATTTTGGAATAAGGTGCTGTGGGCTGATGAAACAAAAATTTAGTAATCTGGGCATAACAAGGGGCATCATGCTTGGAGAAAAAAGAAGACAGCATTCCACGAAAAACACCTGCGACCTACAGTAAAATATGGTGGTGGTTCTATCATGCTGTAGGGCTGTGTGACCAGTGCAGGGACGGGGAATCTTGTCAAAGTTGAGGGACGCATGGATTCCACTCAGTATCAGCAGATTCTGGAGACCAATGTTCAGGAATCCGTGACAAAGCTGAAGCTGTGCCAGGGTTTGATCTTTCAACAAGACAACGACCCTAAACACTGCTCAAAATCTACTAAGGCATTCATGCAGAGGAACAAGTACAGCGTTCTGGAGAGCCATCGCAGTCCCCACACCTGAATATAATTTAAAATCGGTGGTGTGAGTTAAAGAGAGCTGTTAATTGTCGGAAGCCATAAAACAGGAATGAACTACAGATGTTTTGTAAAGAGGAATGGTCCAAAATACCTTCAAACAGAATCCAGACTCTCATTGGAACCTACAGGAAGGGTTTAGAGGCTGGAATTTCTTCAAAAGGAGGATCTACTAAATATTGATTCCATTTCTTTTTTTGTGGTGCCCAAATGTATGCACCTGCTTAGTTTTGTTAAAACAATTATTGCACAGTTTCTGTAAATCCAATAAACTTCATTTAATTTCTCAAATTTCACTGTGTGTATCTCCTATATGATATATTTAACTGACATTTTTTATCGTAACAACCAAAGATATAAACAGGAAAATTATGTCAATTAACAAGGTTGCCCAAACCTTGTAACCATTAATAGACTGTTCCCCTCCCCTGCTTACACATCTCTGACACTGCAGCTGTCCTTGGCACGTTTTGGTGCTCTATATAAATTGCTATGAATAGAGCGCTTGAGGGGGCCCAATGTAAAACTTGCACTCGGGCCCAGAGATCCTAAGCGATGCCATTGATTTTTACCCTTTTTTTTCTGTCCGCAAGTACTGTGAGTTACACTATTAGATTATTATTTCTTAGATTTACAGGCATGTTTACATGTGCATGCACATTCCTTGGGTCCAGTAAAAGAGACCTTTTCTGTTAAAACATTTGTCTTTCTATTCTGTAAGATGGTATTTTTGCAGTTCAGTTTTTTGTCGTTAGAAAGGACTGTCAGGTCATTTCTAGAGATGTAGTGAACGGTTCCAGGCGAACTTTGGGGGTTCGCGTTCGCCTGGACCAAGCGAACTTTTGCGGAAGTTCGATTCGCCCCATAATGCACTATGAGGGTCAACCTCTGCATCACAGTCAGCAGGCACATTGTAGCCATTCAGGCTACACTAAGCCCTGGAGCCCCCCCCTTATAAAAGGCAGGTTTGCCGGCCATTACACTCACTCATGTGCCTGCTAGAGACAGACTAGGGACAGCTGCTGCAGATTTGTTCTCCTAGGGAAAGATTAGTTAGGCTCTTGGTCTTGGCTTGTTCCTGGCTGATTATTATTGCTAAAATAGCACCCCTCAACAGCTCTTTTGAGAGATGATGTTTTCCAGATGTGTTTTTTTTTTTTGCGTGTGTGTGTTGCTCACTGACATTATACAGCCCTATCTGTTGCAGCTGGACCTTGGTAATTGTTATTACTGTGCCAGCCAGGCCCTGCCTAACTATCTATACTGGGACACCTACCTATGCCTACCTAACTACTGGGGCACCTACTTACCTATACGGGGACACCTACCTACCTACCTACCTATACTAGGGGGCCTACCTATGCCTACCTACCTATACTGGGTCTCCTACCTATGCCTAGCTAACTACTGGGACACCTACCTATGCCTACCTACCTATACTGGGACTCCTACCTATGCCTACCTACCTATACTGGGTCTCCTACCTATGCCTAGCTAACTACTGGGACACCTACCTATGCCTACCTACCTATACTGGGACTCCTACCTATGCCTACCTACCTATACGGGGACTCCTACCTATGCCTAGCTAACTACTGGGACACCTACCTATGCCTACCTACCTATACTGGGTCTCCTACCTATGCCTAGCTAACTACTGGGACACCTACCTATGCCTACCTACCTATACTGGGACACCTACCTATGCCTAGCTAATTACTGGGACACCTACCTATGCCTACCTACCTATACTGGGACTCCTACCTATGCCTACCTACCTATACTGGGACTCCTACCTATGCCTAGCTAACTACTGGGACACCTACCTATGCCTACCTACCTATACTGGGTCTCCTACCTATGCCTAGCTAACTACTGGGACACCTACCTATGCCTACCTACCTATACTGGGACTCCTACCTATGCCTAGCTAACTACTGGGACACCTACCTATGCCTACCTACCTATACTGGGACTCCTACCTATGCCTACCTACCTATACTGGGACTCCTACCTATGCCTAGCTACCTATACTGGGACTCCTACCTATGCCTAGCTAACTACTGGGACACCTACCTATGCCTACCTACCTATACTGGGTCTCCTACCTATGCCTAGCTAACTACTGGGACACCTACCTATGCCTACCTACCTATACTGGGACTCCTACCTATGCCTAGCTAACTACTGGAACACCTACCTATGCCTACCTACATACAAGAAGATAATAAGGTCTTGCTTCATTGTGGACAGACCAAATTTGATTAGCTGGACAGTCACTGTTGTTCTATCATTGAGCTACCACAGCCCGGCGACCATATGGGCTGGAAAACCGCCACGGCCTGCACTCTCGCCATGGTGCGCACCAGTCCAGCACGGCCGTCACTACGCAAACCGCTGTTTGCGGTGCGTTACACAGTGAGTTTGGTGCGTCAGTGTGAAGCAGAACTCTAATTACACTCCCTGATTGATGTATACGCATGCAAGATGTTTGAAAGCACTTTAGGCCTGCAATTTAGCATTCAATGTCATTTCTGCCCTTAAAACGCTGCTTTGCATCACATCCAGATTTTTCCACGGGACTTTGGGCATGTATCCCACTCCTCCATGCCCCCCTCCAGGTGTTAGACCCCTTGAAACATGTTTTCCATCACTTTTGTGGCCAGCATAAATTTTTCTATTTTTCAAAGTTCGCATCCCCATTGAAGTCTATTGCGGTTCGCGAACTTTTTTTCGCGAACCGAACCTTCCGCGAAGGTTCGCGAACGGGGTTCTCAAACCGAAAATCGGAGGTTCGCGACATCTCTGGTCATTTCTCTACACAGTGTAATAATGGTTACTGCCAGAAGGTGGAACAGCTCATTATAACGAGAATATCCTAATCCTCTGGGGTCAAAAACATATTAAATTTGTCTTTTCAGATAAACGCGGATTAAAGAAGAGATGAATTCATATAATAAAAGCAACCTAGCATGTGGCAAAATCCTACTAGTAACAATTTTCAAAGCTCTACCTTTCAAATCCACAGCGTTAAAAATATATTAAAGTGCAATTATCATTAAACACTTGTCACTTAGGAAATACATGTATTGAAACACTCCTGCCAAGATAAGGCATATTTTAATACAATGTTAATTATTTTTTTTCTCAATTGCCATTTTTAAACTCTTCTTGTGCCACTCAGCCTCTGTTGCTTACTGAACTCGTTGGACTGTACCATCTGAAATATCCCCCACATATGTGGGTCCCTTCCCATCTGCTGTATCTCACATTACTTCACCATGTTAGCTAGTCATACATGTCAGAGTTTACTGTCAGAATACAAACAGTTCTCCCTGCTATAGCACCCCTAGAGGAGAGAAGAAAAACTGTTTCTATAGGGAAAGGAGGAGAGACGATGACAGGACTTAGTGGCTGCTGGCGGGAGGGGAAAAGAGGGGTACAATGATTCACGTGATTCAGTGGTGTTTGGACTAACAGTTTGGGCCATCTGGTGCATGCCTCCTCTCTGCTCTCCCACCCGCTTTCCTGGCACACACACTACCCTCTGCATCCCCAAATCCCTATCCTCATTGAACTGGTGGCACCTGCTGTGACCAATCAGGCAGGGGTGCTGACCGGCCAATCACAGCTGCTCCTTTTGCTAACTGGTGCCGATGGTCTCAGACCGGGAACACGGCATCATCATTGGGCCAATCACTGCTCTCAATCAGTAGCAGTGACGTCTGACAGGTCACTGCTACTGGTCGAGTGCAGTGATTGGCCCAATGACAGTGCCTTGGTCCTGCCAAAAAGATCATAGGCACCGCTTAGAGCAGCAGGCATCTGTGATTGGCCTGGTGCCAGTACCCCTGATTGGTCGTGCACCAAATGGGGTTTATATGGGGGCTATATATGATATGAGGTATGTATAATGGGTGATATATATATGCGTTTCCGGGGGGGGGGGGGCATATTCTGCAAAGCTTGCTTCAGGCAGCAGAAAGTCTAGTACCAGACCTGGTAGTGCTGGTTTCCACCAGAAACTATGACTGAAAAAGGGGCATTTAGAGGGGTGCTATGGTATAAAGCTGTTAAGTGTAAAATTCCTATGTGTGTAAACATATAAGCTGTACATTTGTCCAGTGACATAGCTAAGGAGCTTTGAGCTCCAGTGCTTGTTTTACATTGAGCCCCTTGAAGCACTCTGTACATCGCAATGTATATGACACACCACAACAGGCCACACCGCTAGAGGGGTGTAAGCAGGGAAGGAGAATAGTCTGTTAATAATTACTAATATTCACAGCGCATAAAGAGATGATCATTACCATCATGACATCGATGAAAGAAGACGGCTTGTTAGTGATGATCGTAATAAGCAAAATTACGAATTCACAACATTTTGCGTACATTTTCGCAATTACGCCTATACCTAATTAAGATTTGCAAACTAAATTGATTTTGTAGTCATTTGTAATTTCACATAAAAATGTGTGTAATTTTCGCGACCTTTGGAGGTTAATAACAAAGCCCCCATACATGCTATTGACACCAAAATTGACCAAATTGACCATATAGTGTTTGAGAAAAACGATTTAAAAAATGCAAAGAAAACATGGTTATTAAACTTGGAAAAAAGACAGTTTAAAAACCATTTTTCTTTGCATCTTTAAAATTGATTTTCTCAAAAACTACAATGTCTTTTTGGAAAAATCTTTTTTTTTTGACTTGTACCCAATATTCTCCTTAACATGTGTACCAATTTTGGTAGCAATAGCATGTATGAGGGCTTTGCTATTAACTGTCAAAGTCGGCACAACATTTTGCTAAATTACGGAAAAAATATGAAATACTACTATTACATATGAAATCAATTACGATTTTCCCTGAAATTTCGCATTACGATTACCATGCGAAAATGTGAATTTCGATGCACAATTTCACACATGTGAAATTTCAGCCCATCACTGCTGCTAGTAGGCCCCTCTAGCCCTTGGGCCCCAGAGCAGTCACATTCTCTGCATCCCCTATTGGTACACCACTGCATTTGTGCTAGAGTAAAGGCACTATACAATTTTTACTTCCTATGAAGCTGCCACTCACAGTAGGTGTTATAGTCTATCAACTCTGAACCTCTTACTGACAGGTTTGGGACTAAACCATCACATCATGGGGAATTCTCAGGATTTATTTACATTCAAAGGCACTTTTGTTTATTGTATGCATCTTAACTCCTTTAGGACCTTTTTTATTTTTATACTTCCTGATCACGGTGATTGGCTCACAGCAGGTATAAGGAGGTCAGTAGTCCATGACTCCTGATCAAGTTATGAAGTTTAGCTGTATTTAAACAGCTGAATTTTGTGCTGGCAGGAACACGCTAGTGTGTCCCATGCTCAGGATCATGGGGTGTTAAAACTATGCCACATCAGACTTAGGCAGCCAATAGTGTGTAGTAGTTCTGAACCGTTTAATGAAAATTCAATAAAAAATTACCGTAAATTGAAAAAAGGCTCACATCCAATAAGATAGTAGAAAATTATTAGGAAATCCCAGGCTCTTAAAAAAATTGCACACCACACTAACCCGCCCCCACAATTGTGCTGCCCACTCTGTCGCTGCCCACAGTTCCCATGCATACCTGCAACCTTCAGTTAGTATGTAGGATATCATTGTCTGACCGACCCTAGATTATATGACTAGCTTTCATGATGGTTCCACTATAGTGATCCTGCTGGTAGAGCTGTCCCGAACGGTTCACATGCAAACTTATTCACGCGAACAACTCTAGTTCGCGTACACATCGGGTCGTGAATTTTATGCGCGTTCGACCTGCCCCCTATACTACATCATTGGGCTAAACTTTGACCCTCTACATCACAGTCAGCAAACACATGGCAGCCAATTAGGCTGCACTCCCTCCTGGAGCCCCCCCTTATATAAGGCAGCTGCATCGGCTATGTTCTCATTCTGTGTACTGCAGTATTAGTGAGAAAAGGGAGAGACACTGGAGAGATAGGGAAAGCGATAGTTAGGTCTGTTAGCTTGCTCCTTGCTGATATTTGTTGCTGAAAAGCACCACCAAAACAGCTCTTTTGAGAGCTAATTGTGATCTGTTTTTTTGTGTGCATATACAGCCCTGTCTGTTGCAGCTGGCCCTTGCTAACTGCTATACTGTGCCAGGCCCAGCACATTCAGTGCCTAGTGTAACTGCCGCACATTGTTTTCTAATAGCAATCTGTGCATACCATTCACTGCACCTGTGTGACCGCACGCTGTTTTATATATCGGTCTGTCCATACCTTTCACTGCACCTGTGTGACCACATGCTGTTTTATATACCAGTCCATGCATACCTTTCACTGCACCTGTGTGACTGCACATTGTATTAGTCAAGTCAGTGCATACCTTTCACTTCATCCCCCCCCAATATGGACAAAACAGGCAGAGGCAGAGCAAGAGGCAGGCCACCTGGCAGGTCTGTTCGAGGTCCTGCTGTCGTGATTTTGTGCGGCCCTCAACCAAAGTAAAGTGTTCAGAAAGAGGCACAAGCCATCAACCCTCAATATTGTCAGGACGTAGTTGACTATTTAACAAAGAACACCTCATCTTCCTCAGCTTCCGCACGGAGGAAGCGTGACATATCTTGCTATTCCTGCTCTGATTCTGGCACCCCACTTAACACTCCGTCTGCAGCCATCACCAAAGTGCCATCATCCTAGGGATCAGCGGTGTGGACATTTTTTGTGTGTCTGCCTCAGATGAGAGCGATGCCATCTGTACTCTCTGCCACTGAAAATTGAGCCATTGAAAGACCAAGACCCACGTAGGGACAACCACGTTGGGGGCACACCCAAGATAATACGGTTGTTGCTTCATTGTGGACAGACCAAATTAGATCAGCTGGACAGTCACTGTTGTTCTGTCATTGAGCTACCTCAACCCAACCATATGGGCTTGAAAACCGCCATCGCCTGCACTTTTGTCATGGTGCACACCAGTCCAGCATGGCCATCACGCCACAAACAGCTGTTTGAGGTGTGTTACACAGTGAGTTTGGTCTGTCAGTGTGAAGAATGTTACACATGCAGGCTTTCTGATGTAAAAAAACATATAAAAACAGGTACCCAAGAGGTTAAAAAACACAGCCTGGGGTATTCTGGAAATCCGTTTTTGTTCTGCTCTCATCATTGCTGCCTGGGAGATCTGTCTCCATTAACTTTGCTGTTATCCGCACCCTTATCACCTCTTTAAAGCAAGCGGTATTCTTCGTCCCAATACCGCCTGCTCTAATCTTTATGAATTGACATTTAGTGACATGTGTTGAGATAATCACTGCACAAGGCGGTAATTTACCCCGCTGCTCAGGATTTCAGCTTTTCATGCGTAAACAGCTTTTATGAATTGACATTTTGCTAAGTGGTCGGTAAAGTCAGCTGTTTTGAGCATTACCGCATGCAGGAATGCTTTATGAATTCACCCCTTTGTCTCCAGATGATCAGGATTTCAAAAGTTTACAATACCAATCATATTCAATAGCATGACCCTATAGGACATTTTGGGGAAGAATAGTTGAAAACAAAAAAGAGAGGTTAGAGTAAGTCTTAAATCAGGTAATTCATTGTTCTATTAAAAGTTGAAAGTGATTAACAAAAATGTGTGTGTGTGTGTGTATGTATATATATGTATGTATATATATATATATATATATATATATATATATATATATATGTATGTGTATATATATATATATATATATATATATATATATATATATATATATATATCTATCTATCTATCTATCTATCTATCTATCTATCTATATATATATATAGAGAGAGAGAGATATATATATATATATATATATATATATAGAGAGAGAGAGATATATATATATATATATATATAGAGAGAGAGATATATATACATATATACTGATTAAAATAGTGAAACAACACACATATCCATTGAAAAAAGACAATTTCACACATTTCTCAATAGTCACAGTTCTCACATATAATAGTACTCCTGTCATGGAGGTTATAGCCCATAATAGTAAAAACAACTTATTCAAAAGAATGCAACGCATTTCGCGAACCAACCTCAGTATTATAAATTATAATACCATAATTATGCTTAAGGGATGAACAGAGGTTCCATTCACTTGAATGGGGAAAACTGTTTGTAACCCATGTAACCCTTATTGCTCACTTACAGTAGTTAACACCGGCGGAAGCTCCTGCATTATTATTTATTCTCATTCATTAATAATTAAAAATACTTTTAAAATAACTGGACAATTTCAGATTTGGACAGCCAATAAATTGTACTTCTCCTTATAGCTCAGAATTTATTTATAGTTAGTAATAGGTCAAGTGTAAGCCATGAAAAGAGTAAAAAATGATGGGAGGATTATAGTGACCACTAACCTTTTACTTATTCAGAGAACAGGGAAGACATTTTTTAGGTGTGAACAAAAAAGAGCGGGGGAAAAAAAGCACAGCTCTCAGTATTTCTTTGAAGTACTTCAAGAGAGATAAGGCTGATGCTGATTAGTAAGGATGAGTTAGAAGGGGTGATCCCATATCTTCAGTCAACTAGCATTAAGCAGATTTCCAGTCCGATGAGTATCTGGAGTCATTATTCTACCAAAAGGTCCTGAGATTATACCTCCATGCACCAATATTTTATAATGTTAGATGAAGAACAGATGCCTCACGCAGCAGCCTCCAGATCTTCCCCATAGATACAGATAACAGTTTAAGGATATCATCGGTGCCGGAAGAAAAATGCCAGCAGGCAACAATGTATTCCAAATAAAGTTTGTTCCAGATAAAGTTTGTTCCAGTCAAAACAATGATCAGGTATAAGGGAAGCGTGATGACTTTTAGTATGGCAGCCAGACCCTGGAGTAGCTGAAGGATAGTTTGCCTGTCCCACATTGTTCCATAATAAAAGGCTGAGGAGGTTGTATAAAATAATATTCCAGGAAGTTGTTAGTGGCTACAGATGTTATTTAGTCTGTTCAGTTAGACGTCTCTTTGTGAAATTCAGAATAGTAGGAAAAAGCCTCATAGCCAGTCTGACTCATAGATTTGTATCCGTAGCTTTTCCAGCATTTTAGTGGCAAAACATTAATTGCACCTGGCATATAATGCACTGATGTTAGTCCAGCTATTGCTGATATTTCATGGCATATAGAGACTAGTAAAATGATTGTATTAGATAGTGGTTAAGCGCACCACCTCTGTTATAGAAGACCAGAGCTTGAACTGTGGCTGGAGCCAGTACCTATTCAATAAGAAGTCCTTGAGCAAGACTTCCTAATATTATAGGGTTATCTGCTGAGCACAATCTTAGTGGCCATAGCTGTCAAGTACTTTGATTTTGACAGGTTAGGTTTGGCCCTTTAGAAATAAGTGTTCAAAGTGATTGTCTAGTGTAAACACACTGCTCCCACGGGAGCTTAGAGGCAGTTGGAACTCTTATGTTTCAACCACTTTCCCCTTATGGACCAAAGCAGTTTTGACATTTTAGCTATGGTCCTGTTTAATTAGCAATAACTTGTTCACTATTTATGTCACCTAAATTATACATACAGTATATTGTTCTTTTTCAAGACAAATTAGTCTTTTATCAGGCGGTATTTTTTCCCAAGAACAATTTTGTTTTCTATGCATTTTAATGGGGAAAATAATACATTACAGTATTTTTTAGATTCTATTACAGTCTAAAAATAAAAAATGCTACTATACATAAAAAACACAAACTTTATTTGGCTATTTCTCACGCTTATCCCCAAACTTAAATTATGTTCCTGTCACTCCTAAAGGATGAGGGTGGGAATGGTGTTTGACCAAGGTAAGGCAGAGTTATTAAATGCTTTCTTTGCTTCAGTCTTCACAAGGAAAACCTCACTGTTGCAAATTACAGATGCAAAAGAGTCTCAATCTTCCAGTTGTAATATTAAATACTTAAAGAGAACCTGTATTGTTAAAATCGCACAAAAGTAAACATACCAGTGCGTTAGGGAACATCTCCTATTACCCTCTTGTCACAATTTCGCCGCTCCTCGCCGCATTAAAAGTGGTTAAAAACAGTTTTAAAAAGTTTGTTTATAAACAAACAAAATGGCCACCAAAACAGGAAGTAGGTTGATGTACAGTATGTCCACACATAGAAAATACATCCATACACAAGCAGACTGTATACACCCTTCCTTTTGAATCTCAAGAGATCATTTGTGTGTTTCTTTCCCCCTGCAGTTCTCTGACACTGAAGTGTCAGGCTGCTCGTTTCTTCCTGCAAACAGCTTTGCCTTTGTCTGTAATTCCTCAGTATGTGAAAGCCCAGCCAGCTCAGAGGACGATTTATCCAGCTTGTAAAAGATGAGAGAAGAGAGAAGCTGCCCTATCTAAATAATACACAGGCAGTGTGCACAGAGGGGCATGGAAGGGGGAGTTCATAGCAGAACCACAACACTGATGAACTTGGCAGCCTTCCAGACACAGGCCGACAAGTCTGACAGGGGAAAGATACATTGATTTATTACAGAGACTGTGATAGTAGAAAGTGCTGCAGTAAGCCAGAACACATTAGAATAGCTTTTGGAACTTGTAGGATGATAAAAAACAGGATGCAATTTTTGTTCCGGAGTCTCTTTAACACAGGAAGAAGTGCAGGCAAGACTAAATTAATTAAAAATAGACAAGGCACCTGACCCGGATGGCATGCATCCTCGGGACCTGAGGGAATTAAGTTCAGTTATGGATAAACCCCTTTATCTTATCTTTTGTGACTCTCTTTCAACTGGCGGAGTTCCAGTAGATTGGCGTACAGCCCACGTCGTTTTTTCTGTCTGACTTATAAAAGTCCTGGAGCCATTAAGAGGCTCTAGCAGGAGTTTTTATAAGTCAGCATGTCATTAAGTGGTTAACATCAGTTGTATGCAAACTATTTGAGGGGTTACTAAGAGATACTATACAAGACTTCATAATAGAAAATAATCTTATTTCTCAGCATCAGCATGGGTTTACTAAAGACAGGTCCTGTTTGACTAACATGCTCAGCTTTTATGAGGTAGCAAATGCTAATATGGATATTGGGAATGCTGTAGATGTGATATACTTGGACTTTGCAAAGGCCTTCGACACTGTTCCCCACAAAAGTCTGGTGCAAAAGTTGAGGATGCAAGGACTGGGGAAGAGTCTGTGTGCATGGATAGGAAATTGACTAATGGACACAAAACAAACAGTTGTGGTCAATGGACCATACTCAAAATGGTTGACCCACAGGGGTCTGTACTGGGTCCAGTGCTCTTTAATTTATTTATTTATGATCTAGTAGATGCAGTAGAAAGCAATGTTGCTATTTTTGCAGATGATACAAAATTGTGCAGAATCAGCAACTCTCAGGGAGATAGTGACATATTGCAACAGGATCTGGATAGGATGGCTATATGAACACATAAATGGCAAATGAAATTCAATGTTGAAAAATGTTTAGTCATGTATTTTGGTCGTACCAATGGTCTAGCACCATACAAAATAAATGGGATACAGATGGGGACATCAAACTTGGAGAAAGATTTAGGAGTACTCATCGACAACAAGTTAAATAATCGTATTCAATGCCAAGCCGCTGCAGCTAAAGCTAATAACATTTTGGGATGTATTAAAAGGGAAATAAAAACTTGAGATGCTAGCATAATATTGCCCCTGTATAACTCTCTAGTAAGGCCACATCTGGAATATGGAATTCAGTTCTGGGCACCACATTACAGGAAAGATATTGCAGTTTTAGAGCAGGTGCAGAGACGAGCAACAAAATTGATATGTGGAATGGATGGTCTCACTTACCAAGAAAGGTAAGATAAACTGGGTTTATTTAGTCTAGAGAAAAGACGCTTTAGAGGGGATCTAATCAACATGTATAAATACATCAGAGGGCAATATAAAAGCTTGACAGATGAGATTTTTGTCCCTAGGCCTTCACAAAGGACTAGAGGACATGATCTGCGCATGGAGTAAAAACTTTTTAGCCACTTATTTAGGAAAGGGTTCTTTACAGTAAGAGTGATTAAGATGTGGAATGCATTGCCACAGGAAGTAGTTATGGCAAATTCTAGATCTGCATTTAAAGGGGGCTTAGATGCTTTCCTTGCATTGAAAGACATCCATGGCTATAATTACTAGGTAATGCCCAGTGGTGTTGATCCTGGGATTTTATCTGATTGCCATCTGGAGTCGGGAAGGAATTTTTTTCCTTTTGGGGCCAATTGGACCATGCCTTGTAAGGGTTTTTTGCCTTCCTCTGGATCAACAGGGATATGTGAGGGAGCAGGCTGGTGTTGTACTTTGTTTTCTGGTTGAACTTGATGGACGTATGTCTTTTTTCAACCCAAATAACTATGTAACTATGTAACAATCTATGGTGATATTTGGTTTTGAAAAAAAAGTTATAGCCAAGTAGAGGCAGCAGATGTACCCACAGCATTAAATATGTTGCCCCACAGTTAGGTAGGTGTGGACCCCCCTCCCCCTCGGTACTACCACCAGCAGACTACCATGTGTTGCACAGTTAGTGTGAATTGTAATGCATGGATAATGCGAGCATTGCTATGGTTACAATCATTACATCCAACTAGGAGAAGGACTTGGGAATACTGGTTGATAACAAGTTAAACAACATTATTCAATGCCAAGCAGCAGCAGCTAAAGCAAATACAATTCTGGGATGCATAAAACAGATGAAATCATAAGATGCTAGTATACTACATACTTTCTCTGTATTAATCACTTGTGAAGCTACACTTAAAGTATGTGTACAGTTTTGGGCACCACACTTTAAAAAAGAACATGAACATACTAGAACATGTACCTAGAGTGCCAACTAAATTATTCAGAGGGATGTAAAGTCTCACCAAGAAAGGCTGGACAAACTGGGTTTAATTAGTTTGGAAAAAAGATGGCTAAGGGGTGACCTGATGAACATGTATAAATACATCAGAGGGCAATACAAATGTTTGGCAGATGAGCTTTTTGTCCCTAAGCTTGTACAAAGGATAAGAGGACATGATCTGCATATGGAGTAAAAATGTTTTTGCCATCTATTTAATGTGGAGTTCTTTACAGTAAGAGTTGGTAAAATATGGACTGTTTTACCACAGGAAATAGTTATGACAAACTCTATAACTGCATCTATAACTGCATCTAAAGTTTGGATGCTTTCCTTTCATTGAAGGACATCATTGGCTATAATTACTAGGTAGTTGATCCAGGGTTTTTGTCGGACTGCCACCTAGAGTAGGGAAATACATTTTTCCCCTTCAAGGTTAGTTGGCCCAGGACTATGTTTTGTTGCCTTCCCCTGCATCAACTGGGATGTGTAAGGGTGCATGACAGAAATATACCTAATGTTTACTTACTTTATTTATTTTTTTCTCTTTCTGGCTAGACTTCATGGACAGATTTCTTTTTACAACCAAACTATGTAACTAATTAGTAATGTGCATTACCATAGCAATGCTTGTTTTACTCAAGTACCGCCGGTTGTGCTGATTGCATATAGTGCAGTATTCGGCTGTCATTTGTACTGATAATATTGCTAAGCGCTGCGGCGTATGACAGTTTTGCCGGTCCTGTGAGAATCAAGGCCCATGTCATATGTCACTTCAGGTACTCTTTAAGAGTATAAACAGAGTAACAGCTTTTACTGTGTACGATGAATTTAACATACCAGTATTAAAATAAATAAATAAATAAAAGAATGATGCAAGTAATAATGCATTATTGATCAGTGCCTAGTTTTAAGACATTTAGTATGCTAACTCGTTAGCATTTAGGTGGCACAACACGACCTGATGGAGTCTTCTTCATCATTACATGTCCAGAGCCACATTTAACTCTTTCCCCCAGAAGCCTCTCCTTCACGTTACACATTATTAAACCCACAAAGCATTTCATGATATGATTCATGGCTAAGAGGGTTATGCAAGGGGCAATACACAGCTCCATTTTCCTTGCATGTGACAATAAATTCCATTACCATATGATCAAGGAGAAGAGATGGACTTTGTTAGAAACATTTTTTATTACATACTGTATTTATCCAACATTGTATTGATGATTTTTATTGTAAAAATATTATATAAAAATATACAAATACAATAAATTAATAATAATAATAATAATAATAATAATAGGAATGATCAAAGATCACAGGAACTGAAAGAAACAAAGAATCCATATTTTAATACATACATTATACAGTGGGTTGCAAAAGTATTCGGCCCCCTTGAAGTTTTCCACATTTTGTCACATTACTGCCACAACCATACATCAATTTTATTGGAATTCCATGTGAAAGACCAACACAAAGTGATGTGCATGTGAGAAATGGATCGAAAATCATACATCATTCCAAACATTTTTTACAAATAACTGCAAACTGGGGTGTGCGTAATTATTCGCCCCCCTGAGTCAATACTTTGTAGAACCATCTTTTGCTGCAATTGCAGCTGCCAGTCTTTTAGGGTATGTCTCTACCAGCTTTGCACATCTAGAGACTAAAATCCTTGCCCATTCTTCTTTGCAAAACAGCTCCAGCTCAGTCAGATTAGATGGACAGCAATTGTGAACAGCAGTTTTCAGATCTTGCCACAGATTCTTGATTGGATTTAGATCTGGACTTTGACTGGGCCATTCTAACACATAGATATGTTTTGTTTTAAACCATTCCATTGTTGCCCTGGCTTTATGTTTAGGGTCATTGCCCTGCTGGAAGGTGAACCTCCACCCCAGTCTCAAGTCTTTTGCAGTCTCCAAGAAGTTTTCTTCCAAGTTTGCCCTGTATTTGGCTCCATCCATCTTCCCATCAACTCTGACCAGCTTCCTTGTCCCTGCTGAAGAGAAGCACCCCCCGAGCATGATGCTGCCACCACCATATTTGACAGTGGGGATGGTGTGTTCAGAGTGATGTGCAGTGGTAGTTTTCCGCCACACATAGTGTTTTGCATTTTGGCCAAAAAGTTCCATTTTGGTCTCATCTGACCAGAGCACCTTCTTCCACATGGTTGCTGTGTCCCCCACATGGCTTGTGGCAAACTGCAAACGGGATTTCTTATGCTTTCTGTTAACAATGCCTTTCTTCTTGCCACTCTTCCATAAAGGCCAACTTTGTACAGTGCATGACTAATAGTTGTCCTATGGACAGATTCCCCCACCTGAGCTTTAGATCTTTGCAGCTCGTCCAGAGTCACCATGGGCCTCTTGACTGCATTTCTGATCAGCGCTCTCCTTGTTCGGCCTGTGAGTTTCGGTGGATGGCCTTGTCTTGGTAGGTTTACAGTTGTGCCATACTCCTTCCATTTCTGAATGATCGCTTGAACAGTGCTCCATGGGATGTTCAAGGCTTTGGAAATCTTTTTGTAGCCTAAGCTTGCTTTAAATTTCTCAATAACTTGATCCGTGACCTGTCTTGCGTGTTCTTTGGACTTCACGGTGTTGTTGCTCCCAATATTCTCTTAGACAACCTCTGAGGCCCTCACAGAGCAGCTGTATTTGTACTGACATTAGATTACTCACAGACGCACTCTATTTAGTCATTAGCACTCATCAGGCAATGTCTATAGGCAACTGACTGCACTCAGACTAAAAGGGGGATGAATAATTATGCACACACCACTTTGCAGTTATTTGTAAAAAATGTTTGGAATCCTGTATGATTTTCGTTCCACTTCTCATGTGTAAACCACTTTGTGTTGGTCTTTCATGTGGAATTCCAATAAAATTGATTCATGTTTGTGGCAGTAATATGACAAAATGTGGAAAACTTCAAGAGGGCCGAATACTTTTGCAAGCCACTGTATATCAATGTATAATGCATCATCATCCTCATCATCATCTATACAAAGAAATCCAAATCATAATGATCGTGTATTGTCACTTGGAAGACACATTGTATTGATCTGGCAAACACACAGTGGCATAGGTATGGAGCTCGGGGCCCTGGTGCGAATTTTACATTGCTTCTCCCCCCCAAGCACTCTATACGTAACACTTGATACGGCGCAACAAAACCTGCCAAGGTCATCTACAGTATTAGCGGCGCAAGAAGGGGATAGGGAACAGTGTGTTGATGATTACTACCATTCAAAGCCTTTATAGAAGTGATTATTACCACCACAGAAAATCTTAAAATATAAAATACATGTAAACATACACAAATAAGAAGTACGTTTCTGTCGTGTTGCTGTCACTTACAGTTAGTAGTAGAAATCAGACATTACCGACAGATTTTGGACTAGCCCATCTTCTGATGGGGGTTCACAGGGTTTTCTTTATTTTTAAAAGCACTTAGTGAATGGCAGTTGCTCCGTTCAACTGCCAAAGAAGTGTGCAGTGATCAGGGAGGCTGGCCAGCATCTTTGTATAAATCTTTTTCAGGGAATATATAAAGAAGAGAACCGAGAGCCAAAATATAGTGTAGTAGGTACTGATAATTGGGTAATACGAAGAGAGAGAACAATGTTCTACTCACAAACCAGGGTTACCTCCAGGCAACCACTGCAATAGGCAGGTGAGGAGATTAACCTGTCCCCACTCAGGAACAGGAAGTCGCCAGCTGCAGACAGGAAAAAAAAAGCCCTCCACCAGGGGTGGATATTATATAAAGCGTAATGAAGAACAGAGGCGCCAAAAGAATAAAATCGTTAAAAGGTTTAAAAATGCTTAGGAGGCAGTGGTGGACTTACCTCCAGCAAGCAGACACAACAAGCTGTGTATTCAAAAACAAAGCAGATTTATTGGTACACTCCAGGGAATATTCGCAACGCGTTTCGCAGGTCTCAACTCGCCTCCTCAGGCAACAGTTAGTAGGAGCACACAACAGCAGTCTGTTCTGGGTAGCACCTGGCGCCTCATAAGGGAAGCTGGGCAGCATCATTGTTTAAATCCTTTTTCAGGGAATGTCTTTATTAAGAATAAAAGCCATGCTGAGAATCCCCCATGAAGAGATGGACTAACCCAAAACCTGTCGGTAATGTCAGATTTCTACTACTTACTGTAAGTGACAGCGACATAGGAGAGAAGTCATTTATGGCTCATTTTAATCTGGAAGAAATGTACTTCTTTGTATTTGTTTTAAATTTTAAGATGTTCGCGAGAGTTCCTCTTTAACAAACCCAGGTGTTATCTTCTCCATGTTACTGAAAGTCAGTCAGTATTTAGGGGATTCGTCTCACCCTGCGCCCAGCTCACCTGTGGTGCAACAATAGGTACTCCATAATTACACCTCTCTGGACTCCATAGCAAACACCACTATCACGGAGGGGACCTGCTCCTGCTCTTTTATTCCCTTCCTACTGCAGACCCCAGCGGAACTGTGTAAATATGTTTCTGAGAGTGAGTGGCTTCCTGGAAGGAAGAGGAGAGCAGGTAAATATATTATTTAAACATTGTGCTCTGCAAGGGGGTGAGGAAGAGAAGAGGAGGAGTGGGCCATGATAGTGCAACTGCTGTCACAGGGGGGTTCGGCGCTATTGTTACATGCCTGGTGATATCCCTTACATGGTTAAAGCCACTGCTTTCATATGCAGCTGTAACAGCAAATGTAAAGCAGTGCTGCAGCCCTGTCCTGTATCACAGCATTGTCTGTGGTCCTTAAAGAGGAACTTCAGCCTAAACAAACATACTGTCATTAAGTCACATTAGTTATGTTAATTAAAATAGATAGGTAATATAATCTCTTACCCACCTTGTTTTAAAAGAACAGGCAAATGTTTGATTTCATAAGGGCAGCCATCTTTTTGGTTGAAAGGAGGTGACCGGGAGCATGAGATACAGTTCCAACTGTCCTGTGTGCTGATCACCCCTCCCGGTTGCTAGGCAACATGAATAACAACCTAGGAAATCCCATCATGCTTTGCACAGCATCAGGGAAAAAAAGGCAGTTTTCTTTGATGGGGCGGAGCTTAAGCTTTTGTGCAGCTAAAAATAAGACTTATGTAAGAAAAACAAAGCTCTGATTCTGTGAAACTGTTAAAGAAACACCAAGCCTTTTAAGTGCAGATGAGTAGATTTTTAGTCTGGAGGTTCACTTTAAGTTGTTAAACAGAGCTCCACCGTTCCCCTCCTGTATCCCCTTCTGCTCCAGTGATACAGATTCAGTGTTAATCATCTCTTAAAATCTTGCTTTAGTTAATTCCATCCTTTGCTCCGATGAACTTTTAATTGTTCTCCACGCGCCCCGTCGCCTCTGGGGATTCCTGTTTAAACTAACTTTTATTAATTTATTTTCCCAGCCTTTCCTCTGGTAAATTAATTATTGTGACAAGACCCAGCGCAATGTCAAACACATCGAGAAATCATGGGCAGGTTACTCTCTCTGTCAATATGTTTAAAAGGCACGAGCCTTATGCAAATCTCCACTGTTCCCGGGCTCCTCTAAATTATTCAAGTATCTAAAGGGCAGATCATGTCAGGACAGCTGGGACTGCATGGATTTGGAGTCACTTTTAAGATTAGAGCAATAGGCGGAATGATTAAAATTGTTTCATTGTCGCTGTTGACATTGTGTTAATTGGAAACTTATGTCCCTCTGCCTCTTGATCTTCACATAACTTCTCAAACTGCATGAAACTACAACTAGCCCATTGTGGCCTCTTGGTTTCCATTAACATAGTTACACTGTACTTCTTTCCATATTATTGGTATTTTCCATCTTCGTGTCTCACCCAACAATGCTCAGACGTTTTTGATGACATAAAGAATACCAGAGCTGCAGGCATGTGGAGAAAGGGGAGGGGAGCAGGCACGTATGGGAAGCTGTGCTGATGCCCACCGCTCCCCCAGTTCTGCTCCAACCCCCTCCTTTCCTCCCTAAATGCCCCCCAACAGCCTCTTCCGAGTCGGCCAGTTCAGGCATAACTGCACAGACGCCAGCACGGCTTTTTGTATCCTACATCACACACCCGCGAGCGAATTGTGCATGCTGTCACGATAATGACATGCGCAGTTGCAGTGCACTACTGGGTGTACAATGTAAGATGTGTGCAGCTGCGCTGGCATCTGTGCAGTTATGCCTGACCTGGCCGACTTGGAGGAGGCTGTTGGGGGGCATTTAGGGCGGAAAGGAGGGATTGGAGGAGAACTGGGGGAGCAGTGGGCATCAGCACAGCTTCCCATACATGCCTGCTCCCCCCCTTTCTCCAAGTGTATTCAGCTCTGGTATCCTTTAAGTGGGCCCTAAAAAGGACATTGTATCCATAATGTTTGTGTTATTACATCCAAAAGACAGCACAACAACTCCTGGAAGTCAAATGAAACCCTGAGTTTGACCTAACTCTTGGGTTCTCCACCTTCTTTACTTGATTGCTCTCTGGCTTCTGAGGTTAGTGTACAGGTGAAGTTCGAAAAATGACAATATTGTGCAAAAGTTCCTTTATTTCAGTAAGTCAACTTAAAAGGTGAAACTAATATATGAAATAGACTCATTACATGCAAAGCAAGATATTTTAAGCCTTTATTTGTTATGATTTTGATGATTAAGGCTTACAGCATATGAGAACCCCAAAATCAAAATCTCAGACCATTAGAATATTGAGAAAGGTTCAATATTCTAAGCTCAAAGTGTCAGACTCTAATCCTATTTTTCAAACTTCACATCTATGACGTTGTGCCTGAAGTTTCTTACTTTGAAGTTCAGACAACTTCAGAAACCTATTATATAAGTTTTCTGCCTCCCCACTGAATACAGGGCAAGCTTTTAAACTATTTATCTGCAATATACAGCTCTACACAATCTGATAATTTTGTCCAAGGTGAGACCACTCTTAGCTTCTATGTGAAGTAGAAGTTTGATTATATAACATTAACCATTTCTGCCGCCCAGACGTGAAGCTCATGACCGGGCGGCTGCTCTGCTGCTGTGCCGTGCTTCGGCGCGCTCCCTTGCTGTCCCCCGGTAGCCCTGGGATCAGTAAACGGGAACATGGTTCCCGATCGACGATCCGTGTCCCCAGCAGAAAAACCGAAGCGCTCTCACAAGAGGCTTCAGTCTTTCTGCACATACAATTTTCCGCATCCCCCTTGTGCTTCCAGTTTGCAAGAAGCACAAGGAGGGAAAAAAACCTCAAGGTGGCCATCTTGTGGCCAAATAGTAAAACTACATCTACATATTTTTTACATTACAATTTACACATATAATAACATTAAACATTAACTATTTATTTCCCACACCAAAATATTACCCAAATAAAATTTTTAATGGATAAAAAAAATTACAATAATAAAAAAAAGACATTAATAGTTACCCAAGGGTCTGAACGTTTTAAATACATAGGTTTTAATTATGGTAGTGTGGATTATTTTAAAGCTATAATGGCAGAAATCTGAGAAATAATGATTTTTTTCCATTTTTTTTCTTATTAATCCTGTTAAAATGCATTTATAAAAAAATAATTCTTAGCATAATGTACCACCCAAAGAAAGCCTAATTAGTGGCGGAAAAAACAAGATATAGATCAATAAATTGTGATAAGCAGTGATAAAGTTATTAGCGAATTAATGGGAGGTGAAAATCGCTCCCTGATGCATAAGGTGAAAAATCTCCCCGGGCTGAAAATGGTTAAAGCAGTCATATATATTCTCCTACTAGTTTTATGCTGCCTTTCATGTTTTAGACCAGAGAGGAAATTTGAGCTTCACACTAATTTAAATTACCTGCTCTGAGCTGACCCTTTTTTAAAAAAAAATCCCACATATATTTATAGTGCTATTATTCTTATTATTATTATTATAAATATTGATTTATTTAGCACCAGCACCTTCCATGCTCCAGTACAATAAATGATACAAACTACAGGTGAAACTCGAAAAATTTGAATATTGTGCAAAAGTTATTTTAGTAATTAAACTTAAAAGGTGAAATTCATTACATGCAATGCGAGATATTTCAAGTGTTTATTTGTTATAATTCTGATGATTATGGCTTACAGTTTATGAGAATCCCAAAATCCAAATATCGGACCATTCGAATATTATAAAAATGTTCAATATTCTAGGCTCTAAGTGCCATACTCTAATCAGCTAATTAATGCAAAACACCTGCAAAGGGTTCCTATTTAATATATTAGTTTCCCCCTTTAAGTTTAATTACTAAAATAAATTGACTTTTGCACGATCTCTAATTTTTCGAGTTTCACCTGTATAAAGTTACAAAACAATACAGATAATTGAACAGGTCAGCTAATGCATTGTACATAAAAGTGTAATAAATACCGTATACCAATTTTACACAGCAGTGATTGATAACATATATTTAAATATGGCCCTGCAATTGGTCTGTATGCAAAATCATGATATCTCCCTATATCGTACAGCTTAGAATTTGCTTTTGTACCTGCTGATTGGCATTGATTGCACAGACTTAGCATACAATTATCAAGTATTCCCAGATTCTTCGCCGGCTTCAAGTTCCCGAAATATTTCTAAGTGTTTTGAGGCTTCTTGAGAGTTGTAATTCGTGTGATGTCTTTGGTGTTTGACAGTTCCGTCAGAAAGGAAACATATCACAGAAGGTCAGCAAAACAATGTCATACCTGGTAAGCAGGAGGTGATGCCTTCTGTCAGCCATTCCAGGCTGCTGCAAGCATCATAAAGTCCATGTAATCAAATGCTTGCCCCAGGCGTCCTCCCAAATGGATGTGCCAGAAACTCCAGAGGATGCATCTCTGGAGACATCTATTCTCTGATATTCCTTCTTAATTTGAAGGCGCTGGAGCTGTTGCTTTTGACATGTTCCCAGATGACCAAACTTCTCTTGATATTAATGAAATTAATACTGACAACCCATCAGAGTTGACTCACTGCTACTGAACTCATTTGTACGTTATCTTCTCTTGGTTGTTATCCGTAACTCATGACCAATGGGGTGCGCTGAGATGTAACAACAAATGGTGAAATATGTCTGCCATCTGATCCAGCTCTGATTGGCAGGTGTTTAAAAACATGGAGTTAGTAATACCAAAATCACACTGAAGCAATAATAATATGGGTGAAAACATTTGAAACAAGAATTCTGTGCTTGAAGGTGTTGAACTGACTTATGAGTAGCTAACACAATCCTAGACAGCGGACCTCAAAAAGGTATCTCCAGAAGCATCTCTATTGAAGATCATGAGTGATCGAGAAAAGTTGGACAGGTTTTTTTTTTTTTTTTATAAAAAAAAGTTTGCTATTATGTGGTCAAGGATTGCAAACACTGTCTGGGTCATACTGGAACATAGTAAAGATTGCTAAATCTCAGTAAATTAGTAATTTGAGATTGAACTCGAAGGCTAGGTTCGCAGTGGGATGTTGCGTTGCGGTGTTAATGGCACGTTACGCACATTACCGTGGTGTTAACATTGCATGAAGTAGGTACAGTGAAGCATATAGTAAATGAAAAGTAAACTTCCCTGTATTTGTTAACGTGTGCATTTAGAGGTACCGCACTACAGCAGTGTGTAACCATAATGCAACATTTACACCGCACCTCTAACATCACACTGTGAACGTCGCATAGACTTATCATTGCAGTGCAGTAGTAAGCAGCGTTATAAGACAATAATGTCCCACTGTGAACCTAGACTAAAGCTGGCCGTACACTTATATGGGGACCAAGCGCTTCTAGAAAAATACGCCATCCACACCACTGGGCCACCCCACTGCACCACTTTATACATTTCCCTAATTAGCTACAGTCTAGTAATAAATACGATGAAAGAGAAAAGACTAAAGTTTCTATACATACTTGCTGTATTATAGTTGTGTGCCTTGTTGCTTGCTGCAGTCTTCTCTTCACCACGTGTGACCAGTACAAGTGTTCTCTCACCACAATAGACAGTAATCTAAAATAAATGAACACATATTTTTCCTTTAAAAAGAATAAAACTGTTCCAAACATCACACACTGTGTTGGCTGCTTTATTAAATCTTCTAATCTGGAGCCAACCAGTCCCAACAAAAGAGGTATTTTATAATATATAATAGAACAGCGGAAAAGTAAACCATCTGGGAAGAGAATGTTGTCTTGTATGGTTTATTTACATCATTTCGGTGCGTCAGTTTCTGCAGCTTAACCTGTCTAGAGTTAGAAAGGCTGAATTATAATGTTTTGTACAGACCCCTGCCGCTGAAGAGTACAGGAAACCAAACTGAACAAAGGCAAAAATAATCAGCAGCATCTTGAATCTCCACCTTTCAAGAGTGGGGCTGAAAACTTGCAGAGTTGAACAAGATATGGCCTATATTTTCTTAGTTTTTAACCTGAAAGTGACAATGATTTTTCTTTTCTGGTCGCCACCTTCGGGATGTCCCTCTCCTTGCCCTCTAGAACCTCCTAAAACAACCTAGAGCATAGATACAAAGTCACTGCTGAAGCTCCTGTCGGGCTGTAACCTAAGTCTTAGGTTCTTCTGACGGCAGCAGCCTCTCCATCTACATGTAAGAAATGTGTGCTGTGGAAATTTTCCGCAGGAAATATCCGATAGTATAGTAGAATATCTGTAAAATTACCAGCATTCTACTATTGGGTAATGGTCATTTTGTACGTTTGTAAAATATCTGTAAAATGCAAATTTTACAAATATTTTACTATTGCTAAGCCTAACCCTATTTTCACACGAGCCCAGCCTCTAGTGATGTCTAAGCCTAATCAACATACTCACTTTGTATGCATTTCGTAGACTACGTGTTAAAATACGCAATTACGCATAGTGCGAAGCGTAGTGTATGCGGATGCTTATGCCCATATGCAGAAAATTTTACGCATTAATTCCTCTGTAAATGCTTATACCAGGAACTCTTCTATGCGTACATTCCCCTTTCCAATGCGTAAATTTGTAAGCATATAATCGCACGTGGAAAATTAGACGCAAGTAACGCATTCGTACTTCACTACGCAATACACATGTTAACTACGCATAGTGAGCGTGAGCTGTAATCAACCCCCCACAATTTCTATCACTAACTGATCCCCCCACCCATGTCTGACCACCTTTCCCCAGTGCAAACTTGACAATATCTATGCTGTCTTTGCTGATATATACCAAAAAAAAAATGGACACTGTGGAAGTTTAGTCACCCCATAGGCACCCATGTTAATAGTGGCTATAAACAGGGTTCCCATTCTCTTATTTGGCACCCACATTTTAATTTATAGCTACTATAAGCATGGTGCCTTTGGGGCTCCCAAACTTATGTGGAGCCTCTGGGGCCCAAATGTCCTATTTTGGTCACATCCCAAAGAACCCCCAGAGAAGTCATTGAGGTATATCTGCCAATTACCTTCATCCCCTTTCTTTATTGAAACCACCCAAATTAAAAAAAACACCCCATATATTTAATAAATTACCCCAAAAGAGGAAGGGATAACATCATATATTAATTTATTGTATTTATAAAGTGCCAATATATTACACAGAGCTGATGTCAGGATCTCTCCTGTAGCATGTTCTGTCACTTGCAGTGGAGCTGCAACTAGGCAGTTCTGACTTGTCTGCTTGCATTTGGTTGCACATTCGCAGTGAGTCTTATTGTCATTTGCAATCACACTGCAGTTCAGAGCAGTTCAGGATGCTGTCAGGATTCCTCCTATGGTTTGCTGCAGTTGAACTGCAGCCAGATGGCCCCTGATTTCCTGCATGCATGTTGTTGCATAGTACTGCATGCATTTGTTATGTTAGTCTTTCAGCTAGCAAATGGTAATCAAGCCAGCTCAGAATTGAATTATTACTTTTCAGCTGTGTGGGAATTTGCATACCTGCATCCATTGACTGATGCCAGCATAAAAGTCTGCCTCCCATTTCAGACCCCGCCCGACATAGCGTTCAGCTCTCTGAGTTGTCATTGGGTCTATGCTGTGAAAGTTGTTATTGTAAAAATGTATAATGCCATGCTCTGTATTTTCTTGTCTGCTGGACGCTTGCTGACCTGCGGGGGTCAGTGAAGTCCTTCTGATCCTGATAGTTTGGATTCTGCCAGCACCACATTGGTGACTGGTAGTATTCCTTCTAGCCTTGTTCTTGCCTTATTCTTGTGGACGAACTATAGCAGCGGTTGCCATTAGTTTTGCTCCTACCTGTTAGTCTTGTCTATCTCAGTGTGAATGTTGCCGTCGCTGAAACAGCGAATAGATTGGCTGAGCCTTCCGTCTGTCTGTCTGTTGTCTGTCTTGTTAAAGGGGAACTGAAGAGAGAGGTATATGGAGGCTGTCATGTTTATTTCCTTTTAGACAATACCAGTTGCCTGGCAGCACTGCTGATCCTCTGCCTCTAATACTATTAGCCATAGCCCCTGAACAAGCATGCAGCAGATCAGGTGTTTCAGTGGTTCAGACTTATAAGTCTGATCTGACAAGACTAGCTGCATGCTTGTTTCTGGTTTAATCAGATACTACTGCAGAGAAATAGACCAGCAGGGCTGCCAGGCAACTGGTATTGATTAAAAGGAAATAAACATGACAGCCTCCATATACCTCTCTCTTCAGTTCCCCTTTAATTGTCATTACTTGTGCTTTAGCTAGTGAGTTATTTGAGAGCTACATTTCATATATTGCGCATCAGCACGATATATATGTGCTCTAGTCAGTCAGTATTGTATTATTTGTAATATTGTATATTGTATTGTGTACCGACCTTTGCCTGCCTCTCGACTACGAATCTGCCTAATCCTTCCAATACGATTGACATCTGAATTAACTTTTATGACCCAAGCTTGTTACCAACTACATCTGTTGTGTATTGTATCACTTAGCATCTAGCCTGTTAGGCTGCCCAGAGCTGCAGTTGCTCTGGGCAATCTTGCTCCCTTGTTCACTACTCCTGTGTCCATCTGTGGAGCCTCTTCCATTATCCAGCTACTTAGCCTTGTTGCGCTGGGTGTTCAAAGTATGCCCCCGCCCCCCCCAGCATTACATTTGATATACTGCCTTCTAGTCTGGCCCTTGGAGGAGCACCGGCATGTCATTGCAGACGTCTAATGCCTTTATGGATGGAGAGTGCGTCCAAGAACCGTGGAGAAAAGGTGCCCAGAACTCTATATGCAGTGACCTTTGGCACAGCTTTGACCTGGGGAAGTGAGCTTTATACTCACGAAACGCTTTGTTTTTATTGTGCAAGACATTATCTTGTTTAGTCTTATTTATTCAAGTATTTAGTCTTATTTATTCAAGTATTGAGGTCTTACTAACAGCCGTTACTTCCCACAATGCAATGAGGTTCACAGACAGCAAACTGTCTGTAAACAGAACCAAGGTCATGACATCACACTGTAGGAGGGGTTTCACCAGAAATATTAGCCTTACAGACCCCATGATCATCTGTTCGAGAAATGGTGAAGATTTATTGCGGGAAAGGGGGTGTCAACTACTGATTGGGATGAAGTTCAGGAAAAAAAGGGGACACCGAGAGACCAATATAGTGTAGTATGTAAATGATTGGGTAAGTAAGAAGTAAGTAAATAGAATACTCACAAACCAGGGTCACCGTATAGGCTACCACTGTAAATGAAGGTGAGGAGATTAGACCTGTCCTCACTCAGGATTAAGATGCCGCTCTCTGTAGATCAGAAGAAAAAGGGGGGGGGGTAAGACCCCTCCACCAGGGGTGGCTACTAGTATTGTAAAAGTGAACAGAGGCACCAAAAGAATAAAATGTATTTAAAACGTTAAAAATTTCACGGGAGGCAGTGGTGGACTTACCTCCCCGCAGCAGAAAAGATAACTGTCAATTTTTCCACAGAAAATGTATTCACATACGCCAACATACGTGTATGTCAATACATTTTCTGTGGAAAAATCGACAGTTATCTTGTCAGCTTCGGATAGGTAAGTCCATCACTGCCTCCCGTGAAATTTTAAGTTTTAAATACAATGGGATAAAGTTCAGTCCTTTGCTCCAGTTCTCTGTAAGCACTGCCATCCTTTCAGCAAATCGCATACAAATATAGTTGAATTTTTTATAAGGACTATAGATCTTTTTCTAAATGGAGAGCATGACTTTTCTCACTGGTTGTTTTTGTGAGCATGTGGCACGTCGTCTCCAGAGAGTTTAATGTTAGGCTTGGCTAAGAAAATGTGCGTTCATTTATTATTCTGTGTATTAAGGAGAGCACTCATTTACCCTGTGCTAAACTAAATAGCTTCTAATTGTCTCAGCAATTGCTCGGAAAATGATACCGGTTACATTGACATTTGAATAAAACACTCTCAGCGGCAGATTGAGTAGCACAAATTAGGAGAAGGCCCATTAGAAGGCGACTCCCTGTTTTAGGAGGATTACAATGGTGACTAATACCTGGTCATTTTTCAGAGCTCTCAAGGATACCGAAACGAGCGTCTTGATGAATAAGAATTGCATTAATCAGAAAGTGGGATTTATATAGTGGTACAAATCCAATAAAAGCAGATGTCGCTTTTAATTGTGCTCAATTTGCTTCTCCATTCATTAGAGCTGGAGAAATAGATTCATCTCCAATCAGGCTGGGAAGGTTGATTGAAGCCAAACTGAAAATGAAGATTTATGAGACTTACACAACGTCAGTAATGCTTATATGATAAGCCTCTTAATGTCATATGGTAAATCTATATTATTAATAGGGCAAGTGTCAGTTCTGGCTTTCTATAAGTAATATATATGTTGTCTTATGAGGTGAGACCTTGGCTTACATTAATGATAGGTTTTATAGTATGGAAATAGACTGTTTGGGGTGATTTACACCATAGGACCCTCTAGACACAAAAACCTAGCATCTTAAAACGTGTCCATCAAATAATGATGACATACCGCAAGCCACAACCCTGTATAGCAGCAACTAAGCCGTATAGATTTTTGATATTTAAAGGACAACTATTGCAGAAAATTTTAAAATTTTAAATACATACATACTGTAGAAAAAGTAGGTTTTTCCCAGCGCAAATTGCACTATAATTAACTGTTTCCCTATGTAGCTGTCATTCACTTATAGTAGGTAGTGACAATCTGACAGATCTGTTTTTTTTGGACTGAGACAACACCTCATGGATGATTTTCTGGTATTTCTTTATTTACAGCACTTACTGAGTCCGACTGCCAAAATAGTGTGCACGTGAGCAGGCAAGCTGGGCAGCGTCTTTGTGTAAATCCTTTTCAGGGTTTGCTTCTATAAAGAACTAGCTGATGACCCGGCATTGCCCGGGTAGGTATTTGGTTGTTGTTGGCTCCCCCTACTTTTTCTAACCTTGACACACAGTTACTCAATGACCAAATTTATGAGCTTTGAGGCCCTTGCCATCAACAATTTTTATTTTCCCACTGAAATGAAATCTGATTGGCTGTGTGTGGCTCCACCCCCTTTTTTGAACTTGAACCCCAGTCACCCAATGACCAACTGTACCAGGTTTGAGGCCTCTGCCATTAACAGTGTAAGAATGGCAGCAATTTAAATATTCCCCTTGAAAATCAATAGGTGAATTATGATTGGCTTTTTTAGGCTCCACCCACTTTTCTGAATATTAATCCCAGTCACTCAGTGACTAACTGTGCAAAGATTGAGAATGGCTTTAGTTTTCCTATTGAAAATAAATTGCTGAAATGTGATTGGCTGTTTAATGCTTCGCCCACTTTGCCCACATTTTTCACCTTGGTCACCAAGTGACCAAATGTGCCAGGTTTGGGGACTTTGAATTTATTGCTGTAAGAATGGCAAACTTTTACATTTCTTCTTCATTTGTACAGAACCAGAATAATCCAACATGCATACAAGTCCTACTCCATAGAGCCAAATTAATCCATGCCATGCACTGATGAGGATCAAACAATCCGAAACAGTCTGTATGTGTAACAATCGGTGTAACACAGAGAGGGTCTGATTACCCGTGATCTGCAGTATCACCAAGAATACAGATATATATACCCGATTATTGATGATCTGCAGTATCACCGATAATCAGATATATCTCTAACCTCTGGACACCTGAGTGAAAAGAGAGTTTGGTGCAACAGTAATACTTTGAGGAGAGCACCCGAGAGAAGGGTGTTAAACAGTGGGAGATATAGCTTGAGATCAGGTTCCTTCCACAGGTCTGAAGCTCCCCAAGGGGCGGAGCTAGGCTGAGAGTGGGAAGGACAGAACGTGAGTGACACCAATGAGGAAGTGTCACTGACAGATCTGCGAACTATCTCTTAACAGGAGAGAGAGTTCTCGAGGTCGGACAGGCCAGGCCGTTAACACACGGACAGATAAAGTACAGAGACAGTATACAGAGACAGAATCCTATGACCAGCAGAGTTTGGCAACAGAGTATCAGAATGACTAAGGTACAGAATCAGAGATCAGAAGAATGGTCAGGAAAGCAGAAGGTCATAACAGATAATCAACAATGCCTAGGCTTGAGTGTGAGCTCCTAGATTCTCAACACTCCTGGAACTAGACTAGACTAGACAATAATAATGATATAAATGGTACAGAATTCCTAGACTAAGGTGTGAGTTCCTTGGCCATCAACACCTTGGAAACTGGTCTAGATAATAACACAGATAATAGTACAATTCCTAAGCTAAGGTGTGAGCTCCGTGATCATCAACACCTACGAAACTGTCTAATAAACACAGATACTGACAAGGTCTGAGTGCTACCACATAGTGATCGCAACGCCAGACACCAGAGAAATGACCAGCACCCAGTATATATACACCAGCGCTCTCTAGCGCCTCCCCTAAGTGCTGGACCAATGGAAGTTGCTGAACTTGTCAACTGACCGGCTTGGTCAGCTGACTCTCTTATGACTGTCATAAAGGCCCTGCCTCTCTGCGCGCGCGTCCTCCTGAACCAGTGTGGACTATCAGTCCCAGCCACACCAGACATGTGTTGCAATGTTCCTGCTGTGTTGAATGCGGAATCCGCCGCACCGCTGTCCGTGCCTGCGGCGTTTTCTCCGCATTTAGCATTACTGACAAGAGTAGGCCTATGCGTGCTACCTGCCACGTCGGACGCGGAATCCGCCGCCCTGTTGTCTGGGCATGCGGCGATTTCTCCGCGCTCCGACTGCGTGCTAGCTGCCATGTTGAACGCGGAATCAGCCGCCTTACTTTGAGTAGTGATGCTCAAATACCCCTTTTTAAAATTCGAGTTTGGTCGAATTCGAATAGTAAATTATTCGAGGTCAGTCGAATATTCGAGTCGAATAATTTTTACTATTCGATTCGACCTCGGACTTCGAGCTCACTATTCGAGTCGGTATTCGAGCTCACTATTCGAGCTGACTATTCGAATTGGCCTTAAATAGCTTCCAACACTTGTTTTGAGGGTGAATGATGCAAGAAACATCTTTTTTTCCAAGTAACAACAGCAAGTGATTATGTGGGGATGTTCCTTTAAAAAAAAATGTGGAAAGAGAAGTTGTGTCCTTAATTTTGTTCAGTAGTGTTACTGTATATACTTGTTCTTCTTCTTCTTTATCTTTCTTCTTCTTCTTCTAGATCTTCTTCTTCTATATCTTCTTCTTCTTCTTCTATATTGTCTTCTTCATCATCTTCTTCATCTTCATCTTCTTCATCTTCTTCTTCTTCTTCATCTTCATCTTCTTCTTCTTTTTCATCTTCATCTTCTTCATCTTCTTCTTCTTCATCTTCTTCTTCTTCATCTTCATCTTCTTCTTCTTCTTCTTCTTCTTCATCTTCTTCTTCTTCTTCTTCTTCATCTTCTTCTTCTTCTTCTTCTTCTTCTTCTTCTTCTTCTTCTTCATCATCTTCTTCTTCTTCTTCTTCTTCTTCTTCATCTTCTTCATCATCTTCTTCATCTTCTTCTTCTTCTTCTTCTTCATCTTCTTCTTCTTCTTCATCTTCTTCATCATCTTCTTCATCTTCTTCTTCTTCTTCTTCTTCATCTTCTTCTTCTTCTTCATCTTCTTCTTCATCATCTTCTTCATCTTCTTCTTCATCTTCTTCTTCATCTTCTTCTTCATCTTCATCTTCTCCTTCTCCTTCTTTTTCAATATCGTCTTCTTCTTCTTCACGTATTTCTCTTTTCAATTTTTTTTTTAAAGAAATGCAGCTATTTTTGAGCGTAACAAATAGCTGGTGGGCGCACGCATGTTGGAAGCGCCATTGTATGTGCTCCCTGGCAGTGGAAACACAAAGACAGCAGGAGGTAAATTCAGCAGCAGGAGGAGGAGGATGAGTGTGTGGCAGCAGGCAGTCAATGAGGCAGGCAGCTCGCCGTGACATAATAGCCCTGGTACCTAGCGGTGATACCAGGGCTGTAAATAAACACAACAGGAGGTCCCAGACAGCGGTCGTGCAGCCCACATTGTGTCCAATACACAACTGGGACAACACAGTTTTCAACCCGGGCACCTCAGAAAAATTAAACTTTTTTTTTTTTTTTAATGGTTTGTTTGGTTTTGGTTTTGCAACCAATATAGCTATTGTTTGACGTAATAGCTGGTGGCAGAGTGGCAGCAGAAGAAGGTAATTCTGTGTACCCTGGCAGTGGGAAACACAGACAGACAGCAGCAGCAGGAGGAGGAATGGAGGAGTAGGCGAGCAGCTATTGTTTGACGTAATAGCTGGTGGCAGAGTGGCAGCAGAAGGTAAATCATCTGTGTACCCTGGCAGTGGGAAACACAGACAGACAGCAGCAGCAGCAGCAGGAGGAGGTATGGAGGAGCAGTGTGAGTGTGGCAGCAGGTAGGCAGCGTGACATAATAGCCCTGGTACCTAGCGGTGATACCAGGGCTGTAAATAAACACAACAGGAGGTCCCAGACAGCGGTCGTGCAGCCCACATTGTGTCCAATACACAACTGGGACAACACAGTTTTCAACCCGGGCACCTCAGAAAAATTAAACCTTTTTTTTTTTTTTATGGTTTTTTGGTTTTTGGTTTTGCAACCAATATAGCTATTGTTTGACGTAATAGCTGGTGGCAGAGTGGCAGCAGAAGAAGGTAATTCTGTGTACCCTGGCAGTGGGAAACACAGACAGACAGCAGAAGGGCAGTACACAGCAGCCCACTGTAGGTGTAAAATGTGTGGCTGCAGGCGACGTAATAGTCAAAGTGAACCAGGCTGGCTTAGTGAGCAGGAGCCAGGAGGTGGTAAAGGGTGGTAAGGCACATTAACGATGGTTCCGGCAGCCAGTTCATGTCCCCCTCTCGCCGACAACAGGGGCCAGGAGCTCGCCTTCCACCCACGCCTGGTTCATCTTGAGAAACGTCAGTCTGTCCACAGACTTGTGAGACAGACGTGAGCGTTTCTCGGTGACCACGCCACCAGCTGCACTGAAGCAGCGCTCGGACAGCACGCTGGAAGGGGGGCAGGACAGCACTTCCAGGGCGTACTGTGCCAGCTCGCTCCAGATCTCCATGCGCTTGACCCAATACTCCATGGGATCAACAGGGGCATCGCTGTCAAGCCCGCTGTACGACCCCATGTAGTCAGCCACCATGCGGGTCAGGCGCTGGCTGTGACCGGAGGAGGATGCTGCTGCATGCATCTCCTCTCTAGTCACTGCTGCCGGAGCCTCTACAGTCCTGTAGAGCTCGTGGCTGAGAGACAGCAGGTCTGTGGGGCGCTTGCTGCTGCTGGATGCAGGCACCTGCTGCTGCCTCTGTGCTGGCTGCTGGACAGTGGGGGTGGAAGGCTGGGGGAAGGCTTCCTCCAAGCGCTCAACAAGGGCCTGCTGCAAGCTCCTTATTTGTTGCGCTGGGTCTCCTCCTGCAGGCGGCAGGAACTGGCTCAACTTCCCCTTGAGGCGTGGGTCCAACATCATGCTGATCCAGATGTCCTCCCTCTGCTTCATCTGGATCACCCTGGGGTCCCTGCGCAGGCACGTCAGCATGTGCGCTGCCATTGGGAAGAGGCGGGCCACGTCTGCTGGCACATCGACGTCAGTGCTGTCCTCATCCTCCTCCTCTGCCGCCTCATCCTCTCTCCACCCCCGCACCAACTCAGCTGCGCTGTGCTGATCCCCCTCATCAGCAGCCAGGTCAGGGACCTCCACCAAGTCCTCCTCCTCCTCCCCCTCAGAGGTGGACTGCGCAGCTGGTTGCCGCTCCTGCTGGTCCAAGGCTGCCGCTCCCTGTTCCAGCAAAGCATCGAGGGCCCTGTTCAGCAGAGAAACCAGGGGCACCCACTCGCAGACCATAGCATGGTCCCTGCTCACCATGTTTGTGGCCTGCAGGAAGGGAGCCAGCACAAAGCACACCTGCTGCATGTGCCTCCAGTCATCATCGGGGACGATGGACGGGATGTTGCTGGTCTTGTCCCTTCTCTGAGCTGCGGAAACAGTGGCCAGGGCAAGGTACTGTTTGACAGCGTGCCTCTGTTCAACCAGACGCTCCAACATCCCCAGGGTGGAGTTCCAGCGAGTCGGAACGTCAAGGATCAGCCGATGGCGTGGCAGATCCAGCTCCTTTTGCACGTCTTCCAGGCTCGCACAGGCTGCAGCCGAGCGCCGGAAGTGACGCACAACATTCCTTGCCGTTTCCAGCAGTTCGCCCATCCCCTGGTAGGTGCGCAGGAACTTCTGCACCACCAGGTTCAGCACGTGGGCAAGACAGGGGATGTGGGTCAGGTTTCCCCTGTCTATTGCGGCAACCAGATTGGCCCCATTGTCGGCCACCACCTCTCCGACTCTGAGGCCTCTGGGGGTCAGCCAAATCCTCTCCTGCTCCTGGAGTTTGGCCAACACATGGGTTGCCGTCAGCTTGGTCTTCCCAAGGCTGACCAAGTGCAGCAGCGCTTGGCAGTGGCGGGCCTTCACGCTGCTGCTGAGGCGGGGGGTTTGGCCAGGTGTGCCGGAGGATGGCAGAGGATCGGAGGAACCTGCTGCAGTTCCCCTGACCCTGCGGGGTGGCACCACCCACTGTGTTGCTGCTGCTGCTGTGCCCGCTGCTGCTCTCCCATCCTCACCCCCTTCCACCAAGCTGACCCAGTGGACAGTGAAGGACAGGTAGCGGCCTGTCCCGAAGCGGCTGCTCCAGGAGTCCATGGTGACGTGGACCCTTTCACCAACCGCGTGCTCCAGCCCTCGCTCCACATTGGCCATCACAAAGCGGTGCAGTGCAGGAATGGCCTTGCGGGCAAAGAAGTGTCTGCTGGGGAGCTGCCAGTCTGGGGCTGCGCAAGCAAGCAGCGCACGAATGTCGCTCCCCTCCTGCACGAGCGTGTACGGCAGGAGTTGGGAGCACATGGCCCGTGCCAGCAAGCCGTTCAGCTGCCGCACGCGACGGCTGCTGGGAGGCAGAGCCCTAACCACCCCCTGGAAGGACTCGCTCAAAAGGCTCTGGCGTGGCCTTTTGCTGACACGGGAATCAGCAGACACAGCAGAGGAGGCCACTGAGGACTGGCTGCCAGAACAGGCCTCAGTGTCGGCGGCAGGAGTTGCAGAGGGGGGAGGAGCAGTGCGTTTCCGCACTCCTGCTGGTGCTGCTGGAGGAGCAGGAGGGCGGGTGGCTGCTGTTGCTGCTGCTGCTGCTGAAGGCTGTGCAGTGATGGGTGTGGTGCCACTGCCAGCACCAGATGCCTTCAGCCTCTGGAACTCCTCATGCTGGTGGAAATGTTTAGCCGCAAGGTGGTTGATGAGCGAGCTGGTGCAGAACTTTAAGGGGTCTGCACCTCCGCTCAACTTCCGCTGACAGTGGTTGCAAGTGGCGTACTTGCTGTACACAGTGGGCATGGTGAAATATCGCCAGATTGGTGACTTAAACATCCCCCTACGGCATGGAAGCGCTGCTGCCTGTCTCCCTGTGGTGGTTGGGGGGGGGGCTTGGGGGGCTTGGGTGCGGCTGGTGGTGGTACTGGCAGATGCTGCTGCTGCTGCTGCTGAGCCTGAGACACCAGCAGGCTGTGGGACCTGCCTACTGCTGCTGCCAATGCTTGCAATGATGCGCCTCCTTGCAAGGCCCACAAGAGCATCCTCCTCCTCCTCCTCAGAGCTGCTGAGGACGACATCCCCTGGAGGTGGTGGCACCCAGTCTCTGTCTGTCACCGGGTCATCATCATCCTCCCCCTCCTGAAACATGTCCTGCTGGGATGAGGACCCCCCAAACTCCTCTCCTGATGCATGGATGGGCTGCTTGACTGTCGCCACAGTCTTGCTGTCCAATCCCTCATCCCCCAAAGTGCCCATCAGCATCTCCTCCTCAAAATCGCCAACAACAGCAGACAATTGACTCATGATGCCTGGGGTCAAAAGGCTGCTGAATGACAGGTCGCCAACTGACGGTGAACTGGCCTCCTCCCCAGGCCCTGCTGGGCGGCTGCTGCGAACAGGGGTGGTGGTGGTGGTGGTGGTGAGGGTGGAGGCCTCGGATGCAGAGCTGATGGCGGGCTGCTCATCCTCCGTCATGAGTTGCACCACAGTGTCTGCATCCTTTTCCTCAATGGGACGTTTCCGACCCGGCTGGAGGAAAATGGGAGCAGGTGCTACACGCTGCTGCTGCTGTGTCTCTGCAGCGTGAGTTGCAGATGCTCCTGCTGGGCGGCGCCCAAGGCGTCCACGGCCAGTGGCTATGGGAGGAATGTTAGCCACTGACGCTGCTGCTGCTGCTGCGGAACTGTGCATGGTGGCGCGCCCGCGGCCGCGGCTTGCCACAATGCTGCTGCCTCTCCTCCTGATTCCCTTGCTGCCCTTCCCCTTGCCCAAACCGCGCTGGCTGCCACTTCCAGACATCTTAAATGTTTTGGGCGTATAGACAAAAGTTTTGTAAAAGGGCGGGTGAAAAGTGGGGTACTTTAATGGAGTGGGTTGGTTGGTGAGGTGACTGAGTGAGTGTCCCCTAGTACAGTAAGTAAGTAGTAACAGTCAGGAAGTACAACTAGCAGTTACAATAATCAGTAGTAATCACAAGTAAATTTAGTGTGTGTACACTCAGACAGTGAGTGCACGCACGCAGGAGCTAGTAGCCTATGGACAGTGACTGAGTGTCCTAGACTCCTAGTACAGTAAGAGTAAGTAGTAACAGTAAGTAGAACTAACTAATTACGATAATCAATCAGCGATCAGAAGGAAATAGAGTGTGTGTTGTGTGTGTACACTCAGACAGTGAGTGCACGCACGCAGGAGCTAGTAGCCTATGAACACAGTGACTGAGTGTCCTAGACTCCTAGTACAGTAAGAGTAAGTAGTAACAGTAAGTAGAACTAACTAATTACAATAATCAATCAGCGATCAGAAGGAAATGGAGTGTGGGTGTGTGTACACTCAGACAGTGAGTGCACGCACGCAGGAGCTAGTAGCCTATGAACACAGTGACTGAGTGTCCTAGACTCCTAGTACAGTAAGAGTAAGTAGTAACAGTAAGTAGAACTAACTAATTACAATAATCAATCAGCGATCAGAAGGAAATGGAGTGTGGGTGTGTGTACACTCAGACAGTGAGTGCACGCACGAGCTAGTAGCCTATGAACACAGTGACTGAGTGTCCTAGACTCCTAGTACAGTAAGAGTAAGTAGTAACAGTAAGTAGAACTAACTAATTACAATAATCAATCAGCGATCAGAAGGAAATGGAGTGTGGGTGTGTGTACACTCAGACAGTGAGTGCACGCACGCAGGAGCTAGTAGCCTATGAACACAGTGACTGAGTGTCCTAGACTCCTAGTACAGTAAGAGTAAGTAGTAACAGTAAGTAGAACTAACTAATTACAATAATCAATCAGCGATCAGAAGGAAATGGAGTGTGGGTGTGTGTACACTCAGACAGTGAGTGCACGCACGCAGGAGCTAGTAGCCTATGGACAGTGACTGAGTGTCCTAGACTCCTAGTACAGTAAGAGTAAGTAGTAACAGTAAGTAGAACTAACTAATTACGATAATCAATCAGCGATCAGAAGGAAATAGAGTGTGTGTTGTGTGTGTACACTCAGACAGTGAGTGCAGTGCGCACACGCAGGAGCTAGTAGCCTATATGAACAGTGACAGTGAGTGTCCCTACGGGTACAGTAAGAGTAAGTAGTAAGTAAGTACAACTAACTAACAATAATCTATCAGTAATCAGAAGGAAATAGAGTGTGTGTACACACAGACAGTGAGTGAGTGCACACACGCAGGAGCTAGCTAGTAGCCTATAAACAGTGACAGTCAGTGAGTGTCCTACTCCTAGTACAGTATAACTACAATACTATTAGTAAAGGACAGCAGAAATACTGATATAGATGAGAGAAATAAACAGAGGACAGCTGCCCACAGAGGCAAGGCCCCCCTGAGGCCTAAACCTGTAAGCTTGCAGCAGCTGCCTGTCTCTAATGTAACACACAAGCTACTAACTAAAATACAATGTCTATCTAACTAACAACAATATAGGTGTATATGGCAGGTGTAGGTGAGCAAAAACGCTAGGCAAATGATCACAATAGAGCACTTGCTAAGCCAAAGCACAAAGGAGCAACTCTCTCTCTGTACAAGTCTCAGGCAAGCATGGAGAAACGGAACATGGCGGCCGCTATTTATAGGGTAGGGGCTGGCCAGGGTCCCCCTCTGTGATTGGCTGCCATCAGAGGGCCTGGGAGCCCTCTGATTGGCTCTAAGGACATCAATCTGGGCTATGACGCTATTCGAGCTCGGTACCGAGCTCGAATAGCGCCGGGTTGCTCGAATAGCTCGAATAGTGAATGGGCTATTCGAGTGTACTCGGATAGCCCATTCGAATAGCTCCAGCTATTCGGAGCTCGAATACCGAGCTCGAATAGCTGAAAAAGAGCTCGAATATTCGAGCTACTCGAATATTCGAGCTCTGCTGAGCACCACTGACTTTGAGTACTAGCGGTGGCTTTTCCGCGTTTCCTCACAGTATGCATGTTGGATTATTCTGGCTCTGTACAAATTAACAAAATGACATATCATTGCATCCCAGCGGTTCTGGAGGTGTGTTTAGCTTCTAAGGGTAACAATGGTTAATTTACATATATTCAGCAGTGATGCACAGGGAGACATCTCAAGCTCACTCCAACCTGAATTATCACAAATTCTTTCTGTTTTAAGAAAGCAAACTTTTGGTTTTCTTCTCGTTAATCCTGGAAGCCATTTGGTGTCCTGATCAGGGCTGCTCATCAGGATTCCGGATATCCGGGTAACCCGGATATCCAAACTTTTTTACGCTATCCGATTCGGATCGCGGATTTAAAAAAAAATCCGGCTAGCTATCTCCGGATATTTGGCCGCATAACCCGGATATCCGCGGATATTGCGGATATCCAGATCTGAAATACTGTAACTAAGGAGATGTAGTCCTGGAGCCAATCAGAGGGCTCCCAGCAGAAACCCTAGCAACCAATCACAGAGGGGAACCCTGGCCAGCCCCACCTGACCTCATTGAGCCAATCAGAGTTCTCCCAGCCTAAACCCTGGCACCCAATCACAGAAAGGAACACTGGCAGCCCCCCCTGTATAATAAGGAGAGCTGCCATGATGAGACAAATCGTCTTAGCTTGCCGAATGCTCACTGAGAGACATGCTCCAGTGCTGGTGGCCTAGCAAGTCCTGTACACAGTTATAAACCTAAAGCTGTTCAGTGATTAACCCCTTCACTACTATCACTACACTATTGTTAAATCGTTAATTAGCTTGATTGATATCATTGTATGACAGTCAGAGTGTGTGCTCCAGTACTGCTGGCTTAGCAGTAATAAACCGAAAGCTGTTCAGTGATTAACCCCTTCAATATCACTGCACTATTGTTAAATCATTAATTAGCTTGATGTCATTTGTGTGTCAGTCAGAGTGTGTGCTGCAGGCAGCTGCTATGTGTCTGTGTGTGTGCTGTGCACAGACCAAGCCAACTGCTGCCTGCTGGCCAGCTATTAGCCTTAGGTATAAGTTAGGATAGAAATTAAGGGATAGAATTACTGTGTTATTGTGTAGTTAATACTGTAGTACTGCAGTCAGTGCTAGTAGTTGTTAGAGTAGTAGTACTACTGTGTTAGCTTTGCAGGGAACTGCTGTGCTGTGAGCAGTGCCAGAGTGACAGTTAGTGTGCACTAGTGTCTTCTCCTCTGCTGTCTGACTGTCATTCGGCACGTGGCACTTGCCAAGTGTCGCGTGGCACTTGCCAAGTGTCGCTTGGCACTTGCCAAGTGACGCGTGGCACTTGCCAAGTGACTAGTGATGGGCGAACACCTGGATGTTCGGGTTCGGGAAAGTTCGCCGAACATGGCCGAGATGTTCGGCATGTTCGGGCCGAACCCCGAACTTTCCGAACATCCAGCTTTTGGGGGCCATATGGGGTCGCAGGCATAAGGGGGGAGCATGCCCCGATCGCGGGGGGGGGGTCGGAAATTCCCCCCACCCCCTCCGCTAGCGCTCCCCCCTCTGCCCGCTTCCCCATTCAAAAGTTTAAGCAAAGTACCTGTAGTGGATGGCCTGGCAGTGGGCGGCACTGTGGAGTGAGGAGGAGGAGTCCGGAGAGTGACGAGTTGAGGGAGGCCGGGCAGCGGGCGGTTCAGCGGAAGTACCCTTGTGGTACTTCCGCCCTTTCTCTGACCTCACGCCCGCTGCCCGGCCTCCCTCAACTTGTCACTCTCCGGACTCCTCCTCCTCACTCCACAGTGCCGCCCACTGCCAGGCCATCCACTACAGGTACTTTTCTTAAACTTTTGAATGGGGAAGCGGGCAGAGGGGGGAGCGCTAGCGGAGGGGGTGGGGGGAATTTCTGACCCCCCCCCCGCGATCGGGGCATGCTCCCCCCTTATGCCTGCGACCCCATAGGGGGGCAGTATTCGGCCGAACAGGGCCCTGTTCGGCCGAACAGGGGCCCTGTTCGGCCCTGTTCGGCGGCCATTAGAAGTTCGGGGCGAACCCGAACTTAAAAGGCCGAACACCATCAGGTGTTCGGCCGAACGCGAACATCACCCGAACAGGGTGATGTTCTGCAGAACCCCGAACAGTGGCGAACACTGTTCGCCCAACACTACAAGTGACGCGTGGCACTTGCCAAGTGTCGCGTAGCACTTGCCAAGTGTCGCGTGGCACTTGCCAAGTGTCGCGTGGCACTTGCCACGTGTCGCGTGGCACTTGCCACGTGTCGCGTGGCACTTGCCACGTGTCACTTGCCACGTGTCATGTGGCACTTGCCAAGTGCCACGTGACACCTAAGTGCCAATTGCCACGTGCCACGTCCGGCATGCTCCTGGCACATGTTACACCTGCTGCTGCATTGCCCTGCTCCTGCTGCCTGTGCAGCTCCCACCGCCAGGCCAGGGTGCCACAGACCACTGATAACCCAAAACACAATTGCTGCATAATTTTTTGGAGGTGTCTTGGCTGAAAACTGTCATGTCCCAGTTGTGCGGTTGGACTTTGGACACAATGTGGGCTGCACGACTGCTGTCTGGAACCTAGGCCTAATGTTAATTGACAGCCATTTTTTTGGGGGGGAGGGGGGGATTTTAAGTCCCCACATCATCAATTAGTGTTCCCCTTTAAAAAATAATGATGCTACATGCCTCATATACCCTAAAAAATATTTTAAAGCAATTTTAAGGGCACTTCCGGTTTTTCTACGCGGATATCCGAATCCACCCGGACAGCCCGGATAATGCATTCGGATATCCGCATGAACACAGATATCTGAAAGATCAGATTCGGATATCCGGATCAGGATATCTGGGTATCCGGATCCGGATCAATTCGGATTTTGAAAAGTGGTATCTGAGCACCCCTGGTCCTGATCATGATGTCTACTGAACTCAGTAAGTCTCAACTAATTGGCAGCCTGAGGCAGGGGTCGAGTCCTGCATGAACGCGGGTGGACGACGTCCAATTACTTTTTTTGGAGAGTGGACGTCATCCACCCTAGCACCCTGGAGGGGGGCAGCGCAGTGGAGAGGAGCATTGTGCACAGCGTGGGGAAGGGCGGACATCTCCCCCCTCCCCCTTCCCTCACCTTGGGGCTCCTCTTCCTGGCTCTCCCCTCCAGAATGAGTGCGGTGGTGGATGGCAGCGGGCATCAGTGGGCGGGACTTACCTCCTCCTGTTCCGGCGAGTTGACGCTGTGTGTGCCGCTGCTCTGGTCTTCACTAGACCAGACTAGCTGCACGCACAGCGTCAACTCGCCGGAACGAGGAGGAGGTAAGTCCCGCCCACTGATGCCGGCTGCCAGCCACCGCCGCAATCGTTCTGGAGGGGAGAGCCAGGAGGAGGAGCCCCAAGGTGAGGGAAGGGGGGGGGGGGATGTCCGCCCTTCCCCACGCTGTGCACAATGCTCCTCTCCACTGCGCTGCTACCCTCCTGCTGGGTGGACACCTGGCTACCTATTCTGCGGACGCCTATAGACTGGCTATACTGGGGACACCTATACACCTGGCTAAAAGTGGGGGCACATATACACCTGGCTACATATACTGGGGACACCTATACACCTTGCTACATATACTGGGGACACCTATACACCTGGCTATACTTGGAGCACCTATACACCTGACTACACATATACTGGGGACACCTATACACCTGACTACATATACTGGGGACACCTATACACCTGGCTACATATTATGCAGGAGAACAGAGGCGCCAAAAGGATAAAAGGAAGCTAAATGAGCTTAAAAACCAAATTCTTGGTAAATAGAGGAGGTAGTGGTGGGCTTACCTCCTCCAAGTAGACACACAACGACTGTAGTAAACACAGTCAATATATTTTATTTATGAACTCCAAATATGCAACGCGTTTCGCAGGTTTGATCCCGCTTCATCAGGCAATAACAACGGAGCAATAGCATATGTGGTCAGTAGAAGAGCCAGGCACCTCACAGAGGTACACTTGACCACCTATTCTGAGGACATCTATACACCTGGCTACCTATTCTGGTGACCTCTCTACATCTGGCCACCTATTCTGGGGACAACTATACACATGGCTACTTATGCTAGGGACACCTATAGACCTGGCTAGCTATACTGGGGGTACCTATTTTTGGGGAACTGCTGTCAGATCTGTATTTTTGGGGAACTGCTGATGCCAGATTACGTGTATTTTGGGGAACCGCTGCCAGATTGTGTATGTTGGGGGACCACTGCTGCCAGATTACATGCATTTTGGATGTTACGTGTATTTTGGGTGACCCACTACCAGGTTTCGCGTATTTTGGGGAACTGCTTCCAGATTATGTGTATGTTGCGGGAACTGCTGCTGCCAGATTGTCTATTTTGGGGGAACCACTGCCATATTATCTGTATTTTGGAGGAACCTCTGCTAGATTATGTGTATTTTTGGTGAAATGCTATCAGATTACATCTACTTTTTGGGGATACACTATGACAGAGCTCAAACTTCCCCTGGCAGACCTTTTATACCACTGCTAAGGCCATGTATATTTGGCCCCACCCATGACCACCCCCGCGCTATGCTTAACCACGCCTATTTTTGGCGCGCCATGATTTTTAGGGTGAGTCCACTCACTTCTTTTTCCAGGACTAGATACCTGGCCTGAGGGAATAACGGGCACTGTGTTTTTGGGGGTTTGAATGTGTTTTTTCCTGGAATTAAATACCTACCAAGCCTCCAGCACCGTCTTTTAACCTTTCTGTAACTCATGGTATCTTCATGGTGTCTGTGTATGGCTCCCGGGGTGTCACGTGACCCGACGGGGGTCAGATGACAGGCCAGGAGCTATGCACAGAGGATGCCGGAAAGCCACTAGGAGCTACAGGAAGATTAGAAGATGGCACTGGACACTCGGTGAGTATTTAATGCTGCATGGGGGGGAGGTCTGTGATTTTTTTGGCTGGTTGCTCAAGCAACCGCAAGCACATCCCCGGCCAGTGCCGGATACTGGGGACTTTGCTGTGTTTTTAAACCTTTTCTATTGTTTTATTTATTTATTTAATTCTTTTACAAAATTTTATATACTTTAATATTTTGTTATTGTGTTATCCTTCCTATGCTAGGTTATTTCTAATATATTTAATTTCATAGCTTTAGACTACACCCAGTTTTAATTTAATTTCGAGCCCTAAAAATTCATAATTCAAAGATGCACGAACACTTGGTAAAACACCTCGTGTCACATACATAAATGCACACACCATTTTTTTTTTTTACACATTTACATTATTTAAATTAGTGTACGAAACGTAAACAGAGTTCTCACCATTGCTTCCCCCACAATCACACACCCCCCGACCTGTGATGTGTGTAAAGGGCACCAGTTAGCTTGTTTAATTTAAAACTAGGTAATTATGTGCGCGGCTGTTTTTTCTAACTGAATGATTTCAATATAGATGATGTGCTTTTCTTTCTACTTGCAATCCCTTTTAAGAATGGGTAAGGTGTATTTGTGTACTAATTTACTTATGTGATAAAAGATGGAAATGGAGGTAGGCAATGCTGTCTGTCTATAGCTTATATTCAGCAATAATTATATGTATAAACACTTTATGAACTGTGGCATAGTGGATAACACTCCTGCCTTGCAGTGCTCCGGTTCGAAACCCAGCCAGGGCATTATCTATGCAAAGTTTGTATATCGTCCCTGTGTCTGTGTGAGCTTCCTCCAGGCACTCCAGTATCCTCCCATATCCCAAAAACATATAGATAAGTTAACCATTTCAGCCCACGGGTAGTTTTCACCTTATGGACGAGAGGAATTTTCACCTGTCAGCGCTCCTCCCTTTCATTCCTCAATAACTTTATCACTACTTATCACAACAAAATGATCGATACCTTGTTTTTACCGTCTCCAATTAGGCTTTCTTTGGGTGGTACATTATGCTAAGAATTATTTTATTCTAAATGCATTATAATTGAATAATAAGAAAGAAAATGGAAAACAATCATTATTTCTCGGTTTTCAGCCATTATAGTTTTAAAATAATTCATGCTGCCATAATTAAAATCCACACATTTTATTGGCCCTTTGTCCCGGTTATTGCAACATTAAAATTATATCCCTAGTACAATGTATGGTCACAATATTTTATTTGGAAATAAAGGTGCATTTTTTTCAGTTTTACATACATCACTGATTTTTAGCCCATTATTTAATAATTATATGCCCTCTTGACATAGATATATTTTTTTCCCCTAAAGTCAGTAGGTGTATTTTACTATTTGGCCTCAAGATGTCCCCACTGAGCAAAATTCTATGTACAAGTACACTACATAGGATACAATGTTTTGCTACATTGTAACTAGGGAAGTGACGTAAGCTTCCATCGGAAGCCTGCGATCACAGTGTCGGCAGGGAGATTATGAATAGGAACACTGTTCCCATTCATAAATTTAGCGATCGGGCGGCGGAAACCGGCGGAAATCACGGCAGGAGATGTTTAATCTCAGCGGACATGTACAGATTGGCGCAGGGATTTTTGTCCCCTGCAGCCAATCTCCCCCTGCTCATGGCAACAGCGCAAGATTGCCCGCACAGCCCCTAAACTGCAGGGACGTGACTAGCGCGTCCCTGCGGCTCTAGCAGCTGCCGCTGCGGACGTGAAGCTCACGTCCGCGCGGCATAAATGGTTAATTGGCTTCCCCTAAATCTCTGATATACGCTACATGATATAGACATATGGCTATGGTAGGGATTAGATTGTCCCTCTGAGGGCCTGTTCAGTGACAAGACAATACACTCTGTACAGAGCTGTGGAAGATGTCGGTGCTATATAAATACTAAATAATAGTGATAACTGCAAGTTAAGCAAATACAAAAGTTTCTTGTGCACATACCGGTCCAATCCCCCACTGCACCACACCCGCTAACCTAGACTGGTATGTGCACCAGCAACTTTTGTATTTGCTTAACCTGCAGTTCATGAAGTGTTGTTATGGCATATGCTTAATTATTGCTAAATAAAAGCCATGGACAGCAGTGCTGACCTCCATTTCCATATTTTGTCACAATTTACATATCCTATATGGCTAGAGCACGCTTAGGTATAACATTTTCGGTTTGTGAGCACGAAGGTGAATTTAACGCAAATGTTTGGTGAGCCACCATAGATTTTAATGGGCAGGCAAACGTCAAAACTTTCTGGGCATCTCTGCAGCCACAATTTGTTTAAAAACACAAATTTACCACAAATGTTCGCGAACAGGCGAACTGCCATAGATTTTAATGGGCAGGCGAACTTCAAAACTTTCAGGACATCTTTGCAACCATCATTTCTTAAAAAAAAAAAATGAAAAAAAGTGTACAAAAACCCCGGACTGTGGCATGGCAGAGGAGGATCAACTGCAAAATGGTCAGCCAAAAAAATATGTATTTTGTGCAAACGCTTTTTACTGGTTGTTTTTTTTTTATAATGTTATGGCCGTCAACTTTACCCGTTAATAGCAAAGCCCCCGTACCTGCTAGAAACACCAAATTTGCAGGATATGTTAAGGAGGACAGTGGGAACAAGAGTGGGAACAACTTAGTATAGCTAGAGATCTGATCTGTCCTCTCTCCTGGGTGGCTCCCGCCCACCACACCTATAGTGCCCACCCACGCCATCACCCTGGAGCACCCATAGCACCCTGATATCAGGGTGCTATGGGTGCTCCAGGGTGATGGCGTGGGTGGGTGCTATAGGTGCAGTGGACAGGGAGGGGAGTGGGAGCCGCGCAGGAGGGAGGATGAGCAGAGCTCTAGCTATATTAACTATAGGTAGAGCCAAAGCGACTTTAAATTTGGCTCCAGGGCTCCCCATTGGTCTATTAACAGACCAATGGGGATCCTTGGAGCCAAATTTAAAGATGCTATTGTTTCAGGCTATCTCTACTTATTCACTTATTCCTGTTGGAGGGGTGCTATCCACTACCCACCTTGTCCCTAGATGGTACTATTGGAGTGTTCAGTGTGTGAATCAGGCGGTCCCTAACTTACAAACCGGTTCCGTTCCAGGAGATTGTTTGTAAGTTGAATATGTTTGTAAGCTGAGTCCTGTGTTAAACATGGTGAAACGTGGATAAATTATTTGCCTTTGGACAACTCTGGATTGGACATAGAGTATAAACAGGGGTGGACTGACCATTAGGGCACTTGGGCATGGACCTAGGGCCCCTGGTTAGAAGGGGGCCTGCCTCTGGCGTGATTGAGAGGCAGGCAGGGGGGACTCAGTGGCAGGGGGAGCGGGCATAGTAGTTACAACTCACCTTCTTCCGCTCATCCCCCGCAGCCTCTATCTTCTTCCTCTCTCCCAGGCGTCAATCGCGTTGGTAACAGCACCTCCCTGTGATGACGTGACCGCATGTCTTCACAGGGGGCGCTGTTACCAATGCAACAGACGCCGGGAGAGAAAGAAGATAGAGGCTGCAGGGGATCGGCGGCAGAAGATGAATTGTGACTACTATGCCCAATCCCCCCCCCCCCACTGCGGGGTGCCTACCTATCTAACCTATACTGGGGAACCTACCTATCTTACCTATACTGCAGGCGCCTACCCATCTAACCTATACTGGAGGCACCTACCTATCTATCCTATACTGGGGGAACCAACCTATCTAACCTATATTCGGGGCACCCACCTACCTAGCCTATGCTGCAGGCACCTACCTATCTGACCTATAACGGGGAGCAACCTACCTAACTAACCTATAATGCAGGCGCCTACCTATCTAACCTATACTGGGAGCATCTACTTATCTAACTTATACTGCGGGCACCTACAATCTAACCAATACCGGGGGCCCCTAGCTATTTAACCTATGCTGGAGGCACCTACCTATCTCACCTATACTGCAGGAACCAGGGCCGGCGCTTGCAGTAAGGCAAAAGGGGCAACTGCCCCTAGGCCACAGAGTCCCTGGGGGCCCCGGGCCCCCCCTTTGCCTGGCAGCCAAAAAGATGTCCGCGCGGCCCACCGCCCTGTGTCCCACCAGTGTGGGCTGGTCTGCCTGCCTGGGTGCGCCGGTAGTGTGGGTGGGGTGGCTGTGCGGGCAGTCAAGTCACGGAACCTCGGCGAATGAACCGTTCAGTTGGAGGAATCAGACGAGTCGACGCTGGAACCGAACCACTTTGGTTCCAGCATCTGTCTCCTCCAAGCGGTTCGGTTCCAGCGTCTGGAACCGAATCGCTTGGAGGAGACAGACTCTGGGACCGAAGTGGTTCGGTTCTAGCGTCGACTCATCTGACTCCTCCAACTTAACGGTTCATTCTCAGTGGTTCGGTTCTCTGCTTCCACGCAGCGCCGGCGAGGTAGATGCGCAGCCTGCGCTCCCAGGATCCTTGAGGAGAGCGGAGAGTCGTCCTGGTCACATGCACCTGATTGAGCTGGAGCCTGCCTCTGCCTGACTGACGTGACAACAGCACAGCTAATGGTAAGAGAAGACATCAGTCAGGCAAATGGATGCGTGTCATCATTCTCCTTTTGGGGGAGGGGGGGGGCTCAGCGAGGTTGGGGCGGACTGCCTTTATGTTTTTATGGAGATGCTGGCAGGCAGCTGCCACCCATATGTCTGGGGGGGGGGGGAACCCGGGGAAGAGGGGGTCTTCCTCTTTCTCTCTTCCCTCTCTCTCTCTCTCCTTCCCTCTCTTTCTGTCTCTCTCTCTCTCTCTCCCTCTTTCTCTCCCCTACCTCTCTTTCTGTCTCTCTGCCTTTCTCCATCTTTCTCTCTCTTTCCCTGTCTCTCTGTCTCTCTCCCTGGATCTTTATAGCTTAGAAACTGCCCTGATTTGTGTGTGTGTGTGTGTGTGTGTGTGTATGTTCAGATGTGTGTGTGCCTGTGTTCAAGAGTGTATGTGCCTGTGAGGGGGGGGGGGGGGGGGGAAGGGCTTCAGTGTGTGTTGGGGGGAGTGGGCCTCCTGCTTAAAGAGAATCTGTATTGTTAAAATCGCACAAAAGTAAACATACCAGTGCGTTAGGGGACATCTCCTATTACCCTCTGTGACAATTTTGCCGCTCCCCGCCGCATTAAAAGTGGTTAAAAACAGTTTTAAAAAGTTTGTTTATAAACAAACAAAATGGCCACCAAAACAGGAAGTAGGTTGATGTACAGTATGTCCACACATAGAAAATACATCTATACACAAGCAGGCTGTATACAGCATTCCTTTTGAATCTCAAGAGATCATTTGTGTGTTTCTTTCCCCCCTGAGGGGGGAGTGCATAGCAGAACCACAACACTGAAGAACTTGGCAGCCTTCCAGACACAGGCTGACAAGTCTGACAAGGGAAAGATACATTGATTTATTACAGAGACTGTGATAGTACAAAGTGCTGCAGTAAGCCAGAACACATTAGAATAGCTTTTGGAACTTGTAGGATGATAAAAAACAGGATGCAATTTTTGTTACGGAGTCTCTTTAAGCTAGCCCCAGGGCCCCGAGGACCCTTAAACCAGCCCTGGCAGGAACCTACCTATCTAACCTATACTGCGGGCATTTACCTATCTAACCTATACTGGGGAAACCTACCTATCTAACCTATACTGAAGGCACAGTATAAACTGTGTTTTTTATTCGTGATTAGGTTTTTTGCACATATTTTTTTTTATTTTTCATGTAGCTACCCTAGCGCTAGCTACATGATTTCCCCTCCCTGCGGCGTCCCTCCCACCCCACCGATCGCCGTCGCCGCAATGGCCCGTCCGGAAATCCCGTTCTGAACGGGATTTCCTGGAGGGCTTCCCCCATCGCCATGGCGACGCACCCGATCCACCCCTCAGCAATGGCAATGCACCCGATCCACCCCTCAGCACTGCCTGGCACTGATTGGCCAGGCAGCGCACGGGGTCTCGGCTGGGGGGGGGCGCTCTATCGCGGCAGGTAGCGGCGGATTGGCGGCGGGCAGCAGTGATCGGGTAGGGCACGCAGCAAGCAAAGTGCTTGCTGCGTGTTTTAAAAAAAAAATATTCAAATCGGCCCAGCGGGGCCTGAGCGGTCACCTCCGGCGTCTCTGGACGAGCCTAGCTCGTCCAGAACGCTAGTGAGGTTAAAGTGTTTTAAACTATTTATAGCTGTTTATACAATAGTGTTACATTTAACCACAAAAATATTTAGTATATTAACCTTATGGTATATTTTGGACATGAAGACAACTTTGTTTGTATCTCTGAAATGTTGTAACTCGAGTGGTTTGTTCGTAGGGGACTGTCTGTACTTGTCTCCGTTTCTTATATTTCAAACAATGACGACAACTAATACCCATCCTGGAAGGGGTGCTGATGTAGCCTCATTTTAGGACATTTAAATAAGTTATTAGGGAGGCGCTAAAGGGGGTGTGGCCAGCAAAATAGCAAAGACAGTTAACCCTTCGCACACTCACATGCAAATGTTCATACAAATGCATTCACAGAAATAAATTATCCAGGAACCACTGCTAACCTTACAGCTATGTTAAAAGCTGGAGTCTTGGTACAACAAAATACATTCTCATGCGTAGTCACCTATACCGTGTAGAGGTACCCCAGTACTCATAGGTGTCCTAACTCTGGCCCTGTAACATGCATAGTGCAGACATCCTAAATTTTTTTGCATCAAACCTATCTAGGGATTAGGAGCACATATCCTGACATCCTCTCCTAGGACCGATAGTGCATCAGACAAATCCCACAAGGGAGCTAACACAATATATTCATGTGCACACCATTTGCATGTGAGTGTGCAAAGGGTTAACTGTCCTTCGATATTTTAAAGATGAGTATTATTATTACTATTATTATTTTAGTATTTATATAGAGCCATATTCCACAGTTCTTTACAGCGTATATAGTGTCTTGTCACTAACTGTCCCTTGGAGGACCTCACAATCTAGCTCCCACCATAGTGGTATGTCTATGTATGTATCATAGTCTAGGGATGTTTTTGGGATGTGGGAGGAAACCCGAGTGCCTGAAGGAAACCCATGCAGGCATGGGGAGCAATACAAACTCCTTGCAGTGTTGACCTGGCTGGGACTCGAACCGGGTAACCAGCTCTGCCAGGTGAGAGCGCTATCCACTACACCAGTGATTTGCAAACTTGGCTCTCCAGCTGTTAAATTAGGAACTATAAGTCCCACAATGCATTTGACTTTATGAATCATGGCTGTGGCTGTTAGACTTCTGCAATGCATTGTGGGACTTGTAGTTCCTTAACAGCTGGAGGGCCAAGTTTGCAGATCACTGCACTACATCACCATGCTGCTCAAAACTAAATTCTGACAGCTGAGTATGAAGAAAAAAATAAACAGTGTCCCTGAAGTGTATCTTGTATGTGATGAAGGAAACTTTTGATTTATTCTAATGGTGGCCCTCGTTAAGAACCTAGACAAATTCCTTGAAGTTCTTCTCCTGTACTGTCACTGTAATTGCCAAAGCTTTGTACTGTTACTGTTTTAAATGCATAATTAAAACAATAGTGAAAATTATAAATGACCCTTATGCCATTTATATTTTCCTCAGAGAAGTAAGCGCACACATCCTAGCGGGTTTTTAAGGCAAGCAATGTCTCCATTTATTGGGCTGTATATCCTATAAAAGAGTTATACGCGGCTTCTACCCTTTCCTGATAAAGTGTAGTGTTTTACTGCTGCAGAAACTGTATTTCTTTTAACAATGGTTGTGAAAACTGCTGAAATGACACTCCCCGGAGGCCTGGGAGCTTTGAATAATAAAATCCAGACTATTACGCACTTTGGGCTCCACAAATATAAATTCTTCTTAATGTCATAATATCCTTGAAACACAGAGGCGAAAGAATTCGGTGTGGAGTTCAGGCGTGAGGTTTTGTTCTGCATACCGATCAGGGCCCGAAGGGTCATAATTATTGATCACTTACATAGCTTTAGCTGTAAGTAGGTAGCTTACAAGCTTTGGCAGCCCAAACTGGCAGATATAAAACCTAATGCTTGAACTCCGAGTGTTTAAAAAATAGCAGCTCCGCTACAGTACTCACTTAATATAAATATATGCTGGCAACTGACCTCTCGCTTCTCCAGGAAAGCAGTTGTACGTCGCATTGGAGATTGAAACTACTAAAGTGTATCTTTGGGCAAATTGAAAAATTAAAGGAAAATTCCACAGAGGGGGCCCACTTCTGAAGGAGCCTAAAAAATTCAAACTGTTCTTTCGCATTTTTATTGCTAAACAATATTGGTGTGAGGCTTATGAAGATAGTCCTGAGCACTTTGCTAGTTAGGAAGTTGGAGAACACGATTCCAATTTATGTGGTTACAGAGCAGCTTGCACGCAACCGCAAGGCCTGATTTCACTTTTTTTCTGCCCCAAGGCCCATTTCCCTTGTTTTTTTTTTTTCATCTGCAGTAGCCCCTCTCCCAATTAGAAAACAGGAAATTTGTGTGCTCACAATTGGCGTAAGTTTGGGCTCCAATATAAATAATGGCTATGGGGGTAATATGTGGGTGCCCACAATGTAAAATATGGCTAGACATATAGGGCCTGATTCACAAAGCGGTGCAAACCTAGTTAGTTAGACTTCGGGCGTGCTAACTAGGGTGTTAAGTACTTAGCACACACCAAAGTATATCAGATCGTGTGCAAAGTACCGTGCGCAAAACTTTGTGCGTGCAAAGGCCGGTGCGTGCGAAACGTCGCATTGGGTGCAATGAAAACGGCGATGTTTAGGGTGCATCCAATGCGCCGTTATAGACGCATCGGGTGCACTGTTTTCGTCGCACCTGCTGCAACGTTTTGCGCGCACCAGCCTTTGCGCGCGCAAAGCGTTGTGCGGGGTACTTTGCTAATTAGCACGCGCAAAAGATTTTTAGGCGTGATAAGTGGCTTTTTGCAAGTGTGCTAACAGTTAGCACCGCTTTGTGAATTAAGCCCATAGGGTGCCTGTAAATTTGATTTTTTGGCGGATTGGTGGTTGCAGTTACGGTTAGATGTGCAGGGGGTGGTTAAGGTTAGGAGTTTAGGAGTGAGTGAGGTGGTTAAGGTTAGCTGTGTGTGGGAGGAGAGGTTAAGATGAGGCATAGGGGGCAGTTAAGGTTAGACAGCATTGAGGTTAGGCATCGGGGGTGGGGGGGGGGTTAAGGTTAGGCATTCAACGGGAGCAGTTAAGGTTAGGCATTGTTAGAGGGCGGTTCAGTGTGAGAATGGGGTCATATTTAGCTGTGGTAAAATATTGGTATCTATTACTGATATTTTGTAACTGACATTAGCAATACAAGAGTAGAATATTAATATATTCACCAATGCTCTACAATCGGCTATTTTTGGGCATCCTCTTTTCATGTACGCCTCCCAATCCATGGGTAGCATCCATGCACAGCAACCTCTGTCTTTCCATTGTACCATTTCCTTGGGCAGCAGCTCCACACCCCACTTTCCTGTGTTGCTTCACATTTGTGGCCCCCTAATTTATATGCAGCAACCTCTCTTTCATGTCCACCCCTTGACATAACACTCAACATTTTGCATAAACGAGGGACACCTTTAAAGACACATCACTTTAACCACGCCCCCACCATGCCCCTAGTCAGGCATAACCTAAAAAATTCATAAGCAAAAGATGTACTTTTATCTTTCAAACCACACTTACCCTTTCTATCATTATTAGTTTTCTCTTAACAATTGAATGTAACAAATATATCAACTTCAAAGATGAGAATAAAGTTTAGAGCCAATGAAACACATTTCGTAGTAGTAAAATAACGTTTTTCATATAGTATATCAGTTTTTAAATAGGGTCTAATGAAGAAGAAAGATGGACAGAGAGATTTAATTTCTAGAGTGGGACTGTCCTCCTGAAAAAGGCACAGTTGAGAGTTATGCCCTTTGGTAACAGCTGCCCAAGATCCAGGCCTTGCTAGTCTTTCATTTGTCTGTAATCATTAGTTTTCCTTCATACTGTATTAAAGAGTACTTCCAGTCTGTCATGTCAGACTCTGTCTAAAAAGCGGGATTGTCACCATAAAAATCAAATTTCCACAGCAACTGGTCTGAGTGTATTAAGTAATAAGGATGCTAATCCTGCATCCAAAACTTTCAAAACGTTTTCTGCTGTTATGGTTTGGAGTTATCATATACTTTAGGAGCACTGGCCCTATAATTGCCATTGCCATCAGCTGTCAAAACAGTTGCATGCTGAGGGGGGGGGGGGGGGTGTCTTTATCTATAATATATTCTACCTCTTCCCTTTATTTCCCCCTCCTTCTAATGACAGAAGACAGTGCACTTCCTAGTATAGACCTCAGTAGGAGTGTCTGAAGACTCTGGGAGGAGGGCGGGTAACACATACACAAATACACAATTAGCAAGAGGCGAAAAAAAGAGTAAGGGAGGGAATGATGTCAGGATTAGTGTCATTCAAAGGTAACCAAGATGGAAACTGTCTAAAATACAATTTTCTGCTTTTCCTTTATAACATTCACAGGCATCATAACGTGGACAGGGCAATATATCTTTTATGGAAGTAGAACTAGTATTTATCAACTTATAAATGAGTTTTTTGTTTCTAGGTTAGCATGGGTGTCACTTGTTCTTTAACCACTTCCGGATTCTGCAGACGCTTATCTACGCCCCTGCAGTAGATAAGCGTCTGCAGTACGTTTGTTTACGGTCACCCGCGCATGATCGCCACACTTCCCCCGTTCGCAATCACTGCTATCCTGTGTCTCTGTGATCGGGATACCCAATCACTGAGGCTGCGATGACTCACAGCCTCCTGCCGTGTTGATTTAAAAAAATCACGGCTGAAACAAAATATTCTTTCCATGTTAGATTTACTTAACACAGAACTCCATAGCGCCATCTTACATAGTTACATAGTTACATAGTTATTTTGGTTGAAAAAAGACATACGTCCATCGAGTTCAACCAGTACAAAGTACAACTCCAGCCCGTCCCCCACATACCCCTATTGATCCAGAGGAAGGCGAAAAAACCCCCACAAGGCATGGTCCAATTAGCCCCAAATGGGAAAAATTCCTTCCTGACTCCAGATGGCAATCAGATAAAATCCCTGGATCAACATCATTAGGCATAACCTAGTAATTGTAGCCATGGATGTCTTTCAACGCAAGGAAAGCATCTAAGCCCCCTTTAAATGCAGGTATAGAGTTTGCCATAACGACTTCCTGTGGCAATGCATTCCACATCTTAATCACTCTTACTGTAAAGAACCCTTTCCTAAATAAATGGCTAAATCGTTTTTCCTCCATGCGCAGATCATGTCCTCTAGTCCTTTGAAAAGGCCTAGAGACAAAAAGCTCATCCGCCAAGCTATTATATTGCCCTCTGATGTATTTATACATGTTAATTAGATCTCCTCTAAGGCGTCTTTTCTCTAGACTAAATAAACCCAGTTTATCTAACCTTTCTTGGTAAGCGAGACCTTCCATCCCACGTATCAATTTTGTAGCTCGTCTCTGCACCTGCTCTAAAACTGCAATATCTTTTTTGTAATGTGGTGCCCAGAACTGAATTCCATATTCCAGATGTGGCCTTACTAGAGAGTTAAACAGGGGCAATATTATGCTAGCATCTCGAGTTTTTATTTCCCTTTTAATGCATCCCAAAATTTTGTTCGCTTTAGCTGTAGCGGCTTGGCATTGAGTACGATTATTTGAACTTGTTGTCGATGAGTACTCCTAAGTCCTTCTCCAAGTTTGATGTCCCCAACTGTATCCCATTTATTTTGTATGGTGCTAGACCATTGGTACGACCAAAATGCATGACTTTACATTTTTTAACATTGAACTTCATCTGCCATGTATGTGCCCATATAGCCATCCTATCCAGATCCTGTTGCAATATGACACTATCTTCCTGAGAGTTGATGATTCTGCACAATTTTGTATCATCTGCAAAAATAGCAACATTGCTCACTACTGCATCTACTAGGTCATTAATAAATAAATTGAAGAGCACTGGACTCAGAACAGACCCCTGTGGGACCCCACTGCTAACAGTCTCCCATTTTGAGTACGATCCATTGACCACAACTCTTTGTTTTCTGTCCATTAGCCAGTTCCCTTTCCATGAACACAGACTCTTCCCCAGTCCTTGCATCCTCAACTTTTGCACCAGACTTTTGTCGGGAACAGTGTCGAAGGCCTTTGCAAAGTCCAAGTATATCACATCTACAGCATTCCCAATATCCATATTAGCATTCACTACCTCATAAAAGCTGAGCATGTTAGTCAAACAGGACCTGTCTTTAGTAAACCCATGTTGATGCTGAGAAATAAGATTATTTTCTACTATGAAGTCATCATGTATAGTATCTCTTAGTAACCCCTCAAATAGTTTGCATACAACTGATGTTAAGCTTACAGGTCTATAATTTCCTGGATCAGATTTTTTGCCCTTCTTAAATAATGGGAAAACGTGGGCTGTACGCCAATCCACTGGGACTCTGCCAGTTGCAAGAGAGTCACAAAAGATAAGATAAAGGGGCTTAGCTATAACTGAACTTAATTCCCTTAGGACCCGAGGATGCATGCCATCCGGGCCAGGTGCCTTGTCTATTTTTAATTTATTTAGTCTTGCCTTTACTTCTTCCTGCGTTAAGTATCTTGTGGCCAAAAAGTAAAAATACATCCAAAAACAGACTAATATACTAATTTTTCCAAGTAATTCTGCGCTCACATGTATCACTTCCAATTCTGTATTTGTATCACTCATAAAGAAAAAAGAAAACAACAAAACATAGCGTGATACGGCTTCAATAACTTATGATTAATAACTTATGATTATTTAGCAAATTCCCCAGTGACTTGCATGCACTTTTGTGTTCACCAGAGCTGTTACCATCAGCCCTCACCATTTGCCACCGTGGCCGGCCACAGACAGCAATAAAGGCTTTATAGTGAACACTCTCTCCTGACTGCCCAAACAGTGAAATAGACACTTCCACAGTGCTTAAACCAAGGACAGGGTCTCACAGGTCCTCACCATTTATTCTGACTGCCAGTTCACAGACAGCAATAAAAGCATAACTCCACGAACTCAAATCACCTCCTCCTGTGTATAATCTATTGCACCACCACCATTGGCCTCTCACCTTGTTGGTTGCTGCCCAGATTATAAAACAGCGACCACACTTGTATTAATCCCCGGCACTTTCCACAGCGTTTTGTCAGCAGCATGAAGAAACTCTCACAGCTTCATATCGTATGCTGTAAATCTAGTGACTGAAGGAGCCTGACATAGTGTAAAACTGTATCATTTATTAAAAAATTAAAAGTAGTGCACTCACATCTCCTCAGTAAAAATGCGCATATCAATAAGACAATTCCAGCTTGTCGACTTCCCCCACGCCTCTTAGCTCCGCCCAACGCGTTTCGTACCTCCGTACTCATCAGCCCCTGATGAGTACGGAGGTACAAAACGCGTTGGGCGGAGTCGACAAGCTGGAATTGTCTTATTGATATGCGCATTTTTACTGAGGAGATGTGAGTGCACTACTTTAAATTATTTAATAAATGATACAGTTTTACACTATGTCAAGCTCCTTCAGGAGGAGGTGAATTGAGTTCGTGGAGTTATGCTTTTATTGCTGTCTGTGAACTGGCAGTCAGAGTAAATGGTGAGGACCTGTGAGACCCTGTCCTTGGTTTAAGCACTGTGGAAGTGTCTATTTCACTGTTTGGGCAGTCGGGAGAGAGTGTTCACTATAAAGCCTTTATTGCTGTCTGTGGCCGGCAGCGGTGGCACATGGTGAGGGCTGATGATAACTGAGCTCTGGTGAACACAAAAGTGCATGCAAGTCACTGGGGAATTTGCTAAATAATCATAAGTTATTGAAGCAGTATCACGCTATGTTTTGTTGTTTTCTTTTTTCTTTATGAGTGATACAAATACAGAAATGGAAGTGATACATGTGAGCACAGGATTACTTGGAAAAATTGGATTATACACTACATGCTTGGTGATTGATTCTGCGACCCATGGACACATAAAATGATGAACTGAACTATTCATGTTTATTATTTTTTATTTGAATTATTTGAGTTAATTTGTGTTGTGTTACTGTGCCAATAGTGAGTGAGCGCACTTTTACATTGGGTTGATAGTCTAATATACTAACCTATAGGATAATTAAATAGTTTTTATATATATATTTTTAACCCTATAGTTACCAAAATAAAACACTTGTAAAAAAAAAATAATAAAAAAAATACACCATTAATTTTTTTATATATATAAATAGTTACCTTAGGGAATTTGTTAATATGTATGTCATTACTGTGGATTTTGTAATTAAAGTCTTGGAATGATTATTATAATATAAAAAACACTAAACGGAAAAATAGACACCTTTATTTCCAAATAAAATATTATTGCCATACATTGTACTAGGGACACAATTTAAACGTTGTAATAACCGGGACAAATTAGCAAAAAAAAGTGTCCATTTTATCATCAATAGCACATTTTATTTTTAAACTACAATGGCTGAAACCTGAGAATGGTGATTTTTTTTTCATTTTTTTTCTACTTCTTCCTTGCAAAATACATATAAATACAATAATGGTTAGCAAAAAGTACTGCCTAGAGAAAGCCTAGTTTGTCCTGCAAAAAATAATATATAGATCATGTCAGTGTGATAAGTAGCAATAAGGTTATTGGCGAATGAAATTGCTCTGGTCCTGAAGGAGAAAAAACCTGTGATCCTAAAGTGGTTAATGACACAGGATTGGAAAGGGGGGGGGGGGGGGGTCTCAGGGTCAATTACTTATCTGCATGGCCATAATTCAATATACAGGTGATCGCCTTGGCACATTTTTAAAACTCTTCCGAAGCTTCGCCCACCCCACCTGCCTTGCTGAATTGGTGGCTGCCAAGCTAGGGGCGGCCATGGCAACACGGGCGGGGTGGCAGAAGAGTATTGGAGGAAGACTTCAGAAAAATAGCTGCAACTGCATGGCCACGACTTTATCTTTAACATTTGAAAATCGCAAATAAATCAGTCCTGAAAGGGGGACAAATGAGAAAGAAAGGACAGAGAGATCTGGTTTGAATCCTAAAGAGCTACTGTCCCTCCTCCGACTAAGGGATAGTTGGGAGCTGAGTTGTTGCATTTTTTGCATTGTGGCCTATGGAAGTCAGACACAGAGACCGGCAAGTGGTAGCTTAAATAATATCAGCCTTCTCCTGTAAGCCAATCACATTTACATTCACAGTCATTCTAAATACCACACAGGTAGGAATGCATCAAATGGAAGATGTTAGTTACTGTGCACAATGTCTGAACCTTACCAATAGCAAACAATTGTCACAGGCATAATAGAGGCATTTTCCAGGTGATGCATTCAGCTTGTGATGATAAGTGCTGGTAGAATCCGAGTCTCTGCTATCTTTACTGCTTCTATTATGTCTGAATGCATATATGGAAAGCTATGCAAACATTTCACAGGCTTCTTTGCACTTGGAACACAATATAAGTGATAACGGCACTGCTATGTGCTGGAAATGGATGAAGTTGCTCCTTTATTCTGCAGTAAAACAGCAGTTATTCTGCTGGAACTACTTAAAACAATAATAACAAAAAAATAAACTACATTTCTTTTAAGGGCCGTTTACACTTATTTGAATTTGTATGTGTTTTGGGAAATAGCAAAATTGTGTTTGTTGCACATCTTTCGTATCTCAAAGGCATCACATTTTTGTGTGTTCGTGTGTGATTTCCTTTTTGTGATGTTTTAATTTTACCCCTGAGGAAGCGAGGGTGGCCCTCATGAAGCGCGTTAGCTGTTTCAATCATTTGTATTTAATGCCAAATAAAAAACCTTCTACTTAAGAACACAGAAGGGACACCGAAAGCCCAAAATAGTGTAATATGTACTGGCGGCATTTGGGAATTGTGAAGGTAAGTAGAATTATACTCACAAGCCTGGGTTACCTCCAAGGTAACCACTGTAAATGCAGGTGGGGAGATCAGACCTGTCCCCACTCAGGATTAACAAGTCGTTCTCTGTAGATGAGGAAAAAAGTGGTGAGTGTCACCCCTCCACCAGGGGTAAACTCGATTGTGATATAAAGTGAACAGAGGCGCCAACAGGATAAAAATTACTAAAATTCATAACATTGCTTAGGAGGCAGTGGTGGACTTACCTCCCGGAAGCAGACACTAGAACTGTCAATTTGAAACAGACGTCAATTTATTGGCATACTCCAAAACAAGATTGCAACGCATTTCGCAGGTTTAACCCCACTTCATCAGGCAAATAAAAGGAGATGTATATGGCAGCAATAGGTCCAAAGCACCTCTGAGACACTCAGCTAATGCCTCTTCTCATACTCACTCTTGTTTCTTGACATAGAAATGTTATGGGCTCATCAGAAAGAAGAAAACAGAAGCAGCTAATGGAAACATTTGGAGCTAGAAGTCTCCAACCCCCCCCCCCCCCCCTGAAAAAGCAGCAGTGGGTGCTAGGTTTCTGTGGATGCAGTAAGGTATTGCAGAATTGTAGACGGGTGCTAAGTTGCTGCAGGACTCTAAGTTAGTGTGCATGCTAAGATGTAGAAGGTGGTAAGTTGCCATGGGTTCTAAGGTGCGGATGGGATACAATGGTCAGTGGGATTTAACCACTTGAGGACCGCAGTGTTAACCTCCCCCCCCCCCCCCCCCCTAAAGACCAGGCCCTTTTTTATGATATTGGCCACTGCAGCTTTAAGGCCAAGCTGCAGGGCTGTACAATTCAGCAAACAAGTAATCCCCCCTCTGTTGGTGGGGTTTGATCGCCCCCCCATGTGTTTTTTGTTTTTTTTTAAATAAATTTTTGATTAGTTTTAACATTTATTTCTTTATTTTTTTTCCCCGCTCCCTCCCTCCCCGCCAGCCAATCAGCGTGATCGGCTCTCATAGGCTTCAGCCTATGATAGCTGGTTATTTCCTCAGTGATGGAGGGGACAGCCGTGTCTCACGGCTGTCCCCAGTACAGCGCTGCTGCAGATCGCAGAGCTGTACAAAGTAATTAGATGGCGGTATCGCCATCTAAAAGTCTCCCGAGCGCCGATCGCCTCTGGGAGACTGAAGCAGGAGACGTGCGCGCAGCATGTGTGCGATCTGCTGCTAGCCCCATAGACAGCCGTTCATGCCGATCGGCATGGAGTGGTCCTGGGGCTGCCGCACTGCTCACGCCAATTGGCATGGAGCAGTCGGCAAGTAGTTAAGGTGCAGTAGGTACTAAGGGGCAATGGATGCTAAAGAGTACCTAAATTAAAAATTACAGTTTGCTTTAAACCTAATAAGTTGGCAAGATATACAGTATAAAATCACACATGATAAAGTGTGATTTTCTCACCCCCAGGGTCTTGAAATCCCCGCCCCCAGTGTGAAATTGGGCACGGGGCATTTTTTTTTCTTTCCAAACAATAGGTGCAAAGGATGCTGGGGAATTTATGTCATAACTCCACCCCTCATGTCCATGTGATCCAATCTAGGCAGACAGACAGACATCTGAAATAAGAATTATAGCAAACAGACATGATAAGATAGGCTGCTGCAGTTTTCCTGACTCTTCTTTGTATTACAGTTTGTGAAAAGAGAAGTAATTTGAACCAGGCAGGCAGACAGCAGGGGGGAAGGGGCAGGAGAGTTAACCAGGCTGAAGAGGTGGGCACAGTGCTTTAAAGGAATACTTAAGTCAAAAATAAAAAAAAAGGTTTTTTCTCACCTGGGGCTTTCCTCAGCCCCCTGAAGCTGTATTGTGCCCTCGCAGCTTCGCTCTGATCCTCCTGTCCCCGCCGGCGGCTACTTCCGGGTTTGGCGACAGCCGCCGACAGGCTGGAAACGCGAGTGATTTTCCGCATTCCCAGCCGCTATATCACCCTCTATGCTGCTATAGCGTATAACATATACGCTATAGCAGCATAGAGGGTGATATAGTGGCTGGGAACGCGGAGAATCACTCGCGATTCCAGCCTGTCGGCAGCTGTCACCGAACCTGGAAGTAGCTGCCGGCTGGGACAGGAGGATGGGAGCGAGGCTGCGAGGGCACCATACAGCTTCAGGGGGCTGAGGGATGCCCCAGGTGAGTAAAAATCATTTTTTATTTTTGACTTAAAGGGGAACTGAAGAGAGGGGTATATGGAGGCTGTCATGTTTATTTCCTTTTAATCAATACCAGTTACCTGGCAGCCCTGCTGGTCCATTTCTCTGCAGTAGTATCTGATTAAAACCAGAAACAAGCATGCAGCTAGTCTTGTCAGATCAGACTTATAAGTCTGAACCACTGAAACACCTGATCTGCTGCATGCTTGTTCAGGGGCTATGGCTAATAGTACTAGAGGCAGAGGATCAGCAGGGCTGCCAGGCAACTGGTATTGTCTAAAAGGAAATAAACATGACAGCCTCCATATACCTCTCTCTTCAGTTCCCCTTTAAGTATTCCTTTAAGCTTCAGGAGGAATAAGGAAGTGTTCCTTACATATATAAATGGAAGTCTGTTCTATACAATATGATGTACCAGATGTAAACTTTATATGTTCATCTAACTGTACACAGTGCCTAGACTACATCTATATGTATTGACATTCAGACCTTTTGGCTGGAGTTGGTCTTAAGCTCCTGTGGGTATAAAGGTGTAATACGTGCGAAGGTGCAGTAGGTGGTAAGGTGCGGTGGGTGTTAAGGTGCAATAAGTGGTTAGGTCCAATGGTTGGTAAGATGCAGTGAGGTATTAAGGTGCAATAAGTGCTAAGGTGCAATGTGTGATAAGGTACAGTGGGTATTAAGGTGCAATAAGTGCTAAGGTGCAGTGGGTATTAAGGTGCAATAAGTGTTAAGGTGCAATAAGTGGTAAGGAGCAGTGGATGGTAAGGTGCTGTGAGTATTAAGGTACAAAAAATGAAAAGGTGCAATAGGTGGTAAGATGCAGTGGTTATTAAAGAGACTCTGTAACAAAAATGTCATCCTTTTTTCTACCATCCTACAAGTTCCTAAACCTATTCTAATGGGCTCTAGCTTACTGCAGCACTTTCTTCTATCACTGTCTCTGTAATAAATCAATGTATCTTTCACCTGTCGGACTTGTCGCCCTGTGTCTGGAAGGCTGCCAACTCTTCCGTGCTGATCTGTTATGCAAACCCCTCTCCAGGCCCCTCTATGCACACTCCAGTGTGTGTGTTATTTACATAAGTCAGCAGCGTCTCTGCTTTCTTATCAGTGAGAGAAAGCTGGATAAAAATCCTCCACTGTTAGGCTGTGAAAGGAGCTGGCTAACACGGAATTACAGACACAGGCAGAGCTGTCTGCACTCTGCAGGAAGAAACAGCCTGTCACTAGTATTCAGTGCATGAGAGCTGCAGGGGGACAGAAGGTAAACACACAAATGATCTCTTGAGATTCAAAAGGAAGGCTGTATACAGCCTGCTTGTGTATGGATGTATTTTCTATGTGTGGACATACTGTACATCAACCTACTTCCAGTTTTGGTGGCCATTTTGTTTGTTTATAAACAAACTTTTTAAAACTGCTTTTGACTACTTTTAATGCGGCGGGGAGCGGCGAAATTGTGACAGAGGGTAATAGGAGATGTCCCCTAACGCACTGGTATGTTTACTTTTGTGCGATTTTAACAATACAGATTCTCTTTAAGGTGCAATAAGTGCTAAGGTGTAATGGGTGGTGTGATGTTGTACATGATGTAGTAGCCATTTTTTAACTTTGTCAATGCGAACACCTTGTTGTTACCTGTAAACACCTGTTTGGTGTCTCAGAGACTACAGAAAGAGGATGCCTTATCGTCACCTGTAAACACCTTGATAGGGAAAGGCCAACACATTTGAATAAGGCTGCGTTGTCAGAGCCAGAAAATGCCGGGTGTCTGCCTATAATTACCAAGATGTGGTTCAATAAGTAAAAAAATGCATTTCCACAGAAAATCCGAGTTTTTTTAATGAATTGAATCGAATTAATCAGTTCAGAGCCAATTCATTCGATTCAATTCATTAAAAAGAACCGAATCATTCATAAACCGGTTAGTATAGCTTAGAATGATGCGTCCTGTGAGGACGCATAGCTGCCGGCTCCCGCTGTCTCTCCCCACCTGCCTTCACCTGTGTCACCCTCACCTAGCCTGGTGAGGGTGACAAGTGAGGAGGCGGGGAGGACAGCGGGAGCCGGCAGCTATGCGTCCTATGCGGTCACATTTTCTGCTATGTGGGGGGCGGCAGAGATCTTCAGTCAACTTAATTGAAGATCGCAAGATGAGAGGATATTGGTGTGGGACATTCCGAGGATATTGGCTTGGGAACTTTTTTTTTTAAAGGTACAGGTAAGTATTTCTGGTTAATTAAAAACATTAAAGGACTTTTTTCGTCGTCGTGTTTTTATTTCATTTAACCCTTTGTAGAAATGGGTAAGGGATACTTTGTACCCCTATACTCATTTCTCCTGGGAGGGGGGCAGGCATCTGGGGTCTCTTTCCTAAAGGGGACTCCCAGATGCCACCATGAACCCCCCCCCAGGGAGTCATTGCTCCCACCTCCTCCTGGGGCACCGAAGGTGGGGAAGAGCCCCTTGTCCATGGATTGGACAAGGGCTCGGGGGGAGAGGGGAAGGCTTGGCCGCCCCTCTCCCCCGGAGCCCCCCATACCATACCATCCCAGCCTGCATGGGGGACAAGGGGTTAAAGAGAGCTCAGTAGGGGGGACCTCACGTCAATTTGTTTGGGAAATTTCCCACACTCTGAACATAACAAAAAAAATTAAATAAAAAAAAATTAGATTTTTTTTAAGTATTGTTTCCCACTATATTTTTAACATATCCTGCAAATTTGGTGTTGCTAGGATGTAAGGGGCCTTTGCTATTAACAGCTAAAGTCGGCGGGAATTGTTTCCCTAAGAACTGTCATTTAATTTAAATGTACTGTATACTATTTTTCTTTGAAATTTTAACATCGATTTTCTCAAGAAGTATAAGGTCTTTTTGGAAAAAAAAAATTCCCTCTTGTAGTCACTGTGCCAATTTGGTGTTTCTACTATGTAAGGGGACTTTGCTATTGACAGCTAAAGTCGGCGGGCGTTTAATTTTCCCACGGTCAGAAGGAGAGTTTTAAAATCCATTTTCTCAAAAACTAGAAGGTCTTTTTGAAAAAATGTTTTTCCTCTTGTAGTCACTGTCCCCCTCTACATACCCTGTAAATTTGGTGTTTCTACTATGTAAGGGGCTATTGCTATTAACCGCTAAAGTCAGCGGGTGGTTATTTTTCCCACGGTCAGAAGGATAATTTTAAAATTGATTTTCTCAAAAACTAGAAGGTCTTTTTGAAAAAATGTTTTTTTTCCTCTTGTAGTCACTGACCCCCTCCAGCTGTTAGACCCCTTGAAACATCTTTTCCATCACTTTGGTGGCCAGAAACAGTGTTTGTATTTTTCAAAGTTCGCATGCCCATTGAAGTCTATTGCGGTTCACATGGTTCGCGCGAACACAAACTTTTGCAGAAGTTCGCGTTCGAGGTTCCCGGACCTAAAATCAGAGGTTGGAGCCATCTCTACTAAACAGAGCCTTACAATTCCTAGAGTGAGACTGCAGTGTAATTGTGTTATAAGTTCAGTGCCTGATTGTATGCTCGGATTGTTCATTGCTACCGTGTGAGATTACATTGTGTGGGGTGCTCTCACACTTTGACCTAAAGCCTGTGCCTGACCCAAAATACTTAGGCGCCAACCTGAGTGTGAGCAGCTTAACAGCAGTGTATGCGAAACTTGTAGTGTCTAGCAGCGGAGAACTGCTAGCGGTGGCTGAGTCCTGCAGAGTGTGGTTGAGGAGCGATAGCTTTGTGTTAGCTTGAATAAAAACAGGGAACACCAAGAGCCCCAATAGTGTAATTCGTACTGGACAAGGTGGCAATAAGTTTGTATTCCTAGATACTCACCAGCAGGCAACCACTGTAAAGGCAGGTGGGGAGATTGTCCTGACCCCACTCAGGATTAAGAAGTCACTCTCTGTAGACAGGAAGAAAGGGTAGCAACCCTCCACCAAGGGTGGTCTCAAAATTGTATACAATGAACAGAGGCGCCAAAATTATAAGATTAGATTAAATGAGCTTAAAAACCAACTTAAATGGCAAAATTTAAGTTTTTTTTTGCCATTTAAGTTGGTTTTTAAGCTCATTTAATCTAATCTTATACTTTTGGCGCCTCTGATCATTGTATACTGCTTCCTCTCTCGATCTGGTCGAACCCCACCCCCCCCCCCGTCAGGGACTGTTTGTGCAGGCTTGCCGTGCGGTGGGTTCCTGACAGGTGGTAAGGTGCAGTGGGTGGTAAGATGCAATGAATGCATGCTAGATTACTGTAGGGGGTAACATCTAGTGGGTGCAGGCTCTTATATGTCCCCGGTGGCAGTGGACGATGCAGGAGAGAGTGGCAGAGGACAGTATCTTTTCAATTACTATCTGTCATCTGCTTCAGCATAGCCACCTGTGTGCGTACAGCAAAAAAGTGCGCCCTGAAATTTGGGTGCCCAGAAAAGTCAATAGTAAAATATAGGTAGAATATAGGTAAATCCACAAATATTCTACTCAGAGCGCAAATGATAACAGTAAAACACTAGTAAAAGGCTGATTTTACAAACACTAAACAGAACACTGAATCCACCCCCCCACCCACCCTCCACACCACCACCAATGGCTAACCTGAACCACACAACCATGGCTTACCTTAACCATCCCCCTAAGGCTACACTTAACCCCCCCCCCCCCCTTCCCATGGCTAGCCTTAACCGTCACCAGGGGAAATTTGGGCCCCCATGGCACAAGGGTCTCATTATTTATAGATATATTTTTCATTGTGGGCAGGCCCATATCGGGCTCAATTCCTACATTTTTATGGGTCCTATGGTGGCGACCAAACTTCCACCACTAGCTGGCACCCAGATTTCATGTTTCCCACCTGTGCCTCTTTGTGTAATTTTAACATTAGTTTCCATGCAGGATGACTGCAGGTCAATTGCAGTTTGATGTGAGCAGCTCAGTTATTCAGCGTGACCTTCTCTTCAGAGTGTCCGAACGCTGAAGCCAGACAGTACCTGAGCTGTGCGTACAGTGGCCATAAAACATATAAGTTTACTCATCTTCCTTCCCAATTCAATGACACTTCAGGAGGCTCTTTTTTAAGGCACTCTCCAGTCTGCTTTAACATTCATCATATTCATAATTATATATATATATATATTGTTAAAAATGTACATTATGTAAGACTTGTTTTCCATTTGAAGATGTCTTGGAAAGTTACACAATAGACCCTGTTAGTCCTTTTCTGAGCACATTCCATATCCACCAACACAGAAGGAGAGGCAAGGCTGCAGTCATTATTCTCGTGTAGGCAGACCTTCAGTTCTGAACAATATGCTGACCTGCTTGAGAAACCCATTCTTGATCCCTGGGGCACCATGCCCAGACTGATAACTGCGTACAGCTATTATAGTCACAGCTCCACTATGTGAGCACAATGGGACAGGGAAACTATAGAAAATTCTATAGAAAATGGCTTAACAGACAAGATTTCATCCTCTTGGGTGCTTTTTAACATACAAGTCTTCCCGGCTGTACAAATCATCCAATTGTAGCAATATGCTACAGGAGTATGTGGAGTCAGTGTGCCAGATGAATGTCCAGTTAAAATATAAGTACACTTGGATAAACTGAAATGTAACAATGTAACAATGTAGTCATAGAAACATTTGGTAAACATTTAAAATACCTCTTGCTCTATAAAGCAGTATATTGCAGTACTGATTTTACCTCTGGAACTAGACACAAGTTTGCAGAACCTCTCATTGCTTCCACTGGCTATAAAGTAGGATGCATATAAGAATCATTTCTGTAAACACGTCACTTACCGCTCGAGCCTTTGCTGCTTTCACTCTAATCCTGTAAAACACTCAACAATCCATGTGAAAGGTTTACATTACTCACTAGGAACCCAAGCATTCATCTTCTTTGTGATCCCCTTGTAGAGATGGCTCGAACCTCAGATTTTCAGTTCCTGAACCGCAAACGCGAACTTCCGCAAAAGTTTGTGAACTCGGCGAACCGTCCGCAATAGACTTCAATAGACAGGCGAACTTGAAAAACTACAAACACTGTTTCTGGCCACAAAAGTGATGCAAAAGATGTTTCAATGGGGTCTAACACCTGGAGGGGGGCATGGCGGGGTGGGATACATGCCAAAAGTCCCGGGGAAAATCACGGATTTGACGCACAGCAGGGTTATAATCCCTAAAGGGCAGAAAACATATTGCATTCCTAAATTGGAGGCATAAAGTGCTTGAAAATATATTGCATGTGTATACATCAATCAGGGAGTGTAAGTACTGCTTCACACTGACAGACCAAACCCACTGTGCAACGCACCGCAAACAGCTGTTTGTGTAGTAATGGCCATGCTGGACTGGTGCACATGATGGCGAGAGTGCAGGCGATGGTGGTTTTCAAGCCCATATGGTCAGGCTGAGGTAGCTCAGTGACAGAACAACAGTGATTGTCCAGCTGATCAAATTTTGTCTGTCCACAATGAAGCCACAACTTTATTATCTTGGGTGTGCCCCCCAACACACTCATATAGGTCATTGCTTCATTGTAATACGCAAGCCCCTTCACCGCAGCAAGATAACTATCATGAAGAGGAATTGACACATGTACATGCCTTTTGTTTTGTTGTTGCAGCCGCAGTGCAGCCAGAAAAATTAGGCATGTAAACGCACCAAAAAATGATTCTGTTTGTTAGCGGCCACTGCTAGCAGTGCCCTTAAAAATTCAAGAATCCACCTGGCGTCATGGACCCTGTTGGTGCTGGTGGAGAAGGCAGTCAAGCGGTCTGCAGGCAGAGATGCTGTGTGGGGACTGACTTAGTCTTGGGGTAGGCACAAGCCGTCGACAGGCAGGCAAAGATGCTGTGTGGGGACTGACTGACTACTGTATTATGATGAGATGAATACACTTGAAATCTTATAACGAGAATCTGTTGTGGAGGGCAAGTCTGCCATCCATTCAAGTGAAAGGTATGCACTGACTGGTATAATACAAAGTGCAGTCACACAGATGCAGTGAACGGTATGCACTGACTGGTATTATAATACAATTTGCAGTCACAAGGATGCAGGGAAAGGTATACACTGACTGCTGGTATAATACAATGTGCAGTCACACAGATGCAGTAAAAGGTATGCACTGACTGCTGGTATAATACAATGTGCAGTCACATAGATGCAGTGAAAGGTATACACTGACTGCTGGTATAATACAATGTGCAGTCACACAGATGCAGTAAAAGGTACTGACTGCTGGTATAATACAATGTGCAGTCACACAGATGCAGAGAAAGGTATTGACTGCTAGTATAATACAATGTGCAGTCACACAGATGCAGTGAAAGGTACTGACTGCTGGTATACTACAATGTGCAGTCATATAGATGCAGTGAAAGGTACTGACTGCTGGTATAATACAATGTGCAGTCACACAGATGCAGTGAAAGGTATGCTCTGACTGTGCTGGGACTGGCAGAGTATAGCAATTAGCAAGGGCCAGCTGTGACCGACAGGGCTGTATATGCAGTGTCAGTGGCACACACACACACACACACACACACACACACACACAAAAAACACATCACAAGAACATTAGCTCTTAAAAGAGCTTTTTTTGTGGTGCTTTTCAGCAACAAGTATCAGCAAGGAGCAAGCTAATAAGACCTAACTAACACTTTCCCTATCGCTGCAGCAACCTCTCCCTTCTCTCACTAAAGTAGGCAGCAGACAGAGTGAGAAAATGGCAGACGCAGCAGCGTTTTTATAGAGGGGGGGGGGGGCAGGAGGGAGTGCAGCCTGATTGGCTGCCATGTGTCTGCTGACTGTGATGTAGAGGGTCAAAGTTTAGCCCAATTATGTAGTATAGGGGGCGGGTCGAACTCACTAAGTGTTTGCGGTTTGCCGCAAATGCAAACCCCCGGGGTTTCCACAAACAAGTTCGCCGGCGAACCGCTCCGGCCATCTTTATCCCCCAGTACGCCCTGCTATGGAAAAATAAAATGCATCCGTTTTTCAGTGTATAGTGTTTAAAAAGGTATAAGGTGGCCTCATTCACCTATAGATAAAGGGAGCCCAGGAGCCTAACGGTGCAGTATCACTTGGTAAATTTGTGGTGATATAGGTTGTGTACAATTATACTTACAAAGGTGGGTTGCAGTTCCTGCAACCACCATATACACTTGCTGGGAAATAATTGTAACCGCTTGGTTTTCCAGGCCTGTACTGGAACCTCACAGTCGATCTCGTCAAAATCTTTATTGTAATAAAACCATAAAGCTATTACCTCCTCTGGAGGTGTAAACTGAAAAAAACCAAGAGGAGTGGAGGCACCCAATGCATGTTAAGTATACTCTAAGGTATAAAGGGGAGGTAGTCTTACCTCATCAGATGAATAACACCAATAAACAGGAAAATCTTTTATTCTAGCACAATTGCTTAGGATGACAACGCATTTCATGAGACGATCGCCCGCTTCTTCAGGTGAAATACAAAGTAATGTTATGGCTTAGTTATTGCTGTATGGAGCAAGAGAGCCTCCATCCACTCTTATTGCATTAACAGAGTTTGTGGCTGAACTCTCCAACTGCTTCCCATTTTTATGCAAAAGCTTTATTGACATATCTGTGACTGTGATTAATAGATCAGGTTGTCTGACCAGTGTTTTCTGTATTTCCAATGTCTGTTCTTGTGGTTTCCCTCTTTGTTCTTGGGCACAATGTGTCCACACCCACTGACAAGGCTGATCTCTGGACCCCCTGCATGTCTATTGTGCCGACAACTACAAAACATTTAACAGCAGCAGTGCCAGTTGCTGATCACAATCCTGAATGCTCCAACACATGGGTGTAGCAACAGCCCCTGCAACCCTTGCAACTGCTGGGGGGGGTCTGTGAGCTGTGGGGGCCCCTCCTCCTCCCTCTCCTTACCCAGTTACAGAGTAGCAAAGGTAGTGGAGTAATAGTTACCTGTTCCTGCACTGGGTATCTCCTCTTTGCATCACAGCCGCAGACTTTCTGCTGCCGTTCACTGGCTTACAATCACATGACCGATGCGAGTCACGTGATCAGGAGCTGGGAAATGGCAGCCGAGAGTGTGGCTGGGATGTATGGAGGAGATACACAGTGCTGGAACAGGTAAATATTACTCCACTACCCGTTTATACATTAATACTCCTGGTTTTAGCATTAGAAATGCTTCTTATGTCTATTTATTACTGTATATAGGTATGTAACCCTACCGCCCAGTGATGTTTAGCCTAGGATATGATGTCACGCAGAGATCAATTGACATTCCCGCGTATTACATAGATGGGGAAAAAAACCACAGCGGTTCACCTTACCAGCAGTATAGATGGCAGCATCACTGATAAATGTAAGAAATAAAATCTATTGGGTTGAGACAGAAACCAATTTGAAATGATTTGAGCTTTGTGACATGGTGCATTATCCTGCTGGAAGTAGCCATCAGAGGATGGGTACATGGTGGTCATGAAGGGATGGACACGATGCCCAATTGACACTAAGGGGCATAAAGTGTGCCACGAAAACATACCCCACACCATTACAAGGCATGATGGATCCATGTTTTCATTCTGTTTACACCAAATTCTGACTCTATCGAGACTCATCAGACCAGGCAACATTTTTCCAGTCTTAAACTGTCCAATTTTGGTGAGCTTGTGCAAATTGTAGCCTCTTTTACCTATTTGTAGTGGAGATGAGTGGTACCCGGTGGGGTCTTCTGCTGTTGTAGCCCATCTGCCTCAAGGTTGTGCATGTTGTGGCTTCACAAATGCTTTGCAGCATACCACGGTTGTAATGAGGGGTTATTTCAGTCAACGGTACTCTTCTATCAGCTTGAATCAGTCGGTCCATTCTCTGACCTCTAGCATCACCAAGGCATTTTCGCCCACAGGACTGCCGCATACTGGATGTTTTTCCCTTTTCACACCATTCTTTGTAAACCCTAGAAATGATTGTGCGTGAAAATCCCAGTAACTGAGCAGATTGTGAAATACTCAGACCGGCCCGTCTGTCACCAACAATCATGCCACGCTCAAAATTGCTTAAATCACCTTTCTTTTCCATTCTGACATTCAGTTTGGAGTTCAAATGCATTGAAGCAACTGCCTTTTGATTGGTTGATTAGATAATTGCATTAATGAGCTATTGAACGAGTGTTTCTAGTAATCCTTTAGGTGAGTGTATAAATGGATGCTGTAAAATGTAAGCCGTTTTATTTATTAAGATTTATTCAGAAAAGTTACTCTTTAAAGAGACACTGAAGCGGAAAAAAAATTATGATCTTATGATTTGTATGTGTAGTACAGCTAAGAAATAAAACATTAAGATCAGATACATCAGTCTAATTGTTTCCAGTACAGGAAGAGTTGAGAAATTCCAGTTGTTATCTCTATGCAAAGAAGCCATTAAGCTCTCCGACTAAGTTAGTCGTGGAGAGGGCTGTTATCTGACTTTTATTATCTCAACTGTTCCTGGACTATTTACTTTTCCTCTGCCAGAGGAGATGTCATTACTTCACAGACTGCTCTGAAAGACTCATTTTGAATGCTGAGTGTTGTGTAATCTGCACATATTATAGAATAATGCAATGTTAGAAAAAACACTATATACCTGAAAATAAAAGTATGAGAATATTTTCTTTGCTGCTAATCTTCTAGTAATTATTCATAGTACACAACCAATTCATTATATCATATTTTTTTTTCGCTTCAGTGTCTCTTTAAGATGCACAAGAGGTAATTGGTGAAGGTGTAACATAAAGTGGGAGGGGGCATGAAATGGGTGGGAGGGGCATGACTCGCCTTCTGAACTAGGAAATCCAGGCAAACACCACTCTCCTCTGGGTTCAACAGGGCCTCATTACTGACAGCAGTTGTGTAACACACTTGTATTGTATACTTGGTACTAGTTTACTGTCACTACAGGTTTACTTTAATGCCATGGAGTGATGGCAGCAGATCATTTTGTTATCAGCCCTTGTAAAAAGCTCCTTTTCTAAGTGGTGAGGGGATATTTTTATTGTTAAATGTTTTAGTAAGAATTTTTGATTGTTCAATAAAATTGGTTTCCAAGGTGAACATCCATCTCACTCTTATATTGGCTAAATGGTGTATTCCTCTGCCTGAATTTATAGCGGGAACTAGAAATCACATAAATAGCTGTGATTCTTTTGAGACCTCAGATCTGCATCAATACGCTCTTTATCGGCGGCCGTATATTTCCATTTAGCTCCGTTTAGCTGTACCCAAATTTCCAAGCGCTTACCATTTACTAATAGAACACAATAAGCGTCGCGGAGATGTCTGGTATTAGCGCACAACAACAGCAGCATTTTCCACTCTGCAGTCAGGAACATCTGCACTTGATTATGAGGATCACAATGAGCTTGCACTAGACAGATTTAAACACAGTTTGTTTTTTTGATGACAATCAAACCAACAGATGGCCGTCCTCATCCCCTTCCCTCTGCCTGCTGCCGCCATCTCTTCTGATTCTTTTTTTTTTTGGAGAGAGAAATTAGGAGGATATTCATTTGGAAAGTAGACAGAGGGAATCTTGCTCTGCCGTACGATGTTCTCCCTGATACAGAGAATCTGTGGGGAATGCTTCCTCTTGGCTGTGGATTTGAAACGGATTTCATGCTGGAGTTCAGGAATTCCCAGACAGAGCCAAAATGACTGAGGTCATAGATGTTTGAATTTAAATCTATCATGGAGCGGACAGGAGATTGTAAAAGCACAGGAGTAGGGAGTAGATATGGTATGGTAAATCTTAAACTGTAGCTTTGCTTCTTTGGGAATGTTTTTTTATCCATGTTTAAAATTTCTACAGCATTATGAGCTAATTTCAGAACTGATATCAGTTGTCTTGTTGCTGGTCAGGTCATATGGAATGTGATGTCCCCCCTGGGCTGGCTAATGCCTTCCAATGCTTATATGTGGTTTTGGGTGCCAAAATCCCGGAAAAGCCAGGCTGATTTTGGGCGCAGACCATTCAAGCAAAGACCTGCAGCACTCTCTAGGGTTTAGGGCTTAGTACTGCACTCTGTGTATTCAAGTAAAACCACAGCAAACATAAAAATATATATATTGTTAGATATTTATATATAGAGAAGCAGGGCCAGATTTGTACTCTTTACCACCCAAGGCCACTGTTACCAGCCGCCCTCCTTCAGTATAGATAGTGAGTTGACTCTCCCCCTTCCCTCCAGTATAGACTCTCCCCCTTCCCTCCAGTATAGGTAGACAGATGACTCCTCCCCCTTCCCTCTAGTATAGGTAGACAGATGACCCCTCCCCCTTCCCTCTAGTATGGTAGCCTGATGACACCCCCTCCCAGTATAGGCAGCCAGAGGACCCCTCCCCCTTTCCCTCTAGTATGGTAGCCTGATGACAACCCCTCCCAGTATAGGAAGCCTGATGACTCCCTTAATACCTCCTTCCCACAACCCCCCCCCCCCCACCCTTCAGTATAGGTAGCCAGATCGCCTTCACATCGCAGCAGCCATCAGTGTCACTCATTTCTCTGCTCATCTCCAGTGTAGAAGCTTCCTTTTCCTCTCAATCTCCAATGCTGCCCAAGTCAATAGCCGCTGGCCACAATGCAAACGTGCACAGAGAGCAAGGTGGCTGCTGCACAGGCGGCTAGCAGCAGAGTACCATGGCCAGACGCTTGTCTGATGTCCCTGCATTGCTGCATTTGCAAGCTTGCAAATGCTGCACCAGTTTAGCGTGCTGCTTTGGTGCCCTTGCTGCTATGGTGCCCTAGGCCATAGCTTAGGTTGGCCTTGGCCTAAATCTGGCCCTGTAGAGAGGTAAGGCTCTGGATAACATAAAGCCTTTCCAGGTCCTCTCTTTCTGCCCTCGGTCCACTGCTGTACCCCTGTGAAAGTTATTCAAGCAACTGGTAGAATATGCCTTTGGGAGTCAGGAAGCAAATGGTTTCAAAGCTTTCCAAGTACTCTGAAGGTGCAGACTTTTAACAGGGCAACAGTGGTGAACCGGTTCATGGAGAGAGGGCTGGGGAGGCTCTATGGGATCCAGAGCTCTACCTCTCCAGAGGTAAGTATCTAACTTTTTTTTTTTTTTACATTCACTTGGTTTTACTTTAATATACAGGGTGTAGTACTAAGCCCTTAACCCTAGAGGGTGCTCCAGGCCTTTGCCAGGATGGCCTGTGCCCAAAATCAGCATGCCTGTTCTGGGATATTGACACCAACATTAAGCTGAAGGTGCAGACATTTACAAGGGCGACAGCAGTGGACCGAAGGCACACGGAGAGAGGCTCTATGGGATCCAGAGCCTTCCCTCTCCAAAGCTGAGTATCTTTTTGGAGGATACGCTTTAGATTTGCTTTAACCCCCTTGGCGGTATGATTGTTTACAGATTTTAGGGTCTAAAAGCGGTACTATTTTTTTGCACCCTTTCAGACTCTAAAACCTGGAAAAAATCATGCTGCCAGGGAGATCTGCACAGTCCCAGCAATCACTCACCTCCCTGACTCCAGCGCTGCAGTTATGCCTTCATCTCACCAGGAGGAAGCAGAGCCACGGAGGAGAGAAGGAAGAATGGCATCCGACGTCGGGATCCCTGGGAGGTATGTAGAAACGCTCCCGCTGCGCGCATTGCTCTGCCTAGAGCTTACGGCGGCCACCCCGAGCAGAGGTCGAGATTACCGCTCTGAGCTGTGGTTTTCCACCACGACCCTAGCTCAGAGTTACCGCCAAGGAGGTCAATTTTGTTTGAGGATTTGACACTTGCCTTGTAAGTGTGTTCCGGTACTCTGTTTTACCGCAGGGTAACGCAACAGCAATGCAAGGCAACGGAGCCTCTCACACTTAACGCATCGCATTGTGCTGGAAGTGCCTGATCTGCTGCGTTAACGTCGGACTTCGGCGGAAAGTCAATGGGCAATGCAGAAAATGTAAATATGTTGGCAGCGGCGGTGCGTTAGGCATGCATAGAATGACATGAATATGATGGGGAAACCCGGGAATCCCAGTAATGTACTTCCTGTCCAGCAGGGAGTACGTCAATGGGTGAGCAGAGGCGACAGGTGGTGAAGGGTGCATGTGTGTGGGGGGTGCTATGCATATGGCCCTGACAGCGCACTCTGCCGCAGGGTCATATGAATGATGTTTTCTGCGATGGGATGGGGCATCCTACCATAATGCAATGGCCAAGTGTAAAACTGGCCTAAAGGGCAGTCTACATACAGTGAGTGCACAGCACTGTGTATTCAAGCTGTCCAGTATCATCATGTGTGTTTGTGATCAGCCAGCTGTCATTTGCTGAGGATCCATGAACTGAGTTTGCACCTATTTTTATTTTCGTTTTGCAAAAAAAACACAGTGTTGTTCTACAAAACATTTTAGACATCGTTATCTTGGAATGATGTTCCATTAAATGTATATTAAAAAATGCTCCTGAAGTAGGACTGCGAGTGCAAATCATCATTGTTTGAATCTCTTGGAAAAATAAAGTTTGAAGAGCAGAAGAGCAAGTAAATCCTTCCCCGGCTCGTAACGAGTAGTGCTTCGCTCTTGGCATTTTAGCCGGCGGCGTGTTGTGCCAGCCAAATAACCCATTTGATTTGTTGATCAGGCTTCTTTAATTATGCCTCATGTATGAAAACTAGGTAATGCTGTTGCTAAATCAACATGAAAACCCCTTGAAGACGCACACTCAATCACGCTCAGGGCTCAGTAAAAATTCACAGCTATCTTTAGAGGCTTTTCCGCAGGGAAAAAGATTTTCCCTTTCGCTGTCTCGTTATGTTCCCACGTAAAATCATCTGGCAGTTACACATGTTGGAGCAGTGCCATCAGTTTGAGACAATATATACTGCCAGGTTTTAGGTACAGATTAGAGGCACCTTTATGAGCAATGTAAGCAAACAGTAAAATGTAGAGCAAGACAGCCAAGAATATGTTGCATGAGAATAAGACAGAGAGGAAGAGATAAGGTGTAAAGGCAAGGAAGATTATGTTTGAGCAGGGGCGTAGCAATAGCTATAGCAGCTATAGCTTCTGCTATGGGGCCCTGGAGCAGACTTACATCACAGGAACCTATAGGCTCAGTTGTCCTGGCACCCTAAACTTTGCCCTCCAAACTCCTGACAAACCGCACCGCAAATGTGCTGGGCCTGGCTAACCAAGCTGTCACTTCATCCTTACTTTCCCTGCCTGGTGTAGGCAGCTACGGGTGTTCCTTAGTATTTGGTAGCCAGAGGTACCCTCAGTATTAAGTAGCTACTGTAGTGGTGCCCCTGACTGAAGGGAGATCTCATCAGTGGAATGCAGAGGGTGAGTAACCTCTCATTTACACTCTCATCAGGACTCTGCATAGGGAAGGAAGGAGAGAGGTACTTGGAGAGGGGAATAAGCCGCCTTTCCATAGTCATGCGCCTGTTCGGCCCTGCATAGAATTCCAGATTAACCTTAGTTTAGGTGGTGTGCAGAAGTTCATTAGGACTCACAAACCCTTCCTGTTTTGAGCAAATTAGACAGACTTAGTGCCTCACTTGCATTATTTTTATTACTATTACTAGCTGGACGCCCGGCGTTGCCCAGGTATGTATTTGGCTGGTGTTGGCCCCGCCCACTTTTCCTAACCCTAACACACAATTACTTAATTACTTAATGACCAAGTTTGTGAGCTTTGCGGTCTTTGGCGTCAATAATTTGCATTGAAATAAAATATATCTGATTGGCTGTGGCTCCACCACTTTTCTGAATTTGAACCCCAATCACCCAATGGCCAAGTCTACCAGGTACAGGTGATTAAGAGTGCAAGAGGCTTGTGCCATTAACAATTCAAGAATGGCAGCAATTAAATATTCCCCTTAAAAATCAATCACTGGATTTTAATTGGCTTTTTTAGGCTCCACCCACCTTTCTGAATATTAATCCCAGTCACCCAGTGACTAACTATGCAAAGTTTGAGAACCCTACCACTAACAGTGTAAGAATGGCTGCAGTTTACATTTTCCCAATGAAATTTGTATTTTTCACCACCCACGTATTTCCTAACATTGTTCAGGTATGTATTTGACTGGTGTTGGCTCCGCCTACTTTTTCTAACCCTAACACACAATTACTCAATGACCAAGTTTGTGCGCTTTGCGGTCTTTGGCATCAATAATTTGCATTGAAATTAAACAAATAAGATTGGCTGTTTTTGGCTCCACCCCTTTGTCTAAATTTGAACCCCAGTCACCCAATGACCAACTGTACCAGGTTTAAGGCTTGTGCCATTAACAGTGCAAGAATGGCAGCAATTACATATTCCCCTTGAAAATCAATAGGTGAATTTTGATGAGCTTTTGTAGGCTCCACCCACTTTTCTGAATATTAATCCGTCACCCAGTGACCAATTGTGCAAAGTTTGAGAACCCTACCATTAACAGTGTAAGAATGGCTGCAGTTCACATTTTTCAGTAAAATGTGTATTTGCCTCCACCCACTGATGACCTGGTATTGCCCGATTATGTATTTGGCTGGTGTTGGCTGCGCCCACTTTTCCTAACCGTAACACACAATTACTCAATTACTCAATGACCATGTTTGTGAGTTTTGCGGTTTTTGGCATCAATAACCTGCGTTAAAATGAAACAAATAAGATTGGCTGTTTGTGGCTCCATCCCCTTTTATCAATTCAAACCCAAGTCACCCAATGATCAACTGTATCAGGTTTGAGGCTTGTGCCATTAACAGTGCAAGAATGGCAGGAATGAAATATTCCCTTGAAAAATCAATAGGTAATTTTTGATTGGCTTTTGTAGGCTCCACCCACTTTTCTGAATATTAATCCCAGTCACCCAGTGACCAATTGTGCAAAGTTTGAGAACCCTACCATTAACAGTGTAAGAATGGCTGCAGTTTAAATTTTCTCAGTGAAATGTTGTATTTGTCTCCGCCCACTGATGACCCGGTATTGCCCCATTATGTATTTAGCTGGTGTTGGCTGCGCCCACTTTTCCTAACCTTAACACACAACTACTCAATGACCAAGTTTGTGAGCTTTGCGGTTTTTGGCATCCATAACCTGCATTAAAATGAAACAAATAAGATTGTCTGTTTGTGGCTCCACCCCCTTTTATCAATTTAACCTCCTTGCCGGTTATCCCGAGCTTAGCTCGGGGTAACCTGCGCAGGAGGATTTCTCAGGCCCCGCTGGGCCGATTTGCATATTTTTTTTGTTACATGCAGCTAGCACTTTGCTAGCTGCTTGTAACATTCGATCGCCGCCGATCCGCCGCTATCCGCCGCTCCGCGCCGCCCCCCCCTCCAGACCCCTTGCGCAGCCTGGCCAATCAGTGCCAGGCAGCGCTGAGGGGTGGATCGGGATTCCCTCTGATGTTCCGATGTCCATGACGTCGGTGACGTCATCCCGCCCCGTCGCCATGGCGACCAGGGAAGCCCAGCAGGAAATCCCGTTCTGAACGGGATTTCCTGCTTACTCCGATCGCTGGAAGCGATCGGAGTGGCTGCAGAGCTGCCGCTGCTCAGCGGCTATCATGTAGCGAGCCCTGGGCTCGCTACATGATTTAAAAAATAAAAAAATTAAAAAAAAGTTCTGCGCTGCCCTCTTGCCTCCAGAATTGGAACGGCAAGGGCGTTAAACCCCAGTCACCCAATGATCAACTGTAGCAGGTTTAAGGCTTGTGCCATTAACAGTGCAAGAATGGCAGCAATGAAATATTCCCCTGAAAAATCAATAGGTCATTTTTGATTGGCTTTTGTAGGCTCCACTCACTTTTCTGAATATTAATCCCAGTCACCCAGTAACCAACTGTGCAAAGTTTGAGAACCCTACAAATAATAGTGTAAGAATGGCTGCAGTTCACATTTTCCCAGTAAAATGTTGTATTTGTCTCCGCCCACTCATGACCCCACATTGCCCGCTTATGTATTTGGCTGGCGTTGGCTATGCCCACTTTTCTTACCCTCACACACAATTAATCAATTACTCAATTACCAAGTTTGTGAGCTTTGCGGTGTTTGGCATCAATAATTTGCATTGGAATGAAACAAATCTAATTGGCTGTTTGTGGCTCCACCCACCTTTCTCAAATTGAACCCCAGACACCCAATGATCAACTGTACCAGGTTTGAGGCTTGTGCCATTAACAGTGCAAGAATGGCAGCAATGTAAATATTCCCCTTGAAAATCAATAGGTGAATTATGATTGTTTTTTGTAGGCTCCTCCCACCTTTCTGAATATTAATCCAAGTCACCCAGTGGACAACTGTGCAAAGTTTGAGAACCCTGCCATTAACAGTGTAAGAATGGCTGCAGTCTACATTTACCAGTGAAATTTGTATTTTTCTCTGCCCCCTTTTTGGTTATGGGAATAAAAAGTATCCTATACTTTATTCCAGGTAATGTACTATGTGTGTGCCAAATTTCATTCAAATCCGTTCAGCCATTTTTGCGTGATCGAGTAACAAACATCCAAACATCTAAACATCCAAACATCCAAATATCCGAACTTTCCCATTTATTATATTAGTAGGATTATGTATTTATATAGCACCGACCTCTTCCGCAGTGCTGTACAGAGTATATGGTCTTGTCACTAACTGTCCCTCAGAGGAGCTCACAATCTAATCCCTACCATAGTCATATGTCTATGTATGTATCCTGTAGTGAATGAAGATCTCGGCAAGTGACTTGCACATGTGGGCCTGCACCGCTTCACTACAGTCCTCAGCAGCGAGATCTGAGAGGCGGTAACAGGATAGGGCACATCACCCGGCATCAATTACACCCGGCATATAAGACGACCCCGACTCTTCAGAAGATTTTCAAGGGTTACAAAGTCTTATACACCAGAATATACAGGATTTACCTAAGTGGAAGGAAGCACCTGGATCCTATAGAGGCTTCCCACACTGTCCTCCCGTCTTGGCTTGACGAGGCCACAATCCTTTTCAGGTACAAGCACATCCATACTGCACCTGCTCAAGTATAGACACATCTGTCCAATAACCCGTAGGCGCTCGTGCACAAATGGCTCCATGCTACCATGCTCGCACGGGGGCAGCATGGTCACACTCATGCCTGAAGAGGAATGCAGCCTGGATCTTACGGAGGGTCTCGGCAAGTGGCGGCAGTAGCGATGAGGAAACTGGAAGCCTCTACAGCATCTACAGGCTTCCCTCTTCTAATCTTAGGTAAGAATGTCTTTTTTTTATTCAAAATGAGTCCCCAAATACCCTTTCCTATAATACCTATGGTGTCCACCTGAAGCTCCAGCAAGAATGTAAGGTTTTAGACAGGGTTCTGATGTCTTCTGGGTGAGGGGCATCATCTCATAGACATTATTCCAGCCTTCCATGATCTATCAGGTAATGCACTTGTCAGTCACCTCCTGCTCTGTTGAATGGGGCTGTGCCGGGTACATCTACTAACCTCACAATCGCTTTCTGGTTGACAGTGTGGTGTGTTGTCAGCAGGGAGTAGGTGCAACACTATGGGAAGTAGCCCAGGGGCTTCTAAATTAAATATCCCGGGAGTGTGGGTTGGGCTGGACCAGTCAACCACATTCCTGTCTCAGACTCCTGCTCTACTCCATGAGAAGAAGATATTTCCCAATCGCTAGCAGGCTCCCGTCCAGTGCAAAAATGTCCAGTGCAGCTAATAGGCGTTGAATTCATTGCCTTCAGCTGCCCTTATGAAATAGACCCTAAAAACAAGCAGGCAAGGTTTTCCTTGATCTCTTTAGTGGGCAGAATCAGTACTGCTTGATACATTGATCAGGACTGGAGCAGTCTGGGATTGATTTGTTGTGTCGGTTTGTGTATTTATCCTTTTATTCCTTCAGGACTTTGAGGAAGCTAAACAAAAGTTTTGGTGAAAAAAAAAAAAACAGATAACAGCAGCAAAGGAACGAGAAACAGAATACACACATTTTCTTTATTTTTTCCAGTTTATATCTTTTGTCCAGTCCTGTCTTGGTTCCTGTGAGTTATTTTTCCATGTACTCTGCCAGAAGGAGGAGGAGGAGGGGAGGGGCTGTCAGAATGTTTAGAGTTACAGCAGGTGGGCATTTGATAAATAGGGATGGATTACATATGCAGTGGATTGAAAAGTGCGGTAGGAACAAATAAGTCCAGTCTGTGGGTAATATGTTCCAGGTGTAGCGAATGACAGTCTCCTTCCTCAAAGGCAAGCATCTGAGATTAAACTTTATCCCCTGTAATATATCATAGAGGAGCTCATTTTTCCCTCCATCCTGTGATAGAACGGATAAACTTGGGATGGAGACAAATTCAGATTTTCTCCGGTTCAGGAAGAGTTCATAGAGAAGAGTCTTGATGTATCTTGTTGGGTGGTATTTTCATTTTTACAAGATGTCTGGCAAATATCACTTTTTATTAACATTAGACTGACTAGACGTTAGAGAATTTTTATTTTCCAGGCGCAGTTCTATAATTGTACCATCTGATGACTCAGTAAGCAGTTTGCCCAAACCTTGCCTTTTTTTGTATGTCAGATGATGAGGTTTATGTGGCTACAATCCACATTTTATAATATTTGGTTACAGCTGAAGTAGTAGACAGCACACTGCAGTTTCTGGGATTTGGGTTATAATTTTGGGAAGCAATTTGCATACCTCCTAACTTTTTGTGTCAGGGCCTGTTTGCACTTGTGCCGCGTGCGGCTGCGAGACTTCCTGGTCTACAGGTACGCAGACAAATCCCATCAGCCGTGCCATGCACGGCTATAAGATTCACAGCCTCCCGCACTGAAACGGATGGAAATGTCGGCCGGAGTTTCCCCGCGTGATTTGCCTGCGGGGAATCTGCAGATTCGGCTCAGAAACCACACCAGTGGAATTGGGCCTTTAACCCCCCTCTTGGTATAATTCCCGCGGCTGCGCAGCTGCGAGAGGGTTTTTTTCGCCAATTTTTTTTTTTTAGCATGTAGCTGGCCTAGCGCTAGCTACATGCTTCCCCCCTCCCCGCGGCCTCCGCCCGTCCCCTCCGATCGCCGCCGGCGCCGCTTGCCCATAAGGAAATCCCATTCTGAACGTCCCAGGGAGTCCTGATCCACCCCATAGCGCAGCCTGGCGGTGATTGGCCAGGCTGCGCAAGGGGTATGCGGGGGGGGGGGGCCTGTTTCCGCGGCGGGTAGCGGCGCATCGGCGGCGGGCGGCGGCGATCAGAGCAAACATGCAGCTAGCAAAGTGCTAGCTGCGTGTTTGAAAAAAAAATTATGTAAATCGGCCCAGCAGGGCCTGAGCGGCACCCTCCGGCGGCTTACCCCGTGTCACACACGAGGTTACCGCCAAGGAGGTTAAGGGAAATCTGAAGTGTAAATAAACTTATGTTATAATGATTTGTATGTGTACAGCTAAGAAATAGAACATTAGTAACACAGCTATGAGTCTCAAATTGTTTCCAGTACAGGAAGAGTTAAGGAACTACAGTTGTTATTTATGCAAAAGAGCTTCTCTGAACTCTTCGACTAAGCTTGGTCAGCTACAGTGCTGTTTTCTGAAGCACTTATCTCAACCTGTCTCTCATTGTTTCTTATTGGTTTAAGGCTTTACTGCAGGAAAGGTCAAAGGGTATTTAGCTCTGCTCTGTTTCATAGTTTAAAAAACAGAGTGTAGTGTGTAAACTGAAAATATTCGAGAATGATGCATTAACTGAAAATAAAAATGAGACTCTCTTCTTTGCTGCTAATGTTCTATGAATTATCTGTTCTATGCATACAATTCATTATATCATATTTTTCTTTACTTGAGTGTCACTTTAAAGAGACTCTGAAGGGACTTTAAAAACAGCTTTTTAGCTTATATTCTACATGGGCATGTTTGCCCCTGCTAAAAATGCCTCTATCCCGCTGCTCAACGAGGGGTTTTTACCCCTCAAATCCCCCCCTGCAAAATCCACGACCAACTTGGTCATAGATTTTGCTGCTCCTGGAGGCAGAGCTTTCGGCTGTAACTCTGCCTCCATGCGTGTTTATCAGCGGCGGATCTCCGCCTCTCCCCCGCCCCTCTCAGTGAAGGAAGTCTGAGAGGGGCGGGGGAGAGGCGGCGATCAACCCTGATAGACGCGCTGAGAGGCAGGACTGCAGCCATTAGCCCTGCCTCAACATGAAGCGATCACCTGACACCACGGAGGGGATTTGGGGGGTAAAGACCCCTCGTTCAGCCGCGGGAGATCGGCAATTTAGCAGGGGCAATCATGCCAATGTAAAATATAAGCTAAAAAGCTGTTTTTAAAGTCGCTTCAGACTCTTTTTAAGAAAGAGGGACACTTCAAGACACAGTCCTGCAACACCTCTCTAATCATGCCCAGCCACACCCCTAGGCATGCATATCACAAAGAATTCATAAACAAAAGATGTAGTGTTATCCTTCAAACTACACAAGGAATTTATATCACCATTAATTTTATTTCATAATAGCATTTGAAAGTAAGAAATATATCCATTCAAAGGATTGGAATAAAGTTAAGAATTAATTACCGTAAAAACATTTTTCAGTAGTAAAGCACAGATATTTAGACAAACCTGTTTATCATTCCTGAAAGAGGGACAAATGAGGAAGAAAGAGGGACCAAGGGATCTGGCTCCCAAAAACACTCCACTCTCCCTCCAAAAAAGGGACAGATGAATCTATGAATTTGAGCGCATAATGCACCTGGAAAGTTGGGTGCTGCCATAGACCGTAATGTAAATTGCGGATATCGCTGCACCGACTGAACAATTTAAGCACCGGAGTCTGGCCCTTATATAGCCCAACTGTGGTTATTGTCCGAGAGGAAGAAATGACACCTCATGGAGTCCGGATACAGTTTCAGTCTCCAAATAACAGAGGAGATAGCCACAGTAATTCTCTGAATCAGGTACTATGTAGCTAAACCCTAAATAGTGGTTGCGGTCTGTTGGCCGAACCAAGGGTTTGGCCACTATGTTCAGGTACTGCCGCTTGGAGTTCGACAGAGGCAACACGTGGGTAAGTAACTGGGTGCCTGCAGTTTGGTTATTATGTATCCGAACCCCACTTCAGCTCTAACTTAGGTGTATTAGATAGCTATGAAAGGTAAGTGTTAGGAGTAGGTGGTGGCAGTATAGTATTAGGCGGAGAGTTTGTGTGAGTATTGGTATTACCTGGTATTCAAATTTTCTGATGCCTTTTTTTGCATAGAGGCATAATTGTGTCTGTGCAGTGATGGAGTCGGGACAGAGGCACAGCTGTCTAGGAAGACGAGTTCTGAGAGTCTGTGCTGCAGAAAAGGGCTCATGAAGGAGATCTTAACTTGTTACTTTTAGGATTTGTTTAGTTGTGCATTTCCTTGCAGTTATTTCACTCTCCTCATCACCACCTGTTACTTTCTGTTGATCACTGCTCTTTCTTCCTGCCATTTGTAATATCTTTCATGCAGTGCTTATAAGAACTGCTGTAGGTAGCCCCACCCCAAAAAAGTGTGACGTGTATAAGGTGCACTTTATGCACCTCCCATTGCACTGTAGACTTCTGTTGGGTTTCTCTTGCAGGGAGAAATTCTGGGCTTGCCCCCTTCTGCCCATACTGAAGTGATAGTTGTACCCTCAGATGATTGCCCTGGTGTTTACACAATATTGGTGTTAAAAAACAAACAAAAAAACAACACATTTTTGGGCAGTTGTTGAATTGAACCCCAAAACATATCCTTTTATATATACATTTGCCACTTCAATGACCACAAAACCTGTGGCCCAGCTTTCCTGTTTAATCAGGTCTATTGTTGTCATCAAGGTAGGGAGTCAGCTTAGCTTTGTGCTTGAATGTCAAAAGTTCTATCCCTTACATAGTTCCACCAAGAGTTCCAATAACAGTAGTATGTGTGCATGTATTACTGTTATTGGAAGTCTTGGTTGCATTATTGAATATTCGGCTTGGGCTCTGGGAATGGAATATAAACTAAAATTTAAGTGAATTACCCAATAATTAGTTGAAATTTTGTTTTTGTATGTTACTTTGTGTTATATTCTAATTATTTTCAAATACACATGGTATGTGGAGTATACATTTGGCATTTTGTTCTACCATCCATTTAAAGCTGGACAATGCGATGCAAAGTGATGTGTGCTATACAATTCTATTCAGCAAATGGAAGGAAATATGAATGACGTGTAATAATGCCCTTTGTACAATATACAGATCTGATAGGAAGCTAAGACTGTATGGAAAGATTAGATGAGCTGCAGTCAGGGCACCACCATAGACAGGGTCCTGGGATGGGAGAGGGCCATAGATAACCCATAGGGAGCAGCCAAAAATGGCGCAGGACCTGCGCTTATAAAAATGGCGCTGCCATAGGCGGCACTAGTACAAGCTGTGATTAGCGGCAAGAAGGTTAAATGATGGCGCCTAATAGTGGGTGTCCAACCCCTGCTATGTATCAGGCACCATCATTTAATCTCCTTTCCGCTAGTTACGGCTTGTACTATTGCCACCTATGGTGGCACCATTTTTATACGTGCGTCCAGCGCTATTTTTGTCTGCTCCCTATGGGATATCTATGGCCCTCTCCCCTCCCAGGAGCCTGTCTATGGTGGCGCTCCAGCATGCGTGGAGCGGTTAGGTTTAGGCATAGGTAGAGGGATGGTTCAGTGTGCGAGGCGGCAGGGGTTAAATGATACATTACCTGGTCCTGGACGATTGTGTCTCCTTTACTTCCTCGTTAGTTTGAATGAGTCTGGCGGCCAGCTGATGGCTGGCTGCAGGACTCTTTCAAACTAAACAGGAGCTGGTAAGGAGACGGAATCGCCAGGACCAGGTAACGCATCACTAATGCCGCTAATTGCATCATATTACTAAGGTTATTTAACATTTTAGGACATTTATGAAAAGTTAAAAAACCTTAGTAGTAAGATCCCATTATCTGCATCACCCTGCACCATTATTTTTCAGCGTCTCTTTTGAATGTACCCATCCCATACTATGGAAAAATGAAGCATGCCCGGCAGTTCTGAGCGAGTGAGCACTAGCACTGTTTATTCTTTACATCAGACTTCAGGTCCTTAAAAGCCTGTCCTTAAATCCTAAAAACATGACTTACTACATGCTGTAATTTGGGACAACTTTATATCTGGGCTAATATATGCATATGGAATCACTTCAATAAATAGCTGTTCCCACCTTAATTGGCTCGCAGGGACAAGCATTTTGTTCTCTCACGCTGTATGCTTGCCTCAGGTTGGTGCAGGGTAAAATAGGCCAAGTATCTTTGTATGCAGAAATCCAAAGAGCATCTCAGGCTCATGACAATTCTGCAGCGCCTCACACGCACACGGCGGGCTGCGTTTAATGAGCTGGAGATCTTTCTCCAGTTGTTCATAGTGACTGCAGAGCCCATTTTTTCTCATTGATTACACGAGCTCGGCGTCTGCAGACTTATTGGATCTTGAAAGTCGTAGTGTTCTGGTATGTGGCGCGTGAATTCAGCTTAATTGAAAGTAATGCAGTGCTGCAAGCCTGTCAGAAATGTAGAATCATTGGCAAGCTCTGGAGATCTTTAGCAAAAGCTGTGAGATACTGTGCTGCACTGTAATTTAATGCGGCATTTCCCAGGCCCAGAGCACAGAAGGATAAGTGCGTGCGAATAGGCAGGAGAGTAAAATTGCTGCAGCTACCCATAACAGCCAATCAGAGTCTTGCACTGAGGGAATGATAACTTATCAATGAACGCAAGCTGTTATTCTTCTATGTATGTAAACTGAGGTCACTAGCTGCTATCTAAATTCCAGAAATTTAGCATGAGATTACATGAGGAGGGACACAGCTATCTGTTCATGTTTTGCTGGATTTTATCAGACAACCCTACTGTGTAAAGTCTGCTTGTCAGCATTTAAGGAAACACAGAGAAAAAACTGAAGACTGACAACTTAAAGTGAGCCTAAGGTAGAAATAATCTGATGGGAACAGGCCCGGCCCTAGACTTTTTGCCGCCTGAGGCGATCTTCAAAAAAATCGCCGCACCCCCCCACCAAGCCGTGTGTGTGTGTGTGGGGGGGGGGGGGGGGGGGCGCCCGAGCTGGAGGGGATAGCGGGCAGGAAGGGGGTATTGGGCCTAGCGGCAGGGAGGGGGGTCGGACCCCCCCTCCCTCGCCTGGGTCCCCCGTCCTCCGCTCCCCTCCAGCTTTAAAAGTGACGTTGCTGGCTGCAGCTAGCTACATTGTAAGAGGCAACGGGCGGGGATCACTCACCTCTTCCTCGTTCCAGCCCGAGCCTGCGCTCCACTGACGTCACTTCCTGCGGCGTAGCAGGAAGTGACGTCAGTGGAGCGCAGGCTCGGGCTGGAACGAGGAAGAGGTGAGTGATCCCCGCCCGTTGCCTCTTACAATGTAGCTAGCTGCAGCCAGCGACGTCACTTTTAAAGCTGGAGGGGAGCGGGGGACGGGGGACCCAGGCGAGGGAGGGGGGGTCCGACCCCCCTCCCCGCCGCTAGGCCCAATACCCCCTTCCTGCCCGCTATCCCCTCCAGCTCGGGCGGCCCCCCACACACACGGACGGGCGGGTGCCGCCCCCCCCCCCCCAGAAGTGCCGCCTGAGGCAAAAGTTTCACCCCGCCTCATGGGCGGGCCGGCCCTGGATGGGAAAGACAATTGCATTTATCCTCCTACTCCTAAAAATGACTTGTTTTAGCCATCCCATGGCTTTACTTATATTTAAACATTTACAAAGTAGATTACATGTTTTACTGTCTCTGCTCAATGGCAGCCTATTAAGAGTCCCAGAGTTAAAATACATGAATTATTGAACTTTTTTTAATCTCTCCCCTGCCCTCAGAAATTGAAAACTTGTTTGCACTTTGCTTATCAGTGAGGTGTATTATATTCCCGACAAGGTACCAACCAGACAGAAGCTGTCACTTGCATGCCTTAAAATTAACTCTTTCTGGCTGCAAAATAACAAAAAGGATAAACAGCCTGGTTATTATTATGTTTTGCACTGTACATACACATGTTTATCTCATCATGTCACCTCGGGTACACTTTAAGCCCCATACACATGCTAGATTAAAGTCAGCTGAGGCCACCGATAAAGACCTCCTCAGCCAATAGTTTGGCATGTGTACAGTGGCCCCCGAAGGCCGCCTGGCAAGCTATCCACCAGGCAGATTGACTTGCTCAAGCGACGGACGATTCCTTTGAAGGTGCTGCTCGCCCTGCCTACCACTTGACATTATAACAGCGCTGCTCTATCTACCCATTGCTCCCCACATAGCAAAAGGACATGCTGTCAGCTGTTCAGCTGGCTCTGCATCTGTACAATCTTAGCCTAGTGATATCACCCGAGGCATCAGGTCCCACGCCTCATCGGGTGACATCTTTCAAGAGTACAGACCTTTATTACTTTCTAAAAAATATCAGCTGCTTGCTGATGTTTTAGGTTAGAGCTGGGGTCCCCAACCTTTTCCGGCCCGGGGACCACTTTCTGACTGAATTTCCCCCCAGGGACCGGGGGGGGGGGGGGGGGTAGAGGGGCGTTGCGTGCGACCTAGTGGACAGTGTCATGCGCAGCGGGTTACAGGGGGGGAGGGGGGATGGGGTACGGCGGCATAGCTAGCATAATTGCCCCAGTATAGGGAGTTTAGTTGCCCCAGTATAGCTAGTATAGTGCCCCAATTTAGCTAGTATAGTGCCCAGTATAGCTAGTATAGTGCCCAGTATATAGCTAGTATAGTGCCCAGTATATAGCTAGTATAGTGCCCAGTATAGCTAGTATAGTGCCCAGTATATAGCTAGTATAGTTCCCAGTATAGTGCCCAGTATAGCTAGTATAGTGCCCAGTATATAGCTAGTATAGTGCCCAGTATAGCTAGTATAGTGCCCAGTATATAGCTAGTATATATAGTGTATTCGTACTACATATACGCTTTGGGTTTGCTTTAAAGAGAAACTCCGACCAAGAATTAAACTTTATCCCAATCAGTAGCTGATACCCCCTTTTACATGAGAAATCTATTCATTTTTACAAACAGACCATCAGGGGGCGCTGTATGACTGATTTTGTGGTGAAACCCCTCTTACAAAAAACTCTGAGGACCGTGGTACTCCTGACAATTTACTGTCTGTGTACCTTGTTACATTGTGGGAAATAGCTGTTTACAGCTGTTTCCAACTGCCAAAAAAGCAAGCAGCAGCTACATCACCTGCCAGCAGTAAAAATGTCACCATGTGATAAATGTCAGAATGTAAATCAGGGATTTAAAAGATTTTACAATGGGAAAACACTGACTAAATCATTTATACATAATTATTGTAAAAATGAAGCACTTTTTTTTATTACATTATTTTCACTGCAGTTCTTATTTAAGGCTCAGTTAATATTTGGTATTTAGCTTTAACCACTTAAGCCCAACTGGACGAGATTTCTCTCGTCCAGTTGGGCTGCGCGCACTCCCGCGGGTCGCGCGCGCTCCCGCGGGCCCCCCCGTGCGCGCCCCCGCTGCTGGCCGCTAGCCCACCGATCAGTGAAAGGGATTATAAATCCCTTTTGCTGATCGGACCCCCCCGGAGAAAAGCCGACAGCATCTCTTCAGATGCTGCGGCTTTTCTGAGCTCTGGGCTCCTTTCTTCTGCCTGGGAGCGAGATCGATCGCTCCCAGGACTTTTTGATTCTGGCCATCTTGTGGCCAAATAGCAAATTACACCTGAAAAGAAAAAAAAATTCAAATTAAACATATAAATATATAAAAAAAAAACCTGTTTACCTCCCACACCAAAAAATACCCACATACAAGTTTAAATTTAAAAAAAAAAAAAAAAAATTACAATAATAAAAAAAAAAAAAAAAACATAAATAGTTACCTAAGGGTCTGAACTTTTTAAATATGCATGTCAAAGGAGTATATTAATATGATTTAATAAATTATGGGCTTCTAAACAGTGATGGACGCAAAACGGAAAAAATGCACCTTTATTTCCAAATAAAATATTGTCGCCATACATTGTGATAGGGACATAATTTTAACGGTGAAATACCCGGGGCATATGGGCAAATACAATACGTGAGTTTTAATTATGGAGGCATGTATTATTTTAAAACTATAATGGCTGAAAATTGAGAAATAATGATTTTTTTCCATTTTTTTCTTATTCTTCCTGTTAAAATGCATTTACAGTAAAGTGGCTCTTAGCAAAATATACCACCCACAGAAAGCCTAATTGGTGGCGGAAAAAACAAGATATAGATCAATTAATTGTGATGAGTAGTGATAAAGTTATTGGCAAATGAATTGGGGGTGAAAGTTGTTCGGATGTAAAAAAATTTCAACCCTTCGGGCTTAAGTGGTTAAATTAAAAAGAAGTGTTTGGTGAAGTGCTACAATGAGTGACTGTCTCCTGAACAAGGCTGACCTTGCAGAAAATTTGCGAGTGCAACAAAAACTGAATAAAGTTAAAAGCAATAAAAATGTTCTTTAAATATGAGTTTCCACTTCACTTATGTACTGTAAGTGCTGCTCACGCTGCATTACTGAGTAACTTTGCAGATAATCTCCTTTAATGGAAAGGAGGACAAATAGCAAATATCCATCTTGGGACCAGTCCAGACTTTGGTCTTGAGTCACCTTACTGCACGTCCTGGAAGATTAAACCCATGTATAAATTGACCTGAAATATCACTTTATCTGCACTGCTTTCATCAGCACTTCTGCAAGGACTATAATTTAGGTGGAGGGAAACTATCTGTATGACATCATCCTTGACAAATCTGTTTTCTCCCCATCCACTGTCTGCTCCGACACAAGGACACTGCTGAGAACCTTAATAGGATGATAGCTGTTTATGTGAACAAAAAGCCAGGGATGGTTTCTGTTGTACTGTACGTTTTTCTCTAGTTAACTGAGAACCAATGTTATTCAATTGGCTAGTTCACACTTTAATGTGTTTACCCCATGCAGATAAAAACGGGCAGCAGTGAAGCACTGCAGGCATTTTCCCTATCAATTACATTTGCCTCTATAGTAAAATGTGCATGTTTTCACACATACAGAAAACGCATACAGAAAACCGACAGATGAGTTGTGCTCCCAGCCTCAGCTTATTACACTTACCATGTCCCTCTCTGATGGAGCAGAACTGGCTCTGCAGACTCCTCCAGCATCACTACAGTACAGCACTTGGGGAGGGGTAGAGAGGCTGGGACAGAGCAGCTTTGTACACAAGACCCTGTTGCAAACTGAATAGGGACTGTCTACAGACCTTTGTCTACAAAACTTTGTATGATTCGTTATCAGTCATTAGAACAGCTGTGCTGAGAGCAGAACTTTTTTCTCTCTTTGCCCTTAGTTGTCAGTAGAGATGGCCCGAACCTCTGATTTTCGGTTCGCAAACTTCTGTAAAAGTTTGGTTCGCGCAAACTTTTATGATCCACAATACACTTCAATGGGGAGGCGAACTTTTAAAACTAGAAACACTTATGCTGGCCAGAAAAGTGGTGGAAAAGATGTTTCAAGGGGTCTAACACCTGGAGGGGGGCATGGCGGAGTGGGATAGATGCCAAAAGTCCTGGGGAAAAATCTGGATTTGACGCAAAGCAGCATTTTAAGGGCAGAAATCACATTGAATGCTAAATTGCAGGTCTAAAGTGCTTTAAAACATCTTGCATGTGTATACATCAATCAGGAAGTGTATTTAGAGTACTGCTTCACACTGACAGACCAAACTCACTGTGCAATGCACCGCAAAGCGCAAAAACCTGTTTGTGTAGTGACGGCCTTGCTGGACTGGTGCGCGCCATGGCGAGAGTGGCCGTGGCGGTTTTCAAGCCCATATGGTCGCTGGGCTGTGGTAGCTCAATGATAGAACAACAGTGACTGTCCAGATTATCAAATTTGGTCTGTTCACAATGAAGCAACGACCTTATTAACTCCCCCCGAGACACTCATATAGCCGTTGGTCATTGCTTCATTGTGATACGCAAGCGGCCTTAAAAAAATCAAGAATCTACCTGGAGTCCTGGACCCTGTTGGTGGTGGCGGAAAAGGCAGTAAAGCAGCCTGCGGGCAGAGGCGCTGTGTGGGGAGCGACTTAGTCTTGGGGCAGGCAGTCTCACGGCATGCAGGCAGAGATGCTGTGTGTGGGGACTGACTTAGTCTTCGGGCAGGCAATAGCCGGGAGCCATGCCTCATTCATTTTGATAAAGGTGAGGTACTGAACACTTTTGTGACTTAGGCGACTTTTCTTCTCAGTGACAATGCCTCCTGCTGTGCTGAAGGTCCTTTCTGACCGGACGCTTGAGGCAGGGCAAGACAGAAGTTGTATGGCAAATTAGGACAGCTTTGGCCACAGGTCAAGCCTGCGCACCCAGTAGTCCAAGGGTTCATCGCTGCTCACAGTGTCTACATCCACACTTAAGGCCTGGTAGTCAGCTACCTGCTGGTCCAGGCGTTGGTAGAGGGTGGATCCGGAAGGCCTAAGGCGAGGCGTTTTTGCGTTGTGCTGTAACATCACCCTTAAACACATTGTAAAGCATAGTTGCCAGCTTATTCTGCAAGTGCTGCATCCTTTCTGCCTTCAGGTGAGTTGGTAACATGTCCGCCACTTTGTGCCTATTCTGAGGGTCTATTAGCGTGGCCACCCAGTACAGCTCATTCCCCTTGAGTTTTTTTATACGGGGGTCCCTCAACAGGCTGGACAGCATGAAAGACGCCATCTGCACAAAGTTGGATCCAGACGTACTATCCATCTCCTCTTGCTCTTCCTCAGTGACGTCAGGTAAGTCCTCCTCCTCCCCCTAGCCACGAACAATACCACGGGAACGTTGAGCAGCACAAGCCCCCTGCGACACCTGCTGCGGTTGTTCTTCTGCAGCCACCTCCTCCTCCTCCAAAGAAACACCTTCCTCTTCTTCCTCCTCTTCCCCACACGACTCTTCCTCCTCCCCCTCTGTGCTGCCGCAAGTGTTGAGGAAACATCTGGAAACATCTGGTTCTGATGAGAATTTATCCCACAACGCTTCCTCCCATAACTGTTCTTGTTCACGCTTCTCCACAGCTTAATCCACCACTCTACACACGGCACGTTCCAGGAAGTAAGCGTACGGGATTAAGTCGCTGATGGTGCCTTCACTGCGACTCACCAGGTTGGTCACCTCCTCAAACGGCCGCATGAGCCTCCATGCATTTCACATGAGTGTCCAGTTGTTGGGTCAGAACATCCCCATCTCCGCAGACTGTGTCCTTCTACTGTAGTTGTAGAGGTACTGGGTGATGGCTTTCAGGTACATGCAGTGATGGGTATTACAAATGTGCACCTGTCACACACACACAGGTACCGAACAGGTACAGTGACACTGTGTGTGCTCATGTAGGTAGGTGGGTGCACTTAAGTGAACAACAAGTAGTAGGTAATGGTATATGCAGTGATTGGTATTACAATGTGCACCTGTCACACACAGACAGGTACTTCTCCCTCTGAGTTTCTACGGCTCAGAGGGACTCAGAGGGAGAATAGTAATGGACGCCACCCAAAATTTCACAGGCAGTAGGATGAGCGTCATTTGGCTCACCGTGCGCCACACTGCCATATATGCATTTTATACTGTAGATAGTTATATGCAATACCATCTGAAAGCAGTGGGTTGCTATGAAGCTCTCCGAGGGTCATTTTAAAATACATTCCCTGCCTATTCATTATTTTCCTACAACCCTTGTGCACCAATGTAGCAATTACTGGTATGTATTTAATAGGAGCCTTTTATTGTATAGCATGTATGTATTAGATTACCCCATCCTGACAATGCTCATTATCTTTTTCTCCCTTCCATGAAAGCCCATCCGTACCATTTCATTATTACTGTTTAGCCTCCATTTGAATGAAATGGACACATTCATTCCTGTTGGCCACCTGCACGCGCTGCCAATTCAACATCCAGGTGAAAATTACGGTTATTATGCAAATGTGGCTTTAAATGAGACGTCTAGGATATAATCCCCTGTTTATGTACAATCCGCTGGTGAGGCAGCCGAAAGGCATGACCAGGAGCACAGAATCAGGGCTGGATAGCCGGAGTGCTCGGATGATTACAGTGCAGGCTCAGTGGAGAGGGCATATTCCCAATTTCCCAGAATGAACAGGTGGAGAAGCACTTTGGCCCCAAGTGGAGGAGCATTTTACTGGCAGAGATCTCCACACACCTCCATTCCCATCAGAACCCTGAGAATGAGCAGCTGCCGCTTTATTTACTCATAAAATGACTTGTTTATCCATTATGTCTAGCACAGATAAAATTAGTACGGTAAAAATAGCTATTTACTGTTATGCTGCTCTTCAGTCCTGACCAGATCACAGCCAGCAGCAGTAATCACGATTTAAATATAAATCAGTGAGGTATTTAGATACTTGTGCAGTATAAAGGGAAATAGAGGGTAAACAAAGGGAAAACTATTTTGCTTTTTTTAAAGCCCATATGAAGGCATATACAAAGTCTAATTGCTTAAAGGATACCCGAGGTGACATGTGACATAATGATATAGACATGGGTATGTACAGTGCCAAGCACACAAATAACTATGCTATGCTCCTTTTTTTTCTTTCTCTGCCTCAAAGAGTTAAATATCAGATATGTAAGTGGCTGACTCAGTCCTGACTCAGACAGGAAGTGACTACAGTGTGACCCTCACGGATAAGAAATTCCAACTATAAAACACTTTCCTAGCAGAAAATGGCTTCTGGGAGCAGGAAAGAGATAAAAAGGGTCAACAGTTCATAGATTTTGGCTCTGGCATACTTCAATGAATGTGTCATTGAGCAAAAACAATAAAACACTTAAAACTTAAAAAGTAGATTTAAACATACAATAAAACTATGGAATATCTTAAAAAGTGATTTTAGGAGAAGGAAGATAGATACAATTGTTTATTTCATTAGTTTATTTTCGCCTCAGGTGTCCTTTAAAGAGGAACTGTAAACCAAGGATTGAACTTCATCCCAATCAGTAGCCGATACCCCCTTTCCCACAAGATATCTTGACCTTTTCTCAAAGAGATCATCTATTATCTATGATCTCATTAAACATATCCCTCCTAGCCTGTACAAAGCAAGTGTTTGTAGTGCATAATAATCAGGGATGCTCATCCGGATTTCGGATATCCGAGTAACCCAGATATCCGAACTTTTTTACACTATCCGATTTGGATTTTTTAAAAAATCCGGATTGCTATCTGCGGATAGTTTTAGTTTGGTGGCAAAAAGACACACACACACCACCTTCTCCTCCTCCTCCTCCTCCTCTCTCTTGTCACAATTTGTAGGATGTCAAAAGCCAGCTCACATACATTGGCCAGGAATCAAACCCAGGTCACCTGCTCAGAAGGCTGCTGTGCTCACCATTATACCACCAAAGTCTGCCTAGCATGATGCCTAGCATGACGCCTAGCATGAAGCTGGCCTAGCATGTACTATTGTGATATACCCAAGAGAAAAATGACTTCAGAAAGATCACGTGCCCCCATGGATGATGCTGTGTAACACACACAGCAAAGGACAGCAATGTGAAGTCTTGAAGATTCCAGGGTAAGGGTGAGAAGGATGAAAAGCTAGGTGGCCATGCAAGCATTCCTGCTAACCTAAAGCTTACTTGTGTCTTACAACACATTGGCGTACGACTTTACCAAATCCAATGCTCCAATATAGGGAAGCTTCGCTGTTTGCTCTTTTTTTTTTTTTTTTTAAGTGTGGTATAACAGTTCACTCATCTCTTCAACTACAAGAAAGGCCCAGGAGTAGTCTTAGCTACCGTAATATCTATGTTAAGGCAGGGCCCTTATTATACTTTCTCTTACAGACCTATGGAAACCATTTTGCCCATGCGATAAAGCGAGGTGCAAAAATGAAATCATAACTAGCAGAGGATGGTGTTGAACCATCAACCTCTGGGTTATGGGCCCAGCACGCTTCCACTGCACCACTCAGGGATGAATTTACATGGCTATCTGGGGTTCTCTTCAGACAACTGTTGAACACAAAAGGCAGGGCCATCTTTGGGTGGACTTGAACCACCAAATTTTCAGTTAACAGCCAAATGTGCTAACCAATTGCACCACAGACACTGTGCACACATTTGCTGCTAAATGAATTCTTGTGGATGTATGCGTGTCTTTTGGAGGGAGGAAGTAAGTCTGCTCCAAGAAGTTTAATGACACTTTTTCCTACAACAAAGCATTCCCTGTGTGGCAGCAGAGTGGTGCAGTGGAAGCGTGCTGGGCCCATAACTCAGAGGTTGGTGGTTTGAAACCATCCTCTGCTAGTTATGATTTCATTTTTGCACCTTGCTTTATCACATGGGAAAAACGGTTTCCATAGCCCTGTAAGAGAAAGTGTAATAAGGGCCCTGCCGTAACATAGATATTACAGTAGCTAAGACTATTCCTGGGCCTTTCTTGTAGTTGAAGAGATGAGTGAACTGTAACACCACTCTTAAAAATAAAAACAAAAAAAAACAGCAAACAGAGAAGCTTCCCCATATTGGAGCATTGGATTTGGTAAAGTCTTAAGCCAATGTGTTGCACAAGACACAAGTAAGCTTTAGGTTAGCAGGAATGGTTGCATGGCCACCTAGCTTTTCATCCTTCCCAGGCCAGCTAGGCTGGCTTCAGCCTGTAGTGTTGGTGGTATAGTAGTGAGCATAGCTGCCCTTCACACAGGTGACCTGGGTTCGATTCCTGGCCAATGTATGTGAGCGTGCTTTTGAAATCCTACAAATCTCTGGAAGACAGAGGAGGAGGTAGAAAGGTGTTTTTGACCTTTAAAAACGTTTTTAAAGCATTTTAAAAGGCACTTCCGGTTTGTGTATTCGGATATCCGAATAGGTCGGATATCTGCGTATAATGCGTTCGGATATCCGCGTTCATGGGGATATCCAAAAGTTCGGATTTGGATATCCGAATCGGATCCGGATATCTGAAAATCCGGATCCGGATCAATTCGGATTTTAAAAAGTACTATCCGAGCATCCCTGATCATAATCTAGGTTTTGTGAACAAAGATGACAGTCACCTGGCACTGCTGCAAAAATGTATTCATTTATTGGTCCAGTATGTATGGTGGATATTGTGGTGCAGCCCCTCCCACAGTATGATGTCAGGACCTGTTTCCAACTACCAAGCAACCAGTATCTCCCTCTGTGCATATATATACAGTGCTGCCCATAATTATTCATACTTCTGGAAAATGTTTACTTAAAGAAGAACTTCAGCCTAAAGAAACATACTGTCATTAAGTTACATTAGTTATGTTAATTAAAATAGATAGGTAATATGATCTCTTACCCACCCTGTTTTAAAAGAACAGGCAAATGTTTGATTTCATGGGGGGAGCCATCTTTTTGGTTGAAAGGAGGTGACAGGGAGCATGAGACACAGTTCCAACTGTCCTGTGTGCTGATCACCCCTCCCAGTTGCTAGGCAACATGACTAACAACAAAGGAAATCCCATCATGCTTTGCACAGCATCAGGGAAAAAAAGCCCGGGCAGTTTTCTTTGATGGGTGGAGCTTAGCTAAAAATGCAGCTAAAAATGATGCTTTGGTAAGAAAAACAAAGTTCTGATGCTGTAAAACTGTTAAAGAAACACCAGGCCTTTCCAGTTCTGCCGAGTAGATTTTTAGTCCGGAGGTTCACTTTAAAATTACTTTTATTCAACCAGCAAGTCATTTTTTGACTGGAAATGACATAGGTGTTTCCCAAAAGATAATAAGACGATGTACAAGAGGCATTATTGTGGAAAAAAAAAATTCTCAGCTTTTATTTACATTTGAGAAAAAAGTGCCCATTCCAAAATTATTCATACCCTTCACCAACTGTCACAGTCTGTGAGAAAATCCAAAGTTCTATACCATTCCAAATAGTCCACGCTGTTCTAAAGCTTCCTGATTACCCTGATTAATTGGGAATAGCTGTTTTAATCAACTCAACAAGTGAAAAACAGCATCTCTCTGTAGTTGGTTTGTGGACAGTCATGGCTAAGACAAAGGAGCCATGACAACCAGTCTTTCTATTAGTAATATTTTTTTTCCAAGAATTCTTTTATTGTCTAGGCAGTTTTTGTAGGAAAAAAATGGCGTAAATACAGAAAATACAATTTTTTTTTCAGTTTTCACCCTTCCTAATTTTCACATAACAAGTCCCCACAGTTATAAAACCCATAAAAATATATTATTTGGGTTTTCCCAATTAAGATGATACCACATTTGCCTAATTTCACTAATAGCTGGACATTCGATATCCCCAGCCTACATGTCAATAGCAATCAGATACGACTGCTAGGGTGACAATTTGGGGGCCACAGTGCTGTACGGATGCATTGCTAGGCAACAACAGAGTAATGCATCTGTAGAGCATTGGGTCCTTGAACTGTTGCCGTAGCAATCGCAAATGATCGCAAGAGGCAGCAATCATTAAAGGGAACCTAAACTGAGAGGGATATGGATGTTTCCTTTTAAACAATACCAGTTGCCTGGAAGTCCTGCTGATCTCTTTAGCTGCAGTAGTGGCTGAATCACACACCTGAAACAAGCATGCAGTTAATCCAGTCTGACTTCAGTCACTCAGAGCACCTGATCTGCATGCCTGTTGAGGGGCTGTGGCTAAAAGTATTAGAGACACTGGATCAGCAGGAGAGTCTGGCAACTGGTATTATTTTAAAAGGAAAAATCCATATCTTTCTCAGTTTAGGTTCCCTTTAAAGGTGTATAAACATGTATAGGTATTACAAGGGGTTTAAAAGGGGATTAATGGCCTAGGTAGGGGTTAAAACTTTGCCTTACTTTAATAAATCATTGTTTCTATTTGCCTTGTTGGTGTGTTTTAATTGTGAATGGAGATTCTACGTCCAGAAACACAGCTGGGGACTTTTGGGGGCTTTCAATCCTCCAAAAACGTGAACTTGTTAATGATAAATTAAGAACTGTTTAGTTTTTAGGCAAGACCGGTTTTACACTTTTTGCCTGAAGCAATACATTGTGAGGATGCCCAACCCCCCTCGACGTGTGTGCAAAGTTAACAGGAGAGGAGAGACACTTTGGGCTGTGCTTTGTAAGCACTGGCATTGCACTTACCTCCCTCTGCTTCCTCCAAGACAGCATCTCCTCTTTACTAGCCCGCAGCATCCCGGCTCTGATCCCCAGGATGCCGGGTGTGTGCTGCACCAGAGCCACATCACTCACTCTTAGCAAATTAGCATGGGATAACACGTGAAGTCCTGCTTCCTCTCTGACTACAGGGGTGTCTCATGTGACCTGGTAGCGTGTAACAGGTCACATGGGGCACTGCTGTAGCCCCATGGATTCCAGACGCTGGACGGGCAGATGGTGATCCCATCGCTGGAATACTGAGAGCAGGTGAATGAAGCTACACCGCGCATCCAGGGAGGGGGAGACGGGAAGTGCAAGGAGGGGGACATTTAGGGAGGGAAGCGCCTCCTGTGGACCTCTAATTGTTGCCACCCTGTAGCATGTGGTTCACTTTACTTCATGGAAGAACCAACTTTGTATTTAGCCACGCCCCCTTTGGGGATTGTGCTTTACAATTATGCACATTTCCTGCTTTTGTGGGCCACATAATTTTGCGAGATGGACCGGAGTTGACCTTCGGACCTTGAGTTTGACACCTGTGATCTACTATATGCTTCCCACCATTTTCTCTTTTATACGCTTGCTGGAGAGATGTAAGTACTACATAAATAAACAGTAATTAATAATAATATGAAAGAACGATAAGGGAATGTCAGCCAGGAATAAGTACAGCGGAGATGCAAACACTCGCGTGTACTTCTACACTGATCGCCTTGAACATCAGAAGCTGCTAGTCAGATAACCGTTTTTTTTTTTCCTCTGCAATGTAACACTTTTGAAGTAAACAATCTCAGCGTAATTCTTCAGCTAGTTTGTATTACTGCAATAAATACAAAAATAGTCAGATGAAGATGAAAATCACCAATGAGAAACAAGAGTACAACCAGAAATTATTTCTTTTCGACAGGCAAAACAAAAACAATGACTGGAAATGTACATCTAGCAGTGCAATTTGTAGAAATGATATTAGTCTGAAATAGCCCCACTTCCTACTGTGCTATGCGTGTTGATGTAACCAAACTCTTCTGCCTCACAGAGCAAATATTTCAAGGCTCTCTCATTTGCCTGAGATTACTGCACAGCAAAAAGAAATAACGATATGTGGAGGCTTCAATTTATTTCTATTGCCAGTCTAATGACAAAAAACAATCAGCTGGTAATTCTGTGTTTGCCTTGTATGGCCTACATAACAAGTCTAACAAACATACAATAAAACTGACTGCAATATCCTTCAGACGGTAACGTTAATGAATTATAGGGTAGCCATCATCACATCCAAAATACTAAACATGGAAGACATTTTTCCTGGAGTCATAAGAGGAGATGGGCGATAGCCAAATCATGTAGTTCTGTCTACATGATATTAGGATTTGCAGCTTTAGCCAAATCAACCAACCACGCCCATTTTTGCATATATGACTACTGTGACCATGTGTTATAACATAATAAGCCTCTCACACATCACATTTGATGCTGAATACTTTTTAAAGGACAACTGACGTGAGAGGGATATGGAAGCTGTCATGGGCTCGATTCACTAAAGGGTGCTAACTCAGTTAGAACACCTAAAAGCCCCTTAAGACGTGCAAAGTAAATTAGCGTGTGCTAATATGGGCACAAAAACTTTGCGCGCGCTAAGTTTAGCGCTGCATGTGAAATGTCGCACCCGGTGCGCTGGAAAAGTCGCAACCAGTGCGCCTGAAACGGTGCATCGGGTTGGCCCGAAACGGCGACGTTTCAGGCACACCGGGTGCGACGTTCCATTGCACACCGTGCAGCGCTAAACTTAGCGCACGATCAGTAACAGCTTTGGACGTGCAAACTACTTAGCACCCTAGTTTGCACGTCCAAAGCCTTAAGACGTGCCCACTTAGTTAGCACCAGTCAGTGTAAATCGAGGCCCATATATTTTTCACTTTAAAGGATACCCGAGGTGAAGTGACATGATGAGATAGAAATGTGTATGTACAGTGCCAAGCACACTAATATCGATACTATGTTGCTTTTTTCTTTCTCTATCTGAGGACCGTTGGCATATGGGGTACACCAGAGGCCCTTTGTAGACGAATCTGGCTTTTTTACGTCTATATCAGGCACCCTTTTTTTCCAGGCGCCCTTTAAAAATGTATGCATAGACCCTGCAAGAGATGCAGCTGCAGGGGCCCAGAAGCTACAGAGGGCCTCATGGGGTGAGAAGTTTCTTTTCCTTGTCCTGAGACACTGACAACTAAGGGCACATTGAGGAAAAAATGTTCTGCTCTCATCACAATTGTTCTAATGACTGCATCTGCTCAGCCACTGATAATGAATCAGTAGTGAATTTTAGTTACGCCTCTGCCATAGAGGTACATTTTTACTTTTTTTACTTAAAATATTCACTTTAAACTACCGAATTGGAGATCCATCTATCCATGTTAGCAACCAGAAGAAGAAGAGTATAGGTGCAGACACACTGCAAATAAATCCTCCAAATAATAAATACACTACAAACTCTATTGGAATCATTAAATACATAGCAGGAGACTTACGTTACAGCTACTACAATAGCTGTTATTTAGTGTACATGTAATTAAGGCGTTGGAAAATTTGGGTGCAGGATGAAGCCAAAAAATGTCTCTCCCTGCTCCTGCACAAGTCCTGGCGGTGTTAATTACTATTACCCCTCCAGGCTGCCATGGACTCAGGGGAAAGATGTAATTCGACTCCCAGCTATTCCCAATTTTCAAGATTTGAGATGTACGGTGGCAAAAAACCAGATTTAGTGCCAGTATTGGTAAATCATGAAGTTTGATCTTTTGGCTTATTGTCAGTCATCTCACTTGCTGTGTGTCCACTTTAGGTGGAGAATTCCAGATCTCTTTCAGCTTCATGTTATAATGAGAATAATCTTTCTCACTTTAAAAATAATGAACTGATCTTCATTTTCTAATTGAAAGGATGACTGCTCTTTTCAATGAGTGGTTTTAGCTGTGTAATGTGAATATTGATGAGATTATATAAAGAGTGCTAGTGAGGCTTCATAACGCGAGAACGGGGCTCTGTTTGATCCGGAAAGGAACTATTTTGCCAGTAACTACACAGAAAACTGCAGAATTCTGTATAACACATCCCAAGGAAACATGCAGCTTCTCTGAGACAGCAAATGTCTTGCTATGTCCAGCCAAGCAATATTAATAGGGGTGAAGCATGGTCCACTGGCTACAATATCTAATTCTGCTTCTTCTGCACCCATAATGCTTACAGCTTCCCAGCATGCACTTGTTCGCCTTGTCCTTATTTTGCACTAGACTGACTAGCATCTTGGATTGGATGCTGTTTGCTAGCTAAACTTTTTATGTGCAGCTCAAGGGCATTTTCCCATATACATCATTGCCTTACTATTTGCATTTGATCTTTTTTTGTTTGTTTGTTTGTTTTTTCAGTGGCCCTACTTCAATTACCTGCAATTATCACTTGAATAGAGCCTTTTGCCTTCCTCCTCCCCCTTCATCTTGTTTTGCTGGCCCAATAATAAATTGATAGGTTATATAACGAAATTACGTTTTTAAAAATGAATCTATACAGGATACACAAATTATTAGTAGAACAGCTCGTTACTGTTCATCTGCCACTATGGGCATGATTCACAAAGCTTTTTTACCCATTTTTCTCTGTTTTCACCTGATCTATGTTACTTTTTGTAAGCTCCCAAAGAGCAAAAATATAATATAATTCAGGTAACAAAAGTAATATTAAAATGAAGTTAATCAGGAACAACTTACTTTGAGTGATTACTTTACCTGTAAATGTGCTGAAAGTTTATTTTTATCAGGTGATAAATAAGTTATTCATAAGAAGTTTTGTGAGTAGAGCCCGATGTCAGGATACTTGCTTTGTGTAATATTAGTATTTAGTAATTAGTAAGTAGTAATGATGAAGTTAGCAGTAATTAATATTAGACTGGTTTACTACAGGTGTAAAGCAAGACAATTATTTGCTTACAGAAGTTGCCAGTAAGGCTGCTTCCACACAGGGACATTACAGGCGCACGTTAGTGCAGCCTGTAACGCTCCCCCACTGCACAGCAATGTAACACAAGTGGGCTGTTCACACAGCCCACGTTGCGTTACATGTAACGCTGCACGTTCTGCCGAAAGTGCAGCATGCTACGGCGTTACAGCGGCTTAAGCCGCGTTAGACTGTTTGCACATGCGCAGTCATGTTGGGGAGGAGCGGAGAGCGGCCAGGCACATGGCTAATTAATATTCACTGCACGTTGTGATGTGCAGTGTTTACTTCCTGGTGCGTCCGCTCTGTGCGGCGATTGGCCGGCGGGACCACGTGATGCCGCATGCATCCAAGAGTACGCATCACGGCATCACAGACACCAGAGTGAGCTGCACAACACGGCTCACTCTGACGTCCACAACGAAGAGCACCAGGCCTTGCGTTAGGTGCACGTTATGCGACCTTAACGTGGCACCTAACGCAACGTCTTAGTGTGCAAGTAGCCTAAACCAGCAGGGGGCACTCCAAAATGTGTATTTTTAATACATAGAGATGGTCAATACCATGCATACAAATATTTGATTGGCCCAATTCCAAGCTACATACATAGTAACATAAAAACATAGTTTAGTTTTGGTTTGTTGTTTTCTTTCTGGTTAAACTTAAACGGATGTCTTTTTTTCAACCAAACAAAAAACACAGTCCTGAACATCCCAGTTTCTCCAGTAGAAGGCGAAAAACAAGGCCTGAGCCAATAAGCCTTAAAAGGGAAAAATTCCTTACCAACTCCAGATGGCAGTCAGATAAATCCCGGGATCAACTCGCCCAGAAATTCCCTTGTGATTATAGCCATGGATGCCTTTCAATGCAAGGAAAGCATCTAAGCCCTCTTTAAATGCAGATATACAGTTTGCCATAAATACTTCCTAAAGTGAGATATTCACAATTACAATTTTAACCACTCTCACTGTGAAGGACCTCTTTCTAAATATATGGCAAAAACTTTTTCCTCCATACACAGATCATGTCCACTAGTTGCTGTACAACCTTAGGGAAAAAAGCTGCCAACGCCACCTCACAGATAGACAGACAGACTTGTTTTCCAAGATAAATAAGCCTGGTTTGACCATCTTTTCTTGGTAAGTGAGATCTTCCATTCTTCTGAATATTTTAGTTGCCCGCCTTTGTACCCATTCTAGAAGGTCAATGTCCTTTCTATAGTGTAGTGCACAAAAAACTGTACTTCATACTCTAGATGTGGCCACACAAGTGATGTATACAGAGGGAGTAGTATGCTTGCATCTCAAGATTTTATTTCCTGTTTTATGCATCGCATCCCAGAATTTTATTTGCTTTAGCTACTGCTGCTTGGCATTGTATACAATTACTTCACTTGTTTTCCACAAGTATTCCCAAGTCCTTCCCCAAGTCTGATGTTCCCAACTGCATGCCATTTATTTTATATGGTGCTCTACCATTGGTATGTCCAAGGTACATGACTTAACATTAATCACCATTAATTAATTTCATCTGCCATGTGCCTTCCCATATGGCCATGTTGTCAAAATCCTGTTGTAATATGTCACTATCTGTCTTAGTGCTGATAATTCTGCATAATTTTTTAACATCTGCAAATATAACTACATTACTCTGTATTCCGTCTACTAAATCATTAATACATTGAAAAGAATTGGAACAAGTACTGAACCCTGTGGTACCGCACTGCTAACAGTTTCCCATTTTTAGTATGTTCAGTTTTCCACCACTCTTTGCCTTCTATCCCTTAATCAGTTCTCTATTCACATTTTCCCATGCTCCAGCTCTTAGTCCTGTAGTGCATTGCCAACTCAGCAGGTGCACGCACCCTTCTCCCACCTCTGGGAGTGTTTTGTGCAGGTGCAGTAGTACTGTATCTATGCAGACTGCTCCCAACGGCAAGAGCTTGATGGCGAGAGGCACGCGCATGAATACGCATGCACAGGAACCAACTACAAGGCCGAGAGAGGGAGTGTGGAGCAGTGCAGACCTGCAGCAAGAGAAACGCACACTTCTTGGGGCTGGAAAAAACACCAGGTAAGTAAATCTGAATACATTATTCTCACCTTGTAACTCCTTTAAAGAGACACTGAAGCGAGACTAAATCTCGCTTCAGGTCTTATATATAGCAGGGGCACGTGTGCCCCTGCTAAAACGCCGCTATCCCGCGGCTAAACGGGGGTCCCTTCACCCCCAACCCACCCCCCGCAAAAGATGGTCGGCAAGTTGGTCGTGGGGATTGTCTTCCTGGAGGCAGGGCTAACGGCTGCAGCCCTGCCTCCAGTCGCGTCTATCAGACGCTCATCGCCGCCTCTCCCCCGCCCCTCTCAGTGAAGGAAGACTGAGAGGGGCGGGGGAGAGGCGGAGATACGCGTCTGACAGACGCGCATGGGGCAGGGCTGCGGCGGTTAGCCCTGCCCCAACCAGGAAGCGCTCCCCCGCTGCACGGAGGGGGTTTGGGGGGACAGGGACCCCCGTTAAGCCGCGCTATAGCGGCGTTTTAGCAGGGGCACGCATGCCCCTGCTAGCTATGAGGTCTGAAGCGAGATCTATTCTCGCTTCAGACTCTCTTTAAAGTTAGCTTTTTAAAATTCATAGTTTTAGTTGTCGCCTTGTTCACAGCCCTGTTGAGTAGCAGGTCAAATGTTACTATATTATGGTCACTATTTCCTAAATGTTCTCGATCTTGAATATTACATAAAATATCTGTCTTTGAAATTACCAAACTAAAGCACAGCATCGGTTTAATTACCATCTGAGTTAAGTAATTGTTTTGCAGTGTTGATATAAATCTATCACTGTTACTAACGCAAATGGCCTCAATTTCCCAGTTTAAGTCTGAATAATTGAAATCACCCATTATCATGACCCCACTTTCACTTGCAGCTTTTTCAATATGTTGCAGTAATTGCACTTCCTCCATGTCCTTTATGTGTAGATGTTTATAACAGACTCCAATAAGCAATTTACAACTCTTATTTCTGGCATGAACACTTACCCATGCAGATTCCACGCTGTCACAGTCATGTCTTCCGTCAAAACTGGAGATAAGGAAGTTTTAACAAACATACACCCCCCCTCCCTTTTTTATTGGACCTGTCTTTTATAAAAACACTGTAATCTTCCACATTTACCATCAAACATAGCTAGCATTCACCCAAAACATAGTCTATCATTTCTCATCAGCAACTCTAGTTCATTAAAAAAATATTGGAGGACATCTGAAGTGAGAGGGTTATGGAGGCGGAAGCAGGAGATTTGGGCGCATGAGACAAGTGGACAAAATGGGCGCCCCATTCACTCCCATTATAAATATCGTTTACCGGGCGCCGAACAGGGAAAAAAAGGCGCCAGAGATTATTAACGTTTTAACAAACGGCGCCCGGAGATTTTTAAGGATTTATAACTATGTTTGTGATGATTTAACTTTACAAAATGAGCCCGTGACGAATAACGTTTATAAAGATACTAAATCACTATTTCTAAAACATTATTATTCACCCAAAAAAATTAATTACATTTTTTTATTTACATTTTTTATTTATTAATGTCTGTAAAACATTATTATCCATAGGGGGTCTTAGGTTTAGGCACCAACAGGGGGGTCTTAGGTTTAGGCACCAACAGGGGGGTCTTAGGTTTAGGCGCCAACAGGGGGGTCTTAGGTTTAGGCGCCAACAGGGGGGTCTTAGGTTTAGGCACCAACAGGGGGTCTTAGGTTTAGACACCAACAGGGGGGTCTTAGGTTTAGGCACCAACAGGGGGTCTAGGGGTTAGGGATAGGTACAGGGAGGGTTTTAACAAACGTAAATATAAGTTTCAGTTTACAAATACGGAAGATTAACGTTTTAAGAATTGCCGATCTCATACACATTATTTAGTGATTTATAAATTCTTAAAACACTATTTCTAAACGAAATTCTACACAATATTTCAATAAACGATAATACTGTTTATCGTTTACACCACGCGCCCTTTTTTCCCGACGCCCTTTTTTGATGTACGCTATGGAGGCTGCCTGCAATATTTATTTTTAAGTAATACCAGATGCCTGGCTATTCTGCAGATCAGGTGTTTCTGACATTCTTGTCAAATCTAGCAAGATTAGCTGTATACTTGTTTTTGGTATGATTCAGACAAGGCAGCCAAATGAATCAGCAGGGCTATGTAAAATACACGAAAAACACTGTGCTCAATTATGATAAACAGAGTGTTTATACGGTGGTGCGCTTATTTCCTTATTTTCTGTATACAGGTAGTCCCCGGTTAACGAACAAGATAGGGACTGTAGGTTCTTTCTTAACCTGAATCTGTTCTTAAGTCGGAACAATGTGCTATCTCTGTCCCCTGTACCTCTTCTGTGCCCCTCTGTGCCTCCAGTGTCCCCCCTCTGTGTCACCTCTGTCCTCTGTGCCTGCTTATACAAGTTTATAAGCCATTTTTTCTTGTAGTTTTTGAGAAAATCGATTTTAAAAAATTCTAAGTCCAATTTGAAAAAATTGTTTTTGTCTTGTTCTAATGGAAACACTGAATCCATGTCATTCGTATCGGTGGGTCGTTCGTAAGTCGTCGTTTGTAAGTCGGGCACTACCTGTATATGTATTGCTCAAAGCGCACAGGCGTATATTGTAATGGCCTATGGACAACAGTTCCAATCATATATATACACACAGGGTGGGCCATTTATATGAATACACCTTAATAAAATGGGAATGGTTGGTGATATTAACTTCCTGTTTGTGGCACATTAGTATATGTGAGGGGGACCATTTTGAATCCAACTTTTGTTTTTTCAATAGGAAGAGGGTCATGTGACACATCAAACTTAATGGGAATTTCCAAGAAAACAATGGTGTGCTTGGTTTTAACATAACTTTATTATTTCATGAGTTATTTACAAGTTTCTGACCACTTATAAAATATGTTCAATGTGCTGCCTATTGTGTTGGATTGTCAATGCAACCCTCTTCTCCCACTCTTCATACACTGATAGCAACACCGCCGGACAAATGCTAGCACAGGCTTCCAGGCTTCCACTTTCTTGATTTATAAAGCCATGCAATTTTTTCAGTTTTTGATTCACAAAACAGTGCTAACTGTTAGCACGCTGTGAAAAGAGCTTTGCGTGAAATTTTGCGTGATAACGGTTATTGCGTGCAAAAATTTGTGTTTGCGTGTTAACGTGAATTTTTCGCGCATCCAACCGTTGGATCATAACGCTACTGAGCTAAACCCCAAGAGCAAGCACCGGCAGGTGCGAAACAATTGTCAGGAGGACAGGCTCTGTGTGTTAGGTGTCATCTGGACGGGTGATGTAATCTCTTGGTGTTACCAATTTTTACGCTGCTACACTGTTTTTTATATTAATGTGCAATAAATGCTGACTGAAGCACACTGGTACAGAACAGGTTAATTAAGAATGTTTTATCACATGTATGTAAATAAAACATTAGCCTGGTCTAGGGCTGTAAAGTCTGTTGATGTGTTAAGCAAGTGCGACCCCTCCATAAGGTTTGAAGGTCAAACGATTTTTCTTATCGTTCTTTCTATCTCACCCTTGCAGGGAATGCGGCTTGGTATTAATATCTCCCATACAGAGAAGGTGTGAACATTTCTCTTAATGTAACTGGATAGTCAGAAGTCCTCACCGCAAGCCTTCCTATCTCTCCCGTCACAATAATGTAAACATATCTTGTATCTGCAATAATTGCCTGGCTGCTGTTTACCCCATCGCTAACAGCAGCAATAATTAAACGCAAATTGATCAGCACAAGTGCCAACATGTCTTAGTGGGATTTCTACAGATAGGTCACATTTTTATCTATTTTTAATTTTAAAAATGTAATTACTTTGGAGCCAGCATGCGAAGATCTTTAAATCAATGGAGTTCACAAAATGAATTATAGAGCAAAACTGCTCTCCATAGGGAAAGCTGTGAACTTCACTGTCAGAGAGACATTTTCATTCAAAGTCTTGGCTTCGGCTATGGAGACTGAATTGTTACATAAAGTATGAGATGCTTTATTTAAGAGGACTTTTGTGTAAAAATGGACTGAAAGTATGCTGTTTCTAGGTGGACTGAGCAATCGGGGCTCAGTAGTTTAGCATCCAGGGATGCAGTGGCTATGGCCACACCAGGACCTCGGCACCTGAGGGGCCCAATTGGCACTCTCTCTCAGTGACTGCATTATCTCTTGATTCGAGTTGTAGTTGTAATGATAACCTCTATATGTGTTATAAACACAGCTGGAGCAACCATAGTGGCAACCTGGGCAAAACTTTGAACCAGGCGGCAGGCCGCAAAAAAAGAGGATCCCCGAATTTTGCTTTGTGGGTCCCCCCCACAAAAGCATTACAGGAGATAGAGGTGTATGGGACCAATGGATTCTTGGATCCAGTCAGGGGGGTCCTATCATGAAGTACATGAAGGCACTTATCAGACACTTGAACAGAGCTGAAAATTTTGAGGGGGATGCTTGCTGGTATAATATAGATTCTGAATGTCATTTAATACTAGTAGCATCCGCTTGCTGTCTCTCACACAGACCTCCTGACCCACTGGATCCACTGGTGGGACAGCCGTCGTCCTGCTGTGTGCTAAGCGCACCATGGCAAAAAATGGGTGTGTCCATGCACTGGAAAGAGGGAGTGGTAATGAAGGGTGGCATGGGCAGGGCCAAATGTACCTGAACTTAGCAGTGGTATTTACAGACAGTGTATATATATATATATATATATATATATATATATATATATATATATATATATATATATATATATATACAGGATCTTCTCAAAAAATTTGCATATTGTGATAAAGTTCATTATTTTCTGTAGTGTACTGATAACCATTAGACTTTCATATATTTTAGATTCAACTACACACAACTGAAGTAGTTCAAGCCTTTTATTGTTTTAATATTGATGATTTTGGCATACAGCTCATGAAAACCCAAATTTCCTATCTCAAAAAATTAGCATATTTCATCCGACCAATAAAAGAAAAGTGTTTTTAAAACAAAAAAAGTCAACCTTCAAATAATTATGTTTAGTTATGCACTCAATACTTGGTCGGGAATCATTTTGCAGAAATGACTGCTTCAATGCGGCGTGGCATGGAGGCAATCAGCCTGTGGCACTGCTCAGGTGTTATGGAGGCCCAGGATGCTTCGATAGCGGCCTTAAGCTCATTCAGAATGTTGGGTCTTGTGTCTCTCAACTTTCTCTTCACAATATCCCACAGATTCTCTACGGGGTTCAGGTCAGGAGAGTTGTCAGGCCAATTGAGCACAGTAATACCATGGTCAGTAAACCATTTACCAGTGGTTTTGGCATTGTGAGCAGGTGCCAGGTCGTGCTGAAAAGTGAAATCTTCATCTCCATAAAGCTTTTCAGCAGATGGAAGCATGAACCCACTTTTGACCCAGAAACAGCGGCAGAAGCGCCTGACCTAAGCTACAGAGAAGCAGCACTGGACTGTTGCACAGTGGTTCAAACAAAATGAAAGCAACTTTTACATGTCATTCGGAAATCAAGGTGCCAGAGTCTGGAGGAAGACTGGGGACTCGGGGAGAGGGAAATGCCAAAATGCCTGAAGTCCAGGGCCGGATTTGTACTTTTTACCGCCCAAGGCCAACTATACCGTCTGTATGGTTGTTATCTCTGTGTGACCCAATGAGAATTCTCCTTACTCTCCATCATTGGATGTCACAGACAATAACTATTTTAGTAATATGCGTATAGATATGTTATGTTTGCCATCTCTTTAATGATGGACCCATTGTGTCACCATGAGAGTTAGGCTGAGGTGTACCTGCAGGACAGAGCTTACAGGTCTTGCAGGGATGACAAAAGTACAGGACAAATAGTTCAAAGGTTAAAGCTGTACTTGTAGATAGGGATGGCTCCATAGAACAGCTTTACTGCCCCTCACTGAGCCGCCCCTAAATTTCTGGTGCCCTAGGCCATGGCCTAGGTGGCCTTGCCAGAAATCCGGCCCTGTTGAAGTCCAGTGTCAAGTACCCACAGTCAGTGTTGGTCTGGGGTGCCATGTCAGCTGCTGGTGTTGGTCCACTGTGTTTTATCAAGGGCAGGGTCAATGCAGCTAGCTATCAGGAGATTTTGGAGCACTTCATGCTTCCATCTGCTGAAAAGCTTTATGGAGAGGAAGATTTAATTTTCAGCACGACCTGGCACCTGCTCACAGTGCCAAAACCACTGGTAAATGGTTTACTGACCATGGTATTACTGTGCTCAATTGGCCTGCCAACTCTCCTGACCTGAACCTCGTAGAGAATCTGTGGGATATTGTGAAGAGAAAGTTGAGAGACGCAATACCTAACATTCTGGATGAGCTTAAGGCCGCTATCGAAGCATCCTGGGCCTCCATAACACCTTAGCAGTGCCACAGGCTGATTGCCTCCATGCCACGCCGCATTGAAGCAGTAATTTCTGCAAAATGATTCCCGACCAAGTATTGAGTGCATAACTAAACATAATTATTTGAAGGTTGACTTTTTTTTGTTTTAAAAACACTTTTCTTTTATTGGTCGGATGAAATATGCTAATTTTTTGAGATAGGAAATTTGGGTTTTCATGAGCTGTATGCCAAAATCATCAATATTAAAACAATAAAAGGCTTGAACTACTTCAGTTGTGTGTATTTGAATCTAAAATATATGAAAGTCTAATGTTTATCAGTACATTACAGAAAACAATGAACTTTATCACAATATGCTAATTTTTTGAGAAGATCCTGTATATGTATATATATATATATATATATATATATATATATATATATATATATATATATATATATATATATATATATTGCAAGCTCCTCTGTAAAGTGCTGTAGAAGATGTCTGTGCTATATAAATACATAATAGTATTATGGTAGGACATTAGATTGTAAGCGTCTCTGAAGAAAGCCTGTGACACACACGACTATGTACTCTGTACAGTGCTCCAGCCCAAGTTACCAAATAGTGTACCCCTTGTTGTATAGGTGACCAGAGTTGCTTCTCCACCTCCCTCCCCTTGTAGTATATAGGTGAGCTGAGCAGAGATGATTCCCCCCCCCCCCCTTGTAAAATACAGAGTGGCGGCTGATGACGAAGGGGAGAAGCGGGTGGAGAGGACGGCAAAGGCACCGGTGGAGAGTTGTGAGATGAGTGACGCCCTCACTGAGCACTGGAAAGCCCCCCCCCCCCACACACACACACATGTAGCTGCCCCTGCAGAGAGCGATCTACCGCCGGCAGCACCGGTTTCAGTAGTGTCAGGCATATCAGTAGGGTGAGTGTTAGGCTTATAGGTAAGGAGGTTAGTGTTAGGCTTATAGGTAAGGAGGTTAGTGTTAGGCTTATAGGTGAGGTTAGTTTTAGGCATACCAGTAGGAAAGTTAGTGTTAGGCTAGACTTAGAGGTCAGAAGGTTAGTGTTAGACATACAAGTAGGAAGGTTACAGTTAGGCATATTGGGAGGATGGTTAGTGTTAGTGGATAGGGTAGTACAGTGATCTGCAAACTTGGCTCTCCAGCTGTTAAAGAACTACAAGTCCTACAATGCATTGCAGGAGTCTGACAGCCGCAGTTATTATTCATAAAAGCAAATGCATTGTGGGACTTGTAGTTCCTTAACAGCTGGAGAGCCAAGTTTGCAGACCACTGGGGTAGTAGAAGGTTAGAAGGGGACTGTTGGGAATATAGCCAATCGATAAAATACCAACACCATCATAAAAGAATATTGGTAACATTCTTCATTCGACGCGTAGCGGCAATAACACACATACGCCTGTAGGAACCTTTTCTAGTTTGCTAGTAGTGAAATTGGTAAGAGGCCTGATGGACTCTATGCTAGTTCACTAACTATGAAAGCTGGATGCTGAGACAAAGAAATCTGTGAAATCGACTTCAAATCGCCTAATAATTTCTTCTATCTGTCAGTTGGGGACTTTAGCAGTGGTAGCTCTGTATCCCCAGATCTGCACATTACTTAGAGGTGTAATGCCAGCAACTGTCAGGAAATGTCACTGGAGGGCTTCAAGCCTACAGGCAGCCCGCCAGTGACTTTGGCCATCAGATTACTCTCATCACTGAAATACACTGACCTCTTTATGACCAAATCCAATCTTTGTCCTTCTGTCACTATAATGAAATGCCTCTTTCATCTGCCATGAGGAGAGCAGGTAATATCACAAGTATCACAAGAGGTCAGAGATGAAGTAAATGGACAGCGTGCCCAGGAGATCTGCCTCGTGATAGCCAGCACTGCTGCAATATTGAACATCGATATCCATGAGCAAAATGAAAATTCAATTAAGGCGGTAGCTGTTTTTTTCCTGTATTACATACGAGGTCTGTAGAGACAGAACTGACAATAGAAAATAAATAATGAAAAAAAAATTAATATTTCAGAGTCTGAGTTTAGTGTTGCATCTTTTATGTCATGCGACAAAGCAAGCATCCAAATGACACCGATGCCATACATGCTGCTATAGAGAGTGATTCACTGACTATTAGCTGAAATGCTGCAAAAATAACAGCATCTTGTGTACGACTGATGCGATAGCCTCACAGGCTGTGATACATCTGGATTCCAGTGCTCCAACTACTGCCAAGAATGTCGAACTCCAGTCCTACAGGATCGAGGACCTCACACATTTTTGGCACAACTCAAATTAATTGAAGGGACTTAATCAGGAGAGGTGCCTGGCTCTTCTACTGACCACATATGCTATTGCTCTGTTGTTATTGCCTGATGAAGCGGGATCAAACCTGCGAAACGCATTGCATTGTCCCCCCGGAATATGTAAATAGTTTATATGTTCTCCCCATGTCTCTGTGGGTTTCCACTCTAGTTTTGTGCATATGTGACATCGCTATGGTTCCTATACGCAGGCTGAGTGTATACCACTAATGGAAGAACACGGGGTTCCGAAGATGGATGGGCACCGTGTGGTGGGTGACACAGGATAGATAATGTATAAATGCACACGGGAGGTACATTTGTACACAGAGCCGGGACAAGGTCCTCCAGCACCCAAGGCTGAGACACCAAAGTGCGCCCCTCCATTCCTGCCACCCCAGCCATCACACACTGATTGCTATTAGACTAAGAGACGCCACAGGGCCCACAACCTCCCCAATACCTTAATATCTAGTTATCTGGCTTGCAGTCACTGCCATGTATCCCCTTTTCTTATTTCTTTCTGCTTCAAACACAATTGGGAATGACAGCTGAATGAATTCTGCGCCCCCTCCTACACTGCGCCCTGAGGCTGGAGCCTCTCCAGCCTATGCCTCGGCCCGGCCCTGTTTGTACATTAGGGCAACAGCAACGAGGTGGCGGGCGCAGCAGACTCATATAATTTTGAGAGTTTTCATGCTGAAATTGATCAGGAATCGGCCTGTGGTGTACGGGCAGCTGACAGATATCTCTCTAATTAGATTCAATCACAGAGAAATCTGTCTCTTGGTCGAATCTGCCCATCATTGCTAGATGTGTAGCTTCCTTTAGTTTACATTCCAGCAAAACCTAGCTAGTTCTGGTATTATCTGAGGCCATGGCTTGAATATGTAAACAAGGCTATAGACAACTCAGCATGCATCACCTTCAGCTACCTATCTGAAGCAGCAGCAATGCAAGATCTCAATAACAATAGCTGACATCCAAACAGAACATAAAACAAACATCATACATTGCAGAAGTCAGTATCAGTATATTGGCAATTGCACATATAATACATTAATGGCCTCAGCTTGTACCCAGCTAATTTAAAGTTTTGGCTACATTTCACCCGATGAGAAAGCAGGGCAGCCAGTTCTTGCCATGAATCCCTGTTTAGTGAGAACAAGGATTTTCTGTAAAAAAAAAAAAAAAAAATGATTGAAATAGAAAGAAAATAAAATCAAAACTGTATGATCTTTCAGGTGATTTTAGTTAGGGGATTTTAAATGCAGTTAACCAATTAGAGGCTTCAATAGATTCGTCTCATTTGAGATAGTGCACTGCTCTTGACTTGAGTCAGTAAAACTGGTTGTGCTATAATTTCTTGGAATGCTTTGATCTCTCTCTACTAGCAGAAAATATAGAACCTGAAATCCTTAGCAACAAGTGGTCATAAATACACATTACAACAGTACTAATTAGAAGCAAAGGAAATGTAACAAATAAGACATAAAAAAGTCCTAAATTAAATTGGCCTGAAGCACTCGCAAGCCTCTAAATAAATTAGCTGCTAAAGGGTTTAAAGAAATGTATCCTTACCTATCAGTATTGCAGCTGTACAACATTCGAGAAAAAAGCAGCTCATGACGTTCCCGAACCGTTTGCCGGCGAACATCTCTAAATCCCTGGGGCTTTTAGTACTTCCGGGTCGCTCTGACCCAGAGTAGTATGCCTGCGCTGCCCGGTGAAGTGCGTCCTAGATCACGCTCCTGTTGCCGGGCACTTTCTGCGCATGTGAGTGATGTCATGAACGACGTCACGCTCATGCGCAGAGAGTGCCCGGCAACAGGAGTGCGATCTAGGACGTGCTCCGCCGGGCAGCGCAGGCGTACTACTCTGGGTCAGAGCGACCCGGAAGTACTAAAAGCCTCAGAGATGTTCGCCGGGTGAACAGTGTGCCACATCTCTATTGACCAACAGGAAACCCCTGAGCAAATCAAAATGCTTTGCCACGCATCACTTTACAGCTGCAAAAGGACTGTACAGGGTTCCCTGGAAAATATACTACAAGGATAATACATAAGAACAATTCTAAATAAAATTAAAAATATATATATTTTTTACTTCTATTTATGTTTTTTCTTCATGGAATGTGCCAGTTTTGCAAAGCTGCTCTGCAAGACTATCATGGACCAATCGGAAGTTCGACAAAAGTCCCAGCAATAATTTTGCTCATCCCTACACTAAAACATACCTTACTTACAACGAACAATGACCAAACTTTCCAAAACTGTATTCTTTTCCTTTATTTGAAATAATGACTTGGCCAACCACATGGTTCCGTAGCCGATGTACGCCGTATACTAGAGCGAGAAGTCTCTGCAGGAGTTTCGGTGAAGCTAAAATGACGGGAAACATTTTATTTCTCAGCACTGCAGCTCTTTAGAGCTATCAGGGGTCACTTCTCTATTTTTCTCTAATAGATAGTTGTACTTCATTTATCTTATTCTACATAATGGCTGCTACTCTTCCTAATTAGTCTTAATAGTTATTGAAAGAGATTCTAGAAAACATTGACCATTATCAGTCCAGCGAGGTGCAGCCTGTACAGCGTGTGATGTTCTTTGATGTACCTGCTGAATGGTGGCATGTCCCTAGAAATAATTTCAAAGTGACGTGGACTCTTTTGTATGAGTTGCCGGCTTATTGTTCTTTCACAGAGGAAAATTCAACTCTCAAAGGCATGTGGATCGTCATTCAAGTCAGCTCTATTCTGTTATGTAAAAACTGTATTTTGCATGAGGATGTTGGCATGCCTTTGATGAAAGACATTTAATATTGTGTGGTTAGTTAAGAAGGCCATGAAAAGTAATCTAGAAACGTATAATTTTGTCACTGTTATCCCAGCACCGGGTGATCTGATCAATATTTCAATGCGGCAAGTTTAAAGTGCAACTCCACCTTCATAAAAAGAAAAAAAAAATGGTGCGATGTGTATCAAGTTAAATGATTTTTGGGTATATTCACAAAACGCCCGTAAATTTTAAACGTGCTATGTTTACATTGTTTATACAATACTTGTTGTACAATACATTGTTGTACAATGCTAGCTAAAGCGTTAAAAAAAATTTGGGGGGACAAAAAACCTCCCGGCGGACGCAGTTTCTGAGGCTGCGTCCGCCGGGAGGTTTTTTGTCCCCCCATATTTTTTTTAACGCTTTAGCTAGCATTTTGCTAGCTAAGCGTATGTCCAAAGTTGCTCCGGTCCCCCCCATGCCCGCCGATCGCTGCCGGCTATACGCACCTCGCCACAATCCCACGAAGAGTGCAGTTTCCCGATCGGCTTCCGGCGTTGCTATGGCGACGATCGGAGATGAAGTCATGACGTCATTTGCAATCCCGATCGCCGTCATCGCGAAGCCTGGAGCCGATTAGGCATAGCACGCGATTCAGTTGGCAAACAGTGTTGCTCAGATAGTTCTGATCACAAGTACGAGTGATCACAAGCATGACTCCGCCCACTTCCTAATTGAAGTAGAAAGGGATATCCGACTCGAGTGCAGTTTCGAGTCGAATAACCACATGTAATCACTAATCATGAGTCGTCATTCGTGATTAAAAACCTGTCGACTTTAACGGTTAACAGCAAAGCCCCCTTACATGCTAGAAACGCCAAACCTAACGAACATGACCGTGACCGATTGCTATAGGCAGTAATTGTTAAGGTTGCATTAACATGTATAGGAAAGACAGGGGTTAAAAAAAGTGTTAGTAGGCTAGGTAGTAGTTTAAACTTTACTGAGGAAATAAAAACAGTTAATTTTTTATTGTGACCTTGTCACTTCAATGTTTTTTGTTAACTTGTCATTTTTTTTCTGCCTAGCTTTATTGAATGATTGCTGCTATTTGCAATAGCAGCAATCATTTACAGTTAAACCAGATTGTGTGCACACACTGGAGCATGCACTGCTGGTCAGCGGCCCTGTAATCGTGGGTGTAGAGTCTATGCCCAGAAATGCAGCAGGGGACTTTTTTGGGCATAGAATCTATGTCTAAAAACTTGGACTGGAGAAAGGGTGTGGAGTCAGATTAAGATAAGATCGGGCCCTAGGCAAGATAGCAGTTTTTTTTTCCCACCACTGATGATCACTTGGCTTTTTTAGTTAAAGTGGAATATAACCCTGCATTTCAACTTTGCTCTAAAACATTATTTACAGCATATTATATGCAACCAGCATTTTTTTTTTTACTAGACCAGCATTGGAAGGGTTACACACAGAGCTTTAAAGTTCTGTGGAGAGAAATGCAGACGCATCCGAAGTTTAGATAGATACATTTAAGTAAACACAATGTAACAAGTGAGGAATGTGACTCACTCTCTCTATGTGTCTGGGAGCTCCTGCACAGTCAGAGTGTGTCACATTCCACACTTGTTACATTGTGTTTACTTAAATGTATCTATCTAAACTGCTGCGGCAGCATTTCTCTCCACGGAACTTTAAAGCTCTGTGTGTAACCCTTCCAATGCTGGTCTAGTAAAAAACAAAATGCTGGTTGCATATAATATGCTGTAAATAATGTTTTAGAGCAAAGTTGAAATGCAGGGTTATATTGCGCTTTAGATTTGGTGGGGGCTAGCGCCCACCAGGCCCCTCAAGTCTCTCCAGGCCCTAGGCAACTGCCTAGGATTGCCTTGTGGATAATTTGGCTCTGGTTGGGGTAGTGGAGGGGAGTTGGTTATTTACACTTTTGCGAATTCAGACTTTTCTCCTTTATATGATAAGTCACACATGACTCAGCCATCTCTCAAAATGCACATATTGCAATGAATTAACTTGCTGGCTACAAACATTTATTCCCAAGTCTCTTTAGCCCTTAGGTAAACATAAAATGAAGTTTAAGCTTTGACCTCTAAAAGCAGCCATGCCATCCATCCAGCTCTACAAGTAAGTTATTAATCACCATGAAAACAAATATCGTCAACTTCCTGAAAGCTTTCAGACCAGACAAAATATCTAAGCCAATAGAAACATGCTTGGTATTTTAAGTGGGATGTTGCCCAGATCTCTGCATTAATGAATGCATTGAGCAGCTTTGAAATTTCAGGTAATTTATGTCTACAGTCAACTTTTTGCTATTAAATTTAAATGTGGTTTTGGAAAGTTTTAAGCCAGAAAGTTCACAAATAAATCCACAGGTACTCAGTAACCAATCAATGACGAGCAATCAGAAGTTACTTTCAGAAATTTACTCTAGTGAGGATAAATGCTGGATTCTGATTGGTTGCTAGGATTTATTACATGATATTGATCTTTTGGCTATGCCCTTAATGCAGACCTGAACTATTGTCCTCTATACCATGCCCTTCTTTGCCATGTCCTGTAAATAACATTGTTTTACTACTACCTATGCTCAAGGTCATTTCACCTTGCTGACCAGTGCTGTCTACATGGCAGTTTTTAGGCATAGGCAAACCAGGCAGATGTCTGGGATGACAACTGTAGGAGGGGGCACCACAGAGGGAGTGTTAGCACACTGCACTTTATGAAATTCTTATAGCAAACTGCTAGTTCCATTAAGAAAAGGATAGATGGTATTTTTTTTTAACACGTAAATGGGCACTGCTGTGTCATTTGTTACAATTTTGGGCTGAAATTGGTTGCATGTAACAATCAAACATGGTGAAAGATGTAGTGCCAACATGCTCGGTCGGTATTGGCATACAATATCGGGATGAGCAATGAACGCGCCAGAATCCCCTACGTAGGCGCATGTATGATCTCACACATGCACCCACGTTACACCAACAGCCACGTGGGGCGCGTGTATTTGCACGTGTTATTGCACAGAGGACAGAACCAGTGGCAGACACCAACCGGTAAAGTATATTGCAGTGGGCATTGGGGTTGGGGAGGGAGTCTGAGGACACTTTTTGCATTAGTAGAGTCATTGCCAGGGGTGGCGAGGTGGCGGATGCAGCATCTCAAGGCGGATTCCCAAGGCCGATTTCACGCTGAAATCAATCAGGAATCAGCCTGTGGTGTATGGGCAGGTATCTCTCAGATCAGATTCAATCAGAGAGAGATCTGTCTCTTGGTCGATCTGCCCATACATCGTCTGAAGGTATGAGAACCTTCAGAGGCAGAAGATCAGCAGGATAGCCCTGCAATTTGCATTGTTTAAAAGGAAATACCTATGGCAGCCTCTGTATCCCTCTCACAGGTGTGCTTTAATTACAGAAGATTGAGCTTAACCTTTAAAGTGGACCTGAACTCTTACACAGCACAAAAGGAAAATGTAGATAAATACACCCTGAATGTATTTAGAGAGTTTAGCCTGTTTACCCCCCCCCCCCATTTGTGTCTAATCACTAGTTGTAATTTGATCTCCCCCGTGGGTCACATGACTGCCTATGGCAGATAAGCCTATTTGAAGTACAGGCTGTAAACAATATGTCTGCTTCCATAAATCAGGAGGTAGAAACTGTGCAGATTTATTTTAGGATTTGTATCAGCTGTAACAAAGAAATGTTTTTTTGTTTAAAGGTTGTTATGCTGTTGTGCATCTTTTAGAGCAGAGAGGAGTTCCGAGTTCAGGTCCACTTTAAGAACAGAGTAGTTCTCCTTTAAATAATATGTTTCTACCTTCTGCCAGGTGGAAATATTCGCAGCAATGCGCATAAAATTCCTGACTTCACCGTAACGACAAAATGACGTAAGTAAATTGCCCATACTATGATAAAAGCCGCATTCTACTACGGAGACAAGTGGAGAGACAGCAACACGATTCCTTTAATTAAAAAATATCTTACAGCATATTCCGCAGCATCTGACTTCCGCGCAATTACCCGTGTTTACTGGAATCCCCGGGAAAATATTACTTTTGCCATTAACATATCCCATTATGCTGAATGCACACAGGACACACAATAACACGTTCTCTCCATGACCCCTGTGGGATGCTTATCCCTCTTATGAAAGCCTACATGCACGACTTCACTACTTTATCTGCACAAGCAGCTATTGTGTGCCTCTCTCAGCTATAAAAATAACACCGATGTGTTGAGTCTTGACACTTATCACTCCTTTGTGTTTCTGCTGAGGGGTCATTGGTGAATCGTTTGTTTCTTTTTTTTCTTTACCGGTAGCATATGCCCTAACAAGACTATATCATTTATGTTTGCCTTTGTATCTATTATGATTCATATTTGTTGAATTGTTCTTTTTGATGCCATTTGTATACGAAAGTGTTTTCTCCCATGGTCATGAAGGTGGCCTATCAGCTAAAAACACACCTCCCTTCTGGCTGACAACCTGTCATATTTACTTATCTAGGTATTTGTATAGTGCCGACATATCACGCAGCGCTGTACAGAGTACATTGTCTTGTCACTAACTGTCCTTCAGAGGTGCTCACAATCTAATCCCTCCCATAGTCTTATGTCTATGTACAGGGGCGTTGCTAGCCCTAAAGATCAGTGGCACGTGCCCTGGATCTATTCTGGGGTGTCCCAGATGTCCCCCAGGCAGAGTCAGGCAGTGGGCAGCAGTACTCACCTCTGGCCACTTGGCCTCCAGATTCTGCAGACATTTTCTCTTCTGGGCTGGGTCATTCATGTGAATTGTATATTGCATTGTTTAATCTTGTTTCTTGCTTGGACGTTTGCTGTATCCATGGTGATATAGTGAAGTCCTTCTGATCCTGATAGCTTGGATTCTGCCATTACCACGTTGGTGACTGGTAGTATTCCTTCTTGCCTTGTTCTTGAGGACATAACTAAAGCAGTGGTTGCCATTAGTTACGCTCCTACCTGTTAGTCTTGTCTATGTCAGTGTGAATATTTGCCATCGCTGGGGCAGCGACTAGATTGGCAAAGCATTCCGTCTGTCTGTCTGTTGTTTGTCTTGTTAATTGTTATTACTTGTGCTTTCGCTAGTTTCTTGATAAATATATATGCAGATCTGCAATATACATTTATCCGTTAGTTGAGCCGTTTGTTATTTTTCTGAATTAACGTGTATGACCTTAGCCTGTTACCGACTCCGATTCCGCTTAGTCCATTGTACCGTAGCCATCTGACCTAACGTGTATGACCCTAGCCTGTTACCGACTATGTCTGTTGCGTATTGTATCACATAACATCTAGCATGATAGGCGGCCCAGAGCTGCAGTTGCTCTGGGCAATCTTGTTCCCTTGTTCAATACTCCTGTGGCCACCTGTGTACTAGCATCTTTCATTACTCAGTTACATAGCCTCCAGCACACACGCTGACTCAGAAAGTATGCCTCCCAAGTAGTTTTGGGCGAACACCTAGATGTTCGGGTTCGCGAACGTTCGCGGAACATCGCCGCGATGTTCGGGTGTTCGCGCCGAACTCCGAACATAATGGAAGTCAATGGGGACCCGAACTTTCATGCTTTGTAAAGCTTCCTTACATGCTACATACCCCAAATTAGCAGGGTATGTGCACCTTGGGAGTGGGTACAAGAGGAAAAAAAAATATTTGAAAAAAGAGCTTATAGTTTTTGAGAAAATTGATTGTAAAGTTTCAAAGGAAAAACTGTCTTTTAAATGTGGAAAATGTCATGTTTCTTTGCACAGGTAACATGCTTTTTTTCGCCATGCAGTCATAAATGTAATACAGAGAAGAGGTTCCAGGAAAAGGGACCGGTAACGCTAACCCAGCACCAGCAGCAGCACACGTGATGGAACAGGAGGAGGCGCAGGAGGAGAAGGCCACGCTTTGTGAGACACAACAACCCAGGCCTTGCATGAGGACAAGAAGCGTGCGGATAGCATGCTTTGTACCGCCATGCAGTCATAAATGTAATAAAGATAAGTGGTTCAATAAACAGGGACCACGCGGCAACGCTAACCCAGCAGCAGCAGACGTGATGGAACAGGAGGAGGCACAGGAGGAGAAGGCCACACTTTGTGAGACACAACAACCCAGGCCTTGCATGAGGACAAGAAGCGTGCGGATAGCATGCTTTGTACCGCCATGCAGTCATAAATGTAATAAAGATAAGTGGTTCAATAAACAGGGACCACGCGGCAACGCTAACCCAGCAGCAGCAGACGTGATGGAACAGGAGGAGGCGCAGGAGGAGAAGGCCACGCTTTGTGAGACACAACAACCCAGGCCTTGCATGAGGACAAAAAGCGTGCGGATATAGCAGCAATGCTTTTTGCCGCCATGTAGTCATAAATGTAATACAGATGAGAGGTTCAATAAACAGGGACCGGAAACGCTACACCATCCAAGATGTTCATTGGTCATGTTACTTGGTTGGGGTCCTGGAGTGTTGCGTAGTCATTTCCAATCCAGGATTGATTCATTTTAATTTGAGTCAGACGGTCTGCATTTTCTGTGGAGAGGCGGATACGCCGATCTGTGACGATGCCTCCGGCAGCACTGAAACAGCGTTCCGACATAACGCTGGCTGCCGGGCAAGCCAGCACCTCTATTGCGTACATTGCCAGTTCGTGCCAGGTGTCTAGCTTCGATACCCAATAGTTGAAGGGTGCAGATGGATTGTTCGACACAGCTACGTCATCTGACATGTAGTCCTTGACCATCTTCTCCAGGCGATCGGTGTTGGAGGTGGATCTGCACGCTTGCTGTTCAGTGGGCTGCTGCTGCATGGGTGTCAGAAAATTTTCCCACTCCAAGGACACTGCCGATACCATTCCCTTTTGGGCACTAGTTGCGGCTTGCGTTGTTTGCTGCCCTCCTGGTCGTCCTGGGTTTGCAGAAGTCAGTCTGTCGGCGTACAACTGGCTAGAGGAGGGGGAGGATGTCAATCTCCTCTCTAAAGTCTCCACAAGGGCCTGCTGGTATTCTTCCATTTTGACCTGTCTGACTCTTTCTTCAAGCAGTTTTGGAACATTGTGTTTGTACCGTGGATCCAGAAGGGTATAAACCCAGTAATTGGTGTTGTCCAAAATGCGCACAATGCGTGGGTCACGTTCAATGCAGTCTAGCATGAATTGAGCCATGTGTGCCAGAGTCCTACCAGAATCCTCATCATCCTCTTGTGAGCGTTGTGATAGTTGTTGTGATGCATCATAGTCGTCACCTTCCTCCTGGTCTGCTTCTGCTGACCATTCGTGCTGAATTGTGGAAGTCCAACGTGCACCGCTCTGGCCCTCGTCAGTGGTGGCATGAAATTCCTGCTCCAACTCCAGCTGTTCCTCCTCCTCTTCTTCGTCATAGCTGCTGGGGCCAGCGTTCCCTGAGGCGGATGGCCTGATGTTGGTACCATCACGCTGATCGTTTTCTCCTTCAGATTCCCCCAGTTGCATCATGACAGCTGTTTCCTTGATTTTCAACATTGACCTCTTCAGTAAACACAGCAGTGGTATGGTAATGCTGACTGAAGAGTTGTCACTGCTCACAAGCAACGTGGATTGCTCAAAATTTTGGAGGACTTGGCAGAGGTCCAACATGTTGGCCCAATCGGATCCACAGAAGCTTGGCAGCTGTCCGGATGCGCCTCGGTACTGCGCCGTCATGTACTGGACCACTGCACTCTTCTGCTCACAAAAGCGGGCTAGCATGTGCAGCGTAGAATTCCAGCGCGTAGGGACATCACACAGCAAGCGATGGTGGGGGAGATTGAAGCGCTCCTGCATCTTGGCGAGTGCCCCCGAAGCAGTACTGGAATTTCTACATCGTTTGGCCACTCGACGCACCTTCAACAGAAGATCGGCCACGCCTGGGTATGTCCTCAGGAACCGCTGAACTACTAGGTTCATCACGTGCGCCAGGCAAGGGATGTGTGTCAGCTTAGCCAACCTTAAAGCGCGAATGAGATTACTCCCATTATCACACACAACCATGCCCGGTTTCAGGTCCAGCGGTGCCAGCCACAAATCCGTCTGTTCCTTTATTCCCTTCCAAATTTCCTCCCCTGTGTGCTGCTTATCCCCAAGGCAGATCAGCTTCAGCAACGCTTGCTGACGCATGCCAACAGCTGTGCTGCACTGCTTCCACGATCCTACTGCTGCTGGGTTAGCGTTTCCGGATGAGGTACAGCTTTGAGATGCGTTGGAGGAGAAGGAGTCAGAGAGGTAGGTGCTGCTGTTGTTATCCAGTGGGAGGGACGGCGGTGCAGATGTTTGTGGCGTGGGCAACACCCGCGCCGTAGCAGGTGAGGAATCGCTGCCAGGCTCCTCAAGGTTCACCCAGTGCGCGGTAAGGGAGATGTATCGACCCTGGCCGAAGCACTCGTCCAGGTGTCAGTGGTGAGGTGAACCTTGCAGGCAACGGCATTCTTCAAGCTTCGGGTTATTTTGCTGACCACGTGCTCATGCAACTCAGGCACTGCAGAGTGCGCAAAGTGGTAGCGGCTGGGAACCACGTAACGTGGGATGGCCACTGACATCATGCCCTTGAAGCTGTTTGTCTCCACCACTCGATATGGCAGCATTTCGCAGGCCAGAAGCTTGGCTATGCTGGCTGTTACTGCCACGGCCCGGGGGTCATTTGCTGGCAATTTCCTCTTGCGCTCAAACCTCTCCGACACAGACAACTGAACCGTAGCGCTGCACACGGAAGGGCTGTTGGTTGTTGTGTTTGATGAACACTGGGAGACCTCAAGAGCACTACTCCGGAAAGTGACAGTGTCAGCGTCGTCTGATGTTTGTGAATGTTGTGAACCACGCAATGGCTGGGCTACCGCTGCTGCTGAGGCGGGTCTGGTGGTGAGTCTGGTGAACCCAAGGGAGGCAGTGTTGCTGGTACCCTGTCCTGCCGAGTTTGCCCACAGAGTGGGATGTTTGGATAGCATGTGGCGGCTCATGCTGGTGGTGGAGAGGTTGTTAATACTTTTCCCCCTGCTCAGGCGGGTCTTGCACACCTTGCAAATCGCCATGGTAACATCCTCAGTGCAGTCTTCAAAGAAAGCCCAGACTTTGGAGCACCTGCCTTGCTGGCGATTTCTGTTTGCTCCTCTTTTGCCTCTCACTTGAACTTCCACGCTTGTGGTGCCTGAAATTGCGCGCCGCCTACCTTGTGGCACAAGGCGAACTCGTGCAGCAGTGGGTTCTTCAACAGACTCATCTGTGCTGCTGCTACGACGGCGATGTTCTCGTTCACAAACAAAATCTGGGTCTCTGTCCACATTGTCCATACCCTCCTCTTCCATCTCCTCAAACTCGTCATATGTCATTGTGGGGGGCCGCCTCCGTGGAGTAGAGCTCCCCAGAACAACCTCTGCGCAGCTCACTCCAACGTCGTCTTCCAGATCTTGTCGGCCGACCTCCTGCAATTGCAACCCCTCCTGCCCAACTTGCTCTGGGATTTGGGTTTCCGAGTCCTCCTCGGACTCGCCTTGTATTTCAGTGCGCGGTGCATTTCCTACAGTTAATGGTTGTGAATCCGGGCACAACATTTCTGGCTGTTCCTCCATTGACCTTTGAAAGGTGGAAGTTTGTTGGGCTGGGAATAGCTCCTGCGAATACCCCATTGTGTCCTGAGGTAATTCATCGGACTGGTTATCTGGCAGTTGTGTGCGTGGTGTCGCTGCCGGTTGTGTCAGCTTTGTGCCCACTGGCTCCTTGTAACTGGCTGAGGACTCGGACCTCGTGCGTGATGTGCTGGTGCTGCTTAACCCACTGCTGGACGCTTGAGAGGTCATCCAAGTAATTATCTGGTCCTGTTCTTTTGGATCTGTGAGGGTTGTTGTCCTGGACAACATGGGCGGTATTGAGTGGGTTTTCTTGGGTGCTCCCCTGTGGCCTGTACGTGAACCGTCAGGGGAAACACCTCTTCCCTTGCCCCTCCCTCTTTCACCGGATTTCTTCCTCATTTCACTTATCCTTACAGTGCACGCTGACTGGCAGCAGTACAGTGGTAGTACAAAAATGCTATACAGTACCACTATTCCCAGCAGCGACACAGAGCACAATGCTACACAGTGGCGGGTGAGCGGTGTACTACTATTCCCAGAAGACACAGAGTGGCAGTAAACAGAATGCTATATAGTGTGGCTGAGCGAGCGGTGTACTACTATTCCCAGCAGACACAGAACAGTAAACAGAATGCTATATAGTGTGGCTGAGCGAGGTACACAGAGTGGCAGTAAACAGAATGCTATATAGTGTGGCTGAGCGAGCGGTGTACTACTATTCCCAGCAGACACAGAACAGTAAACAGAATGCTATATAGTGTGGCTGAGCGAGGTACACAGAGTGGCAGTAAACAGAATGCTATATAGTGTGGCTGAGCGAGCGGTGTACTACTATTCCCAGCAGACACAGAACAGTAAACAGAATGCTATATAGTGTGGCTGAGCGGTGTACCACTATTCCCAGCAGCGACACAGAGCACAATGCTATACATTGGCGGGTGAGCGGTGTACCACTATTCCCAGCAGCGACACAGAGCACAATGCTATACAGTGGCGGGTGAGCGGTGTACCACTATTCCCAGCAGCGACACAGAGCACAATGCTATACAGTGGCGGGTGAGCGGTGTACTACTATTCCCAGCAGACACAGAGTGGCAGTAAACAGAATGCTATATAGTGTGGCTGAGCGAGCGGTGTACTACTATTCCCAGCAGACACAGAACAGTAAACAGAATGCTATATAGTGTGGCTGAGCGAGGTACACAGAGTGGCAGTAAACAGAATGCTATATAGTGTGGCTGAGCGAGCGGTGTACTACTATTCCCAGCAGACACAGAACAGTAGTGATGCTCAAATACCCCTTTTTAAAATTCGAGTTTGGTCGAATTCGAATAGTAAATTATTCGAGGTCAGTCGAATATTCGAGTCGAATAATTTTTACTATTCGATTCGACCTCGGACTTCGAGCTCACTATTCGAGTCGGTATTCGAGCTCACTATTCGAGCTGACTATTCGAATTGGCCTTAAATAGCTTCCAACACTTGTTTTGAGGGTGAATGATGCAAGAAACATCTTTTTTTCCAAGTAACAACAGCAAGTGATTATGTGGGGATGTTCCTTTAAAAAAAAAGGTGGAAAGAGAAGTTGTGTCCTTAATTTTGTTCAGTAGTGTTACTGTATATACTTGTTCTTCTTCTTCTTTATCTTTCTTCTTCTTCTTCTAGATCTTCTTCTTCTATATCTTCTTCTTCTTCTTCTATATTGTCTTCTTCTTCTTCTTCTTCATCTTCTTCTTCTTCATCTTCATCTTCATCTTCTTCTTCTTCTTCTTCATCTTCATCTTCTTCATCTTCTTCTTCTTCTTCATCTTCTTCTTCTTCTTCTTCATCTTCTTCATCTTCTTCTTCTTCTTCTTCTTCTTTATCTTCTTCATCTTCTTCTTCTTCATCTTCTTCATCTTCTTCATCTTCTTCTTCTTCTTCATCTTCTTCTTCTTCTTCATCTTCTTCTTCTTCATCTTCATCTTCTTCTTCTTCTTCTTCTTCTTCATCTTCTTCTTCTTCTTCTTCTTCTTCTTCATCTTCTTCATCTTCTTCTTCTTCTTCTTCTTCATCTTCTTCTTCTTCATCTTCATCTTCTTCTTCTTCATCTTCTTCTTCTTCATCTTCTTCATCTTCTTCTTCTTTTTCATCATCTTCTTCATCTTCTTCTTCTTTTTCATCTTCTTCATCATCTTCTTCATCATCTTCTACATCTTCTTCTTCATCTTCTTCTTCATCTTCATCTTCTCCTTCTCCTTCTTTTTCAATATCGTCTTCTTCTTCTTCACGTATTTCTCTTTTCAATTTTTTTTTTAAAGAAATGCAGCTATTTTTGAGCGTAACAAATAGCTGGTGGGCGCACGCATGTTGGAAGCGCCATTGTATGTGCTCCCTGGCAGTGGAAACACAAAGACAGCAGGAGGTAAATTCAGCAGCAGGAGGAGGAGGATGAGTGTGTGGCAGCAGGCAGTCAATGAGGCAGGCAGCTCGCCGTGACATAATAGCCCTGGTACCTAGCGGTGATACCAGGGCTGTAAATAAACACAACAGGAGGTCCCAGACAGCGGTCGTGCAGCCCACATTGTGTCCAATACACAACTGGGACAACACAGTTTTCAACCCGGGCACCTCAGAAAAATTAAACCTTTTTTTTTTTTTTTTTTAATGGTTTGTTTGGTTTTGGTTTTGCAACCAATATAGCTATTGTTTGACGTAATAGCTGGTGGCAGAGTGGCAGCAGAAGGTAATTCTGTGGACCCTGGCAGTGGGAAACACAGACAGACAGCAACAGCAGCAGGAGGAATGGAGGAGTAGGCGAGCAGCTATTGTTTGACGTAATAGCTGGTGGCAGAGTGGCAGCAGAAGGTAAATCATCTGTGTAGTGTACCCTGGCAGTGGGAAACACAGACAGACAGCAGCAGCAGCAGCAGGAGGAGGTATGGAGGAGCAGTGTGAGTGTGGCAGCAGGTAGGCAGCGTGACATAATAGCCCTGGTACCTAGCGGTGATACCAGGGCTGTAAATAAACACAACAGGAGGTCCCAGACAGCGGTCGTGCAGCCCACATCGTGTCCAATACACAACTGGGACAACACAGTTTTCAACCCGGGCACCTCAGAAAAATTAAACCTTTTTTTTTTTATGGTTTTTTGGTTTTTGGTTTTACAACCAATATAGCTATTGTTTGACGTAATAGCTGGTGGCAGAGTGGCAGCAGAAGAAGGTAATTCTGTGTACCCTGGCAGTGGGAAACACAGACAGACAGCAGCAGCAGGAGGAGGAATGGAGGAGTAGGCGAGCAGCTATTGTTTGACGTAATAGCTGGTGGCAGAGTGGCAGCAGAAGAAGGTAATTCTGTGTACCCTGGCAGTGGGAAACACAGACAGACAGCAGCAGCAGGAGGAGGAATGGAGGAGTAGGCGAGCAGCTATTGTTTGACGTAATAGCTGGTGGCAGAGTGGCAGCAGAAGGTAAATCATCTGTGTACCCTGGCAGTGGGAAACACAGACAGACAGCAGCAGCAGGAGGAGGAGGAATAAAGGAGTAGGCGAGCAGCTATTGTTTGACGTAATAGCTGGTGGCAGAGTGGCAGCAGAAGGTAAATCATCTGTGTACCCTGGCAGTGGGAAACACAGACAGACAGCAGCAGCAGCAGCAGGAGGAGGTATGGAGGAGTAGTGTGAGTGTGGCAGCAGGTAGGCAGCGTGACATAATAGCCCTGGTACCTAGCGGTGATACCAGGGCTGTAAATAAACACAACAGGAGGTCCCAGACAGCGGTCGTGCAGCCCACATTGTGTCCAATACACAACTGGGACAACACAGTTTTCAACCCGGGCACCTCAGAAAAATTAAACCTTTTTTTTTTTTTTAATGGTTTGTTTGGTTTTGGTTTTGCAACCAATATAGCTATTGTTTGACGTAATAGCTGGTGGCAGAGTGGCAGCAGAAGGTAATTCTGTGTACCCTGGCAGTGGGAAACACAGACAGACAGCAACAGCAGCAGGAGGAATGGAGGAGTAGGCGAGCAGCTATTGTTTGACGTAATAGCTGGTGGCAGAGTGGCAGCAGAAGGTAAATCATCTGTGTAGTGTACCCTGGCAGTGGGAAACACAGACAGACAGCAGCAGCAGCAGCAGGAGGAGGTATGGAGGAGCAGTGTGAGTGTGGCAGCAGGTAGGCAGCGTGACATAATAGCCCTGGTACCTAGCGGTGATACCAGGGCTGTAAATAAACACAACAGGAGGTCCCAGACAGCGGTCGTGCAGCCCACATTGTGTCCAATACACAACTGGAACAACACAGTTTTCAACCCGGGCACCTCAGAAAAATTAAACCTTTTTTTTTTTTAATGGTTTGTTTGGTTTTGGTTTTGCAACCAATATAGCTATTGTTTGACGTAATAGCTGGTGGCAGAGTGGCAGCAGAAGAAGGTAATTCTGTGTACCCTGGCAGTGGGAAACACAGACAGACAGCAGAAGGGCAGTACACAGCAGCCCACTGTAGGTGTAAAATGTGTGGCTGCAGGCGACGTAATAGTCAAAGTGAACCAGGCTGGCTTAGTGAGCAGGAGCCAGGAGGTGGTAAAGGGTGGTAAGGCACATTAACGATGGTTCCGGCAGCCAGTTCATGTCCCCCTCTCGCCGACAACAGGGGCCAGGAACTCGCCTTCCACCCACGCCTGGTTCATCTTGAGAAACGTCAGTCTGTCCACAGACTTGTGAGACAGACGTGAGCGTTTCTCGGTGACCACGCCACCAGCTGCACTGAAGCAGCGCTCGGACAGCACGCTGGAAGGGGGGCAGGACAGCACTTCCAGGGCGTACTGCGCCAGCTCGCTCCAGATCTCCATGCGCTTGACCCAATACTCCATGGGATCAACAGGGGCATCGCTGTCAAGCCCGCTGTACGACCCCATGTAGTCAGCCACCATGCGGGTCAGGCGCTGGCTGTGACCGGAGGAGGATGCTGCTGCATGCATCTCCTCTCTAGTCACTGCTGCCGGAGCCTCTACAGTCCTGTAGAGCTCGTGGCTGAGAGACAGCAGGTCTGTGGGGCGCTTGCTGCTGCTGGATGCAGGCACCTGCTGCTGCCTCTGTGCTGGCTGCTGGACAGTGGGGGTGGAAGGCTGGGGGAAGGCTTCCTCCAAGCGCTCAACAAGGGCCTGCTGCAAGCTCCTTATTTGTTGCGCTGGGTCTCCTCCTGCAGGCGGCAGGAACTGGCTCAACTTCCCCTTGAGGCGTGGGTCCAACATCATGCTGATCCAGATGTCCTCCCTCTGCTTCATCTGGATCACCCTGGGGTCCCTGCGCAGGCACGTCAGCATGTGCGCTGCCATTGGGAAGAGGCGGGCCACGTCTGCTGGCACATCGACGTCAGTGCTGTCCTCATCCTCCTCCTCTGCCGCCTCATCCTCTCTCCACCCTCGCACCAACTCAGCTGCGCTGTGCTGATCCCCCTCATCAGCAGCCAGGTCAGGGACCTCCACCAAGTCCTCCTCCTCCTCCCCCTCAGAGGTGGACTGCGCAGCTGGTTGCCGCTCCTGCTGGTCCAAGGCTGCCGCTCCCTGTTCCAGCAAAGCATCGAGGGCCCTGTTCAGCAGAGAAACCAGGGGCACCCACTCGCAGACCATAGCATGGTCCCTGCTCACCATGTTTGTGGCCTGCAGGAAGGGAGCCAGCACTAAGCACACCTGCTGCATGTGCCTCCAGTCATCATCGGGGACGATGGACGGGATGTTGCTGGTCTTGTCCCTTCTCTGAGCTGCGGAAACAGTGGCCAGGGCAAGGTACTGGTTGACAGCGTGCCTCTGTTCAACCAGACGCTCCAACATCGCCAGGGTGGAGTTCCAGCGAGTCGGAACGTCAAGGATCAGCCGATGGCGTGGCAGATCCAGCTCCTTTTGCACGTCTTCCAGGCTCGCACAGGCTGCAGCCGAGCGCCGGAAGTGACGCACAACATTCCTTGCCGTTTCCAGCAGTTCGCCCATCCCCTGGTAGGTGCGCAGGAACTTCTGCACCACCAGGTTCAGCACGTGGGCAAGACAGGGGATGTGGGTCAGGTTTCCCCTGTCTATTGCGGCAACCAGATTGGCCCCATTGTCGGCCACCACCTCTCCGACTCTGAGGCCTCTGGGGGTCAGCCAAATCCTCTCCTGCTCCTGGAGTTTGGCCAACACATGGGTTGCCGTCAGCTTGGTCTTCCCAAGGCTGACCAAGTGCAGCAGCGCTTGGCAGTGGCGGGCCTTCACGCTGCTGCTGAGGCGGGGGGTTTGGCCAGGTGTGCCGGAGGATGGCAGAGGATCGGAGGAACCTGCTGCAGTTCCCCTGACCCTGCGGGGTGGCACCACCCACTGTGTTGCTGCTGCTGCTGTGCCCGCTGCTGCTCTCCCATCCTCACCCCCTTCCACCAAGCTGACCCAGTGGACAGTGAAGGACAGGTAGCGGCCTGTCCCGAAGCGGCTGCTCCAGGAGTCCATGGTGACGTGGACCCTTTCACCAACCGCGTGCTCCAGCCCTCGCTCCACATTGGCCATCACAAAGCGGTGCAGTGCAGGAATGGCCTTGCGGGCAAAGAAGTGTCTGCTGGGGAGCTGCCAGTCTGGGGCTGCGCAAGCAAGCAGCGCACGAATGTCGCTCCCCTCCTGCACGAGCGTGTACGGCAGGAGTTGGGAGCACATGGCCCGTGCCAGCAAGCCGTTCAGCTGCCGCACGCGACGGCTGCTGGGAGGCAGAGCCCTAACCACCCCCTGGAAGGACTCGCTCAAAAGGCTCTGGCGTGGCCTTTTGCTGACACGGGAATCAGCAGACACAGCAGAGGAGGCCACTGAGGACTGGCTGCCAGAACAGGCCTCAGTGTCGGCGGCAGGAGTTGCAGAGGGGGGAGGAGCAGTGCGTTTCCGCACTCCTGCTGGTGCTGCTGGAGGAGCAGGAGGGCGGGTGGCTGCTGTTGCTGCTGCTGCTGCTGAAGGCTGTGCAGTGATGGGTGTGGTGCCACTGCCAGCAGCAGATGCCTTCAGCCTCTGGAACTCCTCATGCTGGTGGAAATGTTTAGCCGCAAGGTGGTTGATGAGCGAGCTGGTGCTGAACTTTAAGGGGTCTGCACCTCTGCTCAACTTCCGCTGACAGTGGTTGCAAGTGGCGTACTTGCTGTACACAGTGGGCATGGTGAAAAACCGCCAGATTGGTGACAGAAACTTCCCCCTACGGCATGGAAGCGCTGCTGCCTGTCTCCCTGTGGTGGTTGGGGGGGGGGCTTGGGTGCGGCTGGTGGTGGTACTGGCTGATGCTGCTGCTGCTGCTGCTGAGCCTGAGACACCAGCAGGCTGTGGGACGCTGCCAATGCTTGCAATGATGCGCCTCCTTGCAAGGCCCACAAGCGCATCCTCCTCCTCCTCCTCAGAGCTGCTGAGGACGACATCCCCTGGAGGTGGTGGCACCCAGTCTCTGTCTGTCACCGGGTCATCATCATCCTCCCCCTCCTGAAACATGTCCTGCTGGGATGAGGACCCCCCAAACTCCTCTCCTGATGCATGGATGGGCTGCTTGACTGTCGCCACAGTCTTGCTGTCCAATCCCTCATCCCCCAAAGTGCCCATCAGCATCTCCTCCTCAAGATCGCCAACAACAGCAGACAATTTACTCATGATGCCTGGGGTCAAAAGACTGCTGAATGACAGGTCGGCGAGTGACGGTGAACTGGCCTCCTCCCCAGACCCTGCTGGGCGGCTGCTGCGAACAGGGGTGGTGGTGGTGGTGGTGGTGAGGGTGGAGGCCTCGGATGCAGAGCTGATGGCGGGCTGCTCATCCTCCGTCATGAGTTGCACCACAGTGTCTGCATCCTTTTCCTCAATGGGACGTTTCCGACCCGGCTGGAGGAAAATGGGAGCAGGTGCTACACGCTGCTGCTGCTGTGTCTCTGCAGCGTGAGTTGCAGATGCTCCTGCTGGGCAGCGCCCAAGGCGTCCACGGCCAGTGGCTATGGGAGGAATGTTAGCCACTGACGCTGCTGCTGCTGCTGCGGAACTGTGCATGGTGGCGCGCCCGCGGCCGCGGCTTGCCACAATGCTGCTCCCTCTCCTCCTGATTCCCTTGCTGCCCTTCCCCTTGCCCAAACCGCGCTGGCTGCCACTTCCAGACATCTTCAATGTTTTGGGCGTATAGACAAAAGTTTTTTAAAAGGGCGGGTGAAAAGTGGGGTACTTTAATGGAGTGGGTTGGTTGGTGAGGTGACTGAGTGAGTGTCCCCTAGTACAGTAAGTAAGTAGTAACAGTCAGGAAGTACAACTAGCAGTTACAATAATCAGTAGTAATCACAAGTAAATTTAGTGTGTGTACACTCAGACAGTGAGTGCACGCACGCAGGAGCTAGTAGCCTATGAACACAGTGACTGAGTGTCCTAGACTCCTAGTACAGTAAGAGTAAGTAGTAACAGTAAGTAGAACTAACTAATTACAATAATCAATCAGCGATCAGAAGGAAATGGAGTGTGGGTGGTGTGTGTACACTCAGACAGTGAGTGCACGCACGCAGGAGCTAGTAGCCTATGAACACAGTGACTGAGTGTCCTAGACTCCTAGTACAGTAAGAGTAAGTAGTAACAGTAAGTAGAACTAACTAATTACAATAATCAATCAGCGATCAGAAGGAAATGGAGTGTGGGTGTGTGTACACTCAGACAGTGAGTGCACGCACGCAGGAGCTAGTAGCCTATGAACACAGTGACTGAGTGTCCTAGACTCCTAGTACAGTAAGAGTAAGTAGTAACAGTAAGTAGAACTAACTAATTACAATAATCAATCAGCGATCAGAAGGAAATAGAGTGTGGGTGGTGTGTGTACACTCAGACAGTGAGTGCACGCACGCAGGAGCTAGTAGCCTATGAACACAGTGACTGAGTGTCCTAGACTCCTAGTACAGTAAGAGTAAGTAGTAACAGTAAGTAGAACTAACTAATTACAATAATCAATCAGCGATCAGAAGGAAATGGAGTGTGGGTGGTGTGTGTACACTCAGACAGTGAGTGCACGCACGCAGGAGCTAGTAGCCTATGGACAGTGACTGAGTGTCCTAGACTCCTAGTACAGTAAGAGTAAGTAGTAACAGTAAGTACAACTAACTAATTACGATAATCAATCAGCGATCAGAAGGAAATGGAGTGTGGGTGTGTGTACACTCAGACAGTGAGTGCACGCACGCAGGAGCTAGTAGCCTATGGACAGTGACTGAGTGTCCTAGACTCCTAGTACAGTAAGAGTAAGTAGTAACAGTAAGTACAACTAACTAATCACGATAATCAATCAGCGATCAGAAGGAAATAGAGTGTGTGTTGTGTGTGTACACTCAGACAGTGAGTGCAGTGCGCACACGCAGGAGCTAGTAGCCTATATGAACAGTGACAGTGAGTGTCCCTACGGGTACAGTAAGAGTAAGTAGTAAGTAAGTACAACTAACTAACAATAATCTATCAGTAATCAGAAGGAAATAGAGTGTGTGTACACACAGACAGTGAGTGAGTGCACACACGCAGGAGCTAGCTAGTAGCCTATAAACAGTGACAGTCAGTGAGTGTCCTACTCCTAGTACAGTATAACTACAATACTATTAGTAAAGGACAGCAGAAATACTGGTATAGATGAGAGAAATAAACAGAGGACAGCTGCCCACAGAGGCAAGGCCCCCCTGAGGCCTAAACCTGTAAGCTTGCAGCAGCTGCCTGTCTCTAATGTAACACACAAGCTACTAACTAAAATACAATGTCTAAATAACTAACAACAATATAGGTGTGTATAGGAGGTGTATGTGAGCAAAAACGCTAGGTAAATGACCACAATAGAGCTCTTGCTAAGCCAAAGCACAAAGGAGCAACTCTCTCTCTGTACAAGTCTCAGGCAAGCACGGAGAAACGGAACATGGCGGCCGCTATTTATAGGGTAGGGGCTGGCCAGGGTCCCCCTCTGTGATTGGCTGCCGTCAGAGGGCCTGGGAGCCCTCTGATTGGCTCTAAGGACATCAATCTGGGCTATGACGCTATTCGAGCTCGGTACCGAGCTCGAATAGCGCCGGGTTGCTCGAATAGCTCGAATAGTGAATGGGCTATTCGAGTGTACTCGGATAGCCCATTCGAATAGCTCCAGCTATTCGGAGCTCGAATACCGAGCTCGAATAGCTGAAAAAGAGCTCGAATATTCGAGCTACTCGAATATTCGAGCTCTGCTGAGCACCACTGCAGAACAGTAAACAGAATGCTATATAGTGTGGCTGAGCGAGGTACACAGAGTGGCAGTAAACAGAATGCTATATAGTGTGGCTGAGCGAGCGGTGTACTACAATTCCCAGCAGACACAGAACAGTAAACAGAATGCTATATAGTGTGGCTAAGCGAGGTACACAGAGTGGCAGTAAACAGAATGCTATATATAGTGTGGCTGAGCGAGCGGTGTACTACTATTCCCAGCAGCGACACAATGACTGGGGGGACCCTGGCTAGCGTGGCTGGAGTGCGAACTACCCTGCCTGCCTACCCAAAGCTAAACCCACAGACAAATGGCGGAAATATGACGTGGTTCGGGTATTTATTTACCCGAACCACGTGACAGTTCGGCCAATCAGAGCGCGTTCGGGTCCGAACCACGTGACCCGTTCGGCCAATCACAGCGCTAGCCGAACGTTCGGGGAACGTTCGGCCATGCGCTCTTAGTTCGGCCATGCGGCCAAACGGTTTGGCCGAATACCATCAGGTGTTCGGCCGAACTCGAACATCACCCGAACAGGGTGATGTTCTGCAGAACCCGAACAGTGGCGAACACTGTTCGCCCAAAACTACTCCCAAGCATAACAAGGAGAAGATAATCTATTAATTAATACAGCAGCATATTTTCTTTGGCAAAAACTCCAGTATGTTGTATAAAACTTTTTTGTCTAATAATTGTTAAAGAGAAACCGTAGTGAAAATAACATATTGAATTGCTTATTGTTTACAATATTCATTTAGAGATTATTTAGTCAGTATTTGCCCATTGTAAAATCTTTCCCCTCCCTGATTTACATTCTAAAGTTTATCACAGGTGGTGGCATCTTTAGTTCTGCCAAGTGATCTGTACAGAATATTCGTTACTGAGAGTCCTATGCACAGAGGGAGATATTGCTTGCTTGGCAGCTGGAAGAAGACATTATTTCCCACAATGCAACGAGGTTCACAGACAGCAAACTGTCAGGACCATGGTCATGACATCACAATGTGGGAGGGGTTTCACCACAATATCAGCCATACAGACCCGCCTGATGATCTATTCAAGAAAAGGTGAAGATTTCTGGTGGGAAAGGGGGTATTGGCTTCTGATTGGGATGAAGATCAATCCTTGGTTAAAGTTCCTCTTTAAAGAGTAACTGTCAGGCTGCAAAAGCTAATTTAAACCTCTATTCTCCTGTGTTAAACAGTTTAGAAGGAAGCCAAAAAGGCAATACTGCAGTTAAAAAATCTCTCTTACTTTAGGTGTTTGCTGACAGCAAGGCTCTGTATTCCCAGGCTCCTAAGGAGGACGCAAGCCGAATAACAGATACTGCAAAGCATTCTGGGGCCCTCCCCTGGCTGCTAGTGAGGCTCAAGTTTCAACAGCATGTAACAGTCTAGCTCACAGCACTAATAAATCTCGGGCAGAGTACACTGCAGGAGTCCGCTATTGTTCCTAGCCACATGGCTAATTAATATTCACTGCACAGTAGTGTTATTCATTACCAGCTTTTGTGAGAGTGGAATCCTCAGGAAGCAGGCAGGACATGACGACACATTTGGCTTCATAGGAGACAGACAAACATGGAACCTGCCATGAGCTGTCTGGAGCATCATTCTCTGCAAATACTATATAAAAATTATGTGAAGTACAAACGTGGACAGTGAAATGCATATGTAATGTAAGTACAGCCAATCTTTAGCTACTGATATATGTGTTTATTTTCTCTGAGACCTTATACCTAACAGCTCCTCTTTAAAGGGTACCAGAAATAAAAGAAGAAATCTAATTGAACTGTGGGCTCCAGGGTATCCCCTAATTCTCCTGTTCCCACTGCTTTTAATTATGCGACTGGCAGCCAGTCCACCTAGATCACCTATGATCATGAATGAGCAGGCATGCACGCACTGGGCACAGGCAAGTTCATGAATCGCAAATACCCAGTTCATATGCCTAAATAAAAGAAGTGTTTCTGCAAAGAAAAGAAGACATGCAGTTGCGCTTCTTCTTACTAGGCATGCGTGGTTCATGAACCTGTGCATGGCCAGTTCAGATACACTCATTCATGGTTGTGCGTGTTTCTGGGAGACTGACCTCAAAAAAGATGTGGGAATGGGAGAAATGAGGGATTGGGAACCCACAAACATCTCTAACTGCTTGTTATTATTAAGAAAGGAACACTGCCCAGCAGTTAAATCAGATTTTGTTTAGTTTGCTAATTTTATTTATAATATATAATATACTAGCTGGTGGTGGTTGCTAGTGCTACACTGTGTGGGCCAATCAGATGGGACCAACAGAATTTCACAATTGGGCAAATCAGATTGGATCAATCAAATTGCATCATTGGGCAAAACAAATTGTACTATTGGGTCAATCAAATTTCAAGATTGGGCCAATAACATTGCATGACTGGACCAGTCAAATTTGACCCCAATCACACTGTGAGTGACTTTACCTAGTTTAAGTATCCTACCATTAGCATTCTAAAGGTGGCCACTGTTAGGAAATGGAATGCAGTAAATTCCCGACATACTCACACTTGTATGTTTCTGTTATGTTCTACACTGGCATATCAGACTGAAAAGACAGACTGAGTGTTGCTGCTGTCATCCAGAGACAGCTTTAGTGCAGAGCAGTTTGCTGACTGTCAGTGCTGCATCTGCGTTTTTTAAAAACCGCCCACACTGACTTGCATTAAAGGGGAGCTGAAGAGAGAGGTATATGGAGGCTGCCATGTTTATTCCCTTTTAAGCAATACCAGTTGCCTGGCCGCCCTGCTGATCCTCTTCCTCTAATACTATTAGCCATAGCCCCTGAACAAGCATGCAGCAGATCAGGTGTTTCAGACTTTAAAGTCAGATCTGACAAGATTAGCTGCATGCTTGTTTCTGGTGTTATTCAGATACTACTGCAGAGAAATAGACCAGCAGGGCTGCCAGGCAACTGGTATTGATTAAAAGGAAATAAATATGGCAGCCTCCGTATACCTCTTACTTCAGTTCCCCTTTAAAATCACAGCAAAATTGCTGCAATCACGATTTTGTGAAAAATTGCAGTTTCTGCAATTTTTGATAAGATTTTTCCTGTGATTTTAATGCAAGTCAATTGCAGTGGTTTTTTTTTAAAAGCAGACACAGTGATGATGGTTGCCAAATTGCTCGGCAGTGTGTGGGCTGGTTTACACTGGCTTCCAGCGGCATCTTGTTCAGGCTGTCGGCGGCATCCCGTCACAATCAGCGATTTTCATCCCTGCAGGGGGACACAAGGACGAGGTGGTAACCGACCCTGGATGCTGCATGTAGCCGCAAGGGTCATCTGAAGCGAAGGGAAAAATCGGGATTGGAACGGCACAATCGCGCAAATGTTGGTAAGAGCCCGATACAAACACTCCCATTCACTTGAATGGAAGCGTTTAATGACGAGTCCTGGATGCCAGAGGTAAACACCCGCCAAGTGTCTGTGTGAATTGGCCTTTACTCAGCCCTTAGACATTACAGAAGGCTTACCTGGTTCTCACTTGTGTAATTATTTACCAGGGGAGTCTGCTTTGCATGGCAGCTGACTTGCAGCCTAGTTCACCTAGAACATTCTGGAATAATTAATGGTCTGGTGAGCCTGGTTTGCAGCTGCTAATTGGCTTCCTGTGTTATAAAAGTCCTTCCTGCTTGGACTCCATGCCGACTATGTCGTTCAGCTTCCTGTGTTTTCATATTGCTGTGTGCTACCTGACCTCAGATTGTTTGACCTACCTAGTTTGCTGCCTGGATTGACCTCTTCTTTGGTTTGTCTACACTTTTGTCTCATTCCCTGGTTCATCTGCCTGTCTGCTGGATCTTCTGTGTATTACCTCTGACTGGTTCCTGACTTAAGCTAAATACTCACCTGACGACGCAGGAAGATGGATCCCAGTTATGTCCCCCGACAGCGAGCGTTCCCCAATCCACCTCTGAGATCCGCCGATGACAGACACCTGTGAGGCAGGGCTGCAGCTCATAGCCCAGCCTCACATAGAAAGGCTCCCCGGATCGCCCCCCGGGGACTTAGAGGGGATTTAGTTAGATTAGAGCGTCGGGAATGCGGTGGATTAGTTAGGGCTATTAGGTTAAAAACAGTTGTTAAATATAAAGAGGCTTTTACAGTTTAAACTGAAAACAAAAATTATCAGAGAAATAAAGGAGAAGATTAAAAACTATACATTGTGTCCCATGTTTTTGCAATTGATAAATTTCGTACGCACGGTAAATTATTAAAGATTCAAAACGATAAATTTCATGCAGAGCCACTCAAAACTATGATTATCGTTTTGAAAATATCGTTCTAAAAATGGCGCCATTTTTAACTGTACCCCATTCAACCACACTGTGTGAGGGGTTTCACCACATTATCAGCCATACAGACCCCCCCCCCCCCCCTCCTCTTTAAGACGTGTTTGTGCTCCTTGCCCATAGCAACAAGTTTGTTCAATGTTTCATTTCACTGTAAGAATCTCGAACAAAAGCAGGACAGATGTTCAGGGGAGCCAACATACACTGCTTATTCACACTGAGGAAGGCAAACTCACAGGACAGACATCCTGTGCACTATAGATTTAAAACAAATTATAAAATCTAAAGGACATGCAAACGAAAACAGACTGAAAGCAAGGCCTCATTATTTCTGTATCTGCATTTAACTTCAAAAACACATTTCTGACACAGGCTTGCTTGAAGGCCTAAATCAGGGCCATAAGATGTTCCTTTAGTTTTGGTACATAAAGACCAGTGGTGCATATTATGCATCGGAATAGCACAGCCTGTGTTACATTTGCAGAGAACTTAGATCACTTGACAGGGAAAATGAAACAACCAATTAGAAACAATTTCCTTGCCATCTTCTCTTTGATGCATCACCGCAGCAAAGATCCCGGGAAAGTCAGTTACGACGAGGCGCACAGCAACCGACGCCTGCGGCACACATGGAGAGATTCTTACGTATCCCAGAATAGAAACTTGCTGAATGCACAGAACAATTTAATATTACCCACAGCAGAGTAATAACGGGATCTAATTGGATACAAAGGAGCATTTGACTTTTCTCATAGCTTGTTTTGGCTACTGCTACGCACTGTGTGGCTTGTTTGAAATGTGTGTCATTTATTTTTACATATTAACAGGAAATGCAAAGCAGATAATTGGGAAATGGGATGGGCACTGCTTTTTAATTAGGAACATGCACACACAGAAATTGCTGAGCCTGCATCTCATGAACACATGTTAAAAGGAGTTGAAAGAAGAGAAACAATCGAGATATATCCATTGCTGCCAGTGTGTAGTATAATACTTTGCAGGGGCGCAAGTACTGGGGAAGCAGTCCCTATGGCTGCTGGGGGAGGTGACAGGGCCAAAGGGGGCCATCAGTGCAGGGTGGACATGGCTTTATTTGGGGTGTGGGGGTGTGGTGGGGGGGGTAGGGGTACAATGCACTGCTAGGGGCACATGGCTATATGGGGGCATGGAAGATGGCATGTTGGACAAACGGGGGAAATAAAGCCCATTACATGTTGTTGGCTGAGGGTTTCTCCTCCTTTCAACAGCAATTTTAAGGCTTCCTCCAGCCCCTTTCCAGCTGGACGGTTCCTTTCCGTCTTCCATGCCGCCTGGATCTTCTGCTAGGTGGCCCGGTAATTCCACCAGTCAGAGTGCACTGTACATGCGTGGCCTGGCTGCACGCCCCCGTCACGCTCCTGTCACTAGTATAGTTCTGCACCTGCTCCGGTCACAGGAGCATAATGGGGCAGTGCGCATGGCCACCTTGCAGGGAAGATGGCGAGGGATTGCTCGGCCCGAAGGGGCCTAGAGAAAGCCCTAGATAAGTATATATAGTTTTTCTTTTAGTCATCTCAGATGCACTTTAAGACATGCCTCCAGCCTAACCACCACCACACCCGTGGTCATGTGTACAGCGAAGAAGTAATGAGTGAAAGGTGGAGTTTCATAATTCCAGCCACACTGGTCATTTTTGTTATTATGAGTTTCCCATATAGTAACACTAGCTGAAGACTCGGTGTTGCCTGGGTATGTATTTGGGTGTTGTTGGGTCCTAAATATTAATCCCAGTCACCCATTGAGCAATTCCAAGTTTGAGAACCTCGCGATTAACAGTGTAAGAATGGCTGCAATTTTTCCCATCTGGTTGGTTGTTGTATTTAAAAGATGGAGTGTTGTTTTAAAACTGCAACTGTGGTAGTATGATGCAAAGTTTTTTTTTTCTTTTAATCTATATAACTGAAATTAAAAATATGAGACTTTTCTTTGCTACTAATATTCTAATTATCTGTACAACACATAAAGTTCATTGTAGCATAAGAATTTTTTTCACTTCAGGTTCGCTTTAATGACAATGGTAGTGTTCTTAAAGGAAACCTGAAGTGAGTAAAATTATTTAAAATAAACACATGATGTAGCTGCAAATGAATATTACATACTAACCTCATCGTCAGTTCCTCTCAGAAGCTCACCATTTTCTTCTTACAGTGATCCCTTCCAGTTCTGACAATATTTTGTCAGAACTGAAATATGCCAGTTGCTGTCAGTTATATTTTAGCAGCTGTCAGTTACAACTGAATGTGCAAGGTAATGTCCATGCTTCTCTATGGCTCAAGTGGGCGATATTACAGTTTAACAGTGTGCTGACCAGGAAGCTGTTATGGGGTAATGGCCATTTTTAAAATGGAGGACGGAGAAATCCATTGATCACAGTGGACAAATGGAACGCAGGAGAGGAGAGAGAGATTGAGGAATAGACTACACAGGAGGTAAGCATGACCTGTGTATGGTTATTTTGACTTTTTATTTCCAGCTCTTTAATAGTCAATTTAAAAAAAAAATAGTTTTTGCTTATTATATTACCATCTAGAAGAATTTCCTCACTGTGAGGGGACATTTTCTCAGTGTTTAAACAAACAGCTCGAAAAAATTCAGGGTCTAATCCTTACCTCCCCTACAAAGAAATAAACATTGTTGCCCAGGCTCTGCTCTTTCACCACCTTTTTTACACATTAGGCCAACGACTTCCTTCAGACAAAACTGCCAAGGCACAAAATGGCTGTCCTAACTGTACCTACGGGTGATTGATTCCCTGCAGCAGATCCATTTTTATCTTTATTACCCTGTAAACAATTTAGAGGCTGCATTATGGGCTGTGTTTTTTAATGAGTTTTCTGTCTTTGGTCTCTTGATTGACCATGACTAGGGCTGCCATCTCCCGCCGTCAAATTCTTGTCACTTAACAGTCATTAAAGCATACAAAAATAACATGGTAGTTACCAGACTGATAATGCGTGCACGCCGGATCCATAAAATGACAAAACCACATCTGTCAGGCGTGTTTATTTGCCTTACATAAAACGAATTACTGTATATGCTGCTCATATAGAATTACTTGGCACGTCGCTCCTCACAAGGCTGTTGGAAGTCGCTTGAGTAGGAGTCTGTTGCATTATTTTAGTTTTGTTCATTAATGGGAGAAACGGAGGCGAGTTATGGAATTATGACCGCATGGCTCAGCAAAGACAATATGGTCAAGATGGCAGTGTGTGAGCTATGAAAACAGATAAGAAGCTAAAGCATATTTATCAGCACCTCTTCACACATTATGGCAAAAAAAAAAAAAAAGAAAGAATAGAGCAGCTTAGGTATTCTAGAGATTAATCAGCCACGGTTTAACAGTGAAATCTTCTTTTCAAGGAATCAGTTTCTGTCATGCAGAATTAAAGGACTACTCATGGGGAAAAAAAGTAAGCACTTAAAATCTAAAAGAGCTAACAGTTTTTTGGAGTAGTCTATCTCCTCATGGGGGATTCTCACGGTTTTCTTTGTTTTCAAAAGCATCTCCTGAACGACAGTTGCTAAGTCTAACCACCAAAATAGTAAGATACCAGTCACCTTCCCTAATGGCAGTTAGACTTAGCAACTACTGTTCAGTAAATGCTTTTGAAAGAAACTGTAAGGAATAGCAGAGAAGCCGCTGCGGAGACAGGCGGCATGGCGGCTGTCTCCGCGTATCAGCCGGCGGCCTCTGCCGCGCAGTTTCATGTTGGTGATCTGCCTGGTCCTTCCATTGCACATAGATTGAGGGCTACGCGCGCACGCGCCAGGCGACAGGACCGTTATGCGAAAAGAAGGGGAGTAAGCTGATCTGTCTAGTCAGCTGACTCCAACACAGTACTTTGGAGTGGCTGAGTGGCTGGGGCGGCGCTGCGGAGTAACTTAGTATATATAGTACCAGACTGTCAGTTGCCCGGTGTCTGCTGTTGCGAATGCTTACGTGTGAGCGCTCAGACCTTAGTCAGATCCCAAAGTGTGCCAGAACCAGCCGGAGCTGGGAATCCACACTTAGCCATATTCTGTTGATAGCTTAAAGTACTAATTAAATGGTATTATTTGTTATGACCTTCTGCCTTCCTTGACTATTCTCCTGCTTGCTCACTCTGTACCTCTGCCTATCTGATTCACGTTGCCGACTCTGCCTGAACACAACACTGAATCAGCCTTCTGTCTTTGTACCTTGTCTGCCCGTACGTTGCCTACTCTGCTTGTCTGACCTCTCTATAGAGTTGGGCCGAACCTCCGATTTTAGGTTCGCGAACCGGGTTCGCGAACTTTCGCGGAAGGTTCGGTTCGCGTTAAAGTTCGCGAACCGCAATAGACTTCAATGGGGATGCGAACTTTGAAAAAAAAAATTATGCTGGCCACAAAAGTGATGGAAAAGATGTTTCAAGGGGTCTAACACCTGGAGGGGGGCATGGCGGAGTCGGATACACGCCAAAAGTCCCCGGGAAAAATCTGGATTTGACGCAAAGCAGCGTTTTAAGGGCAGAAATCATATTGAATGCTAAATGACAGGCCTAAAGTGCTTTAAAACATCTTGCATGTGTATACATCAATCAGGTAGTGTAATTAAGGTACTGCTTCACACTGACACACCAAACTGTTCACTGAACAGAACAGGTATACAGTGGCGGGTTCACTGAACAGAACAGGTATGCAGTGGCGGGTTCACTGAACAGAACAGGTATACAGTGGCGGGTTCACTGAACAGAACAAGTATGCAGTGGCGGGTTCACTGAACAGAACAGGTATACAGTGGCTAGTTCACTGAACAGAACAGGTATGCAGTGGCGGGTTCACTGAACAGTACAGGTATGCAGTGGCAGGTTCACTGAACAGGTATGCAGTGGTGGGTTCACAGTACAGGTATGCAGTCGTGGGTTCACAGAACAGGTATGCAGTGGTGGGTTCACAGTACAGGTATGCAGTGGTGGGTTCACAGAACAGGTATGCAGTGGTGGGTTCACAGAACAGGTATGCAGTGGTGGGTTCACAGAACAGGTATGCAGTGGTGGGTTCACAGAACAGGTATGCAGTGGTGGGTTCACAGAACATGTATGCAGTGGTGGGTTCACAGAACAGGTATGCAGTGGTGGGTTCACAGAACAGGTATGCAGTGGTGGGTTCACTGAACAGGTATGCAGTGGTGGGTTCACTGAACAGGTATGCAGTGGTGGGTTCACTGAACAGGTATGCAGTGGTGGGTTCACTGAACAGGTATGCAGTGGTGGGTTCACAGAACAGGTATGCAGTGGTGGGTTCACAGAACAGGTATGCAGTGGTGGGTTCACAGTACAGGTATGCAGTGGTGGGTTCACAGAACAGGTATGCAGCCAGGGACAAGCTAAGCCTAACTAATCTTTCCCTATGAGAGAGAGTGTGCAGCAGCTCGCCCTACTCTCACTAATGCAGGCACACGAGTGACCGTAATGGTCGCCGCTGCCTGCCTTTTAGTAGGGGGGAGTGGCTCCAGGGGCTAGTGTAGCCTAATTGGCTACACTGGGCCTGCTGACTGTGATGTAGAAGGTCAAAGTTGACCCTCATGGTGCATTATGGGGCGAACCGAACTTCCGCAAAAGTTCGCCTGCGGGACGCGAACGCGAACCACGGAAGTTCGCATGGAACCGTTCGCAGGCGAACCGTTCGGCCCAACTCTACCTCTCTATCCTCGCCAGAGGGCCTAGCCACTGGTGAGGGATCTGTAGCCATCACCTGCTCCTCAGGTGAAACTTTATTGTAGTACTGTCGGCAAATACCTGCTCCTCAGGTGTTTACCTTGCAGCTACCAGTGGCACGTGCTCCTCAGGTGTCCACTGGCTTCAGTACTGTCTAAATCGCCTGCTTCGCAGGCGATCAACATTGCAGCACGCCAGTAGCTCCTGCTCCTCAGGGCTTCCTTACTGTTGTACAGCCAGACTCACCTGCTCTTCAGGTGATCCTTGGCTGTAGTATTGTCTGTAGTCTCCCGCTCCTCGGGAGACCTTCTCTTCCTCATTACTGTTGCACCAAACACTATCTCACCTTGGTGGTCCTGTGTCTGGCTATACTAGCATTATTGGTGATTCTGCAGATCACCACATAATCAGGTATATCAAAGAATTAAGGGGCGCTTTTGGGAAAACAAACCAGATCCCCACAATTAGGTACAAAAGAGAAGGTACTACTACCTCTCCTGTCTTTCTGCTATCTCACTAGGTTGGGGTACCCCTATCCCTCAACTCCGTTAAAAACGTATATAGTAAAAAGTAAGAAGCGCCAGATATTTACCATAAGCACAGTATTTATTATTTTCAAATATTACAGCAGTAAATATAGAATATGTCCTTATAATTCTCACATGCATGCATTCACACCAATACCCATCCCCCTTCTAGCACGCGGGGAGTATGCTGATGAGCTACTGAAAAAAATGTTGATAAAAATATTTCTCAATTTAACTATTTCTTTATTCAAATTAAAACACTGGCTTCTTCGTATATCTCTTATAAAGGTCATAACCTGTAAGCTGGATACGTGAGTAAAACTCATTTAATACTGCAGCTTAGGCCGGTGGATGGGGAGATTGACAGGGACTATTACACAATCCTAACATTCCTCTGGATTTCCATACAACAGCTCCCTTCTGATAAGAAGAATATAGTTTCAGAAGCAATAGACTGTTAGTATCAGTGTTGTATATGTGGAGTTACCCCACACAGCCTACAGAGACCTTTTAGCGCTATTTTTCAATTGATATAAGTGATTTTGATATTCGAATTTTATAGAGTTTTTTATTACATATATTTTTATCAACATTTTTTTCAGTAGCTCATCAGCATACTCCCCGCGTGCTAGAAGGGGGATGGGTATTGGTGTGAATGCATGCATGTGAGAATTATAAGGACATATTCTATATTTACTGCTGTAATATTTGAAAATAATAAATACTGTGCTTATGGTAAATATCTGGCGCTTCTTACTTTTTACTATATACATAATCAGGTATAGCAACTGTATTATTGGTGATACTGCAGATCACCAATAATCAGAAAATCTGTTTAGCTGACACCAATCGTTACAGAAACCCAGAGAATCCCCCATGAGGAGATGGACTAGTTCAAATCCTGTAAGTTCTGTCAGATTTTAACTGATTACTTTTTTCGCTGGAGTGGTCCTTTAATAATGGAATCTTGAGAAGCTTGTTTTACTAAGTAGGCCCCAGAAATCAGATGTGACCATGTGGCAACAAACAGTTCAGTCACCCAGCATGCCGATTTAAATTCCAGAACTGGTGCCTTTAATCCCACTAGCTGTACATACTGTAGCAAAAGCCAACAATTGTTTTGGGACCACACAGGCAAATGGACAGGAATCTTAAAGTGGGATTAATCACCATATTAACAAAAAAAATTAAAATAAAAAATAAAATATTTAGGCTAGGCTCTCAGTGGTCAATTGCATAACACACGCATTACAATGAGTGTGAACTGCAATGGTGACTGGCCCTAGACATTAATACAAAGCCTGCATGCAGTGAGTAAGAATAACGTGATCAGTTACAATGCAAACAGCCCCATAGAATTGTATGGGCACTGAGCTGACATACATAATTATTCTGTACATCAGTGTACATCACTCTGTAGACTCTTCAAAGATAGGGGGAATTCAATTACCTTCTGGTCTAAGTATCTGCCTCTTATCAGAATTCAGAAGCAGGAAGCTTTATGCTATTTGCATGCTGAGATAATGTTGTTACTGTAGCTTAACCACTTCAGGACCACAGGTTCTTTCACCTTCAGCACCAGAGCAATTTTCACATCACGCTCCTCCCATTCATTCGCCAATAACTTTATTGCTACTTATCACACTGAAATGATCTATATATTATAGATCTAGCACTTTTTGCTAAGAATTATTTTATTTATATGTATTTTGCAAGGTAAAAGAAGAGAAAAAAATGAATAAAAAAATCACCATGCTCAGCTTTCAGCCATTGTAGTTTAAAAATAAAATCTGCTATTGATGGTGAAACAGACACATTTTATTTGCTCATTTGTCCCGGTTATTACAACGTTTAAATTGTGTCCCTAGTACAATGTATGGCGATAATATTTTATTTAGAAATAAAGGTGTCTATTTTTCCGTTTAGTGGGTTTTTGTTATGTTATAATAATAATTCCAAGACTTTATTGACAAAAGCCACAGTAATGACATACCGTATTTTTCGGAATATAAGACGCACTTTTTCTCCCCCAAATTTTGGGGAGAAAAGTGGGTGCGTCTTATATTCTAAAGATACCAAAAAATCAATGCAGAGTGCTCAGTGAAGCTGAACCGCCGCTATACATTACCTGATCCTGCAGCCGAGATCCTCCACCGGCTGCCGGCGATCCTCTTTAGCATCCTCCTTTCATCCTGGGTCCCGCAGCGCGATCCTCTTCAGTGGCAGCGGTAGGCAGGGACACCGTCCGCCTACCGCTGTGCAGAGCCGCCGGGGTCCCCTGGGCCATCTCCATAAACACTTCCTGGGTCCGCTGGGCCATCTGCATAATCACCGCTGAAGTCCGCTGGGTCATCTGCGTAATAGCCGCTGGAGTTCGCTGGGTCGCTGCCTCCATACACGCAGTTCTCTGCACTAGCCGCGCACGTGCGCCAGGGGTCATGCATGTCTTCTGAGCGGATCGTTCAGAAACAGCCTTATCAGTCCGCCGACAGCGCATACGCAAGTGCTACTGTTGGCTGAACGTCCGACCAGCGAGAGGGTCCTGCGGACACATCGTTGCCGGCGGTAGTGCGTGTGTACGCACCTTTAGTCATTGGAGACACAGTGATCGGGGATGGAAACCGCTGTTATTGATTCCCCGATCACGGAGGAACAGGATTGCGGCGATTGTGGACGGGAGACAAGCGGCGATCGTGAGCCTGTCGGCAAACAGTACTCTTATCTTCTCCCCTGAGCCCGTAGTGAAGTTCTGTGGGGCGTAGATAAGCGTAACGCGGGTCCCCAAGCGGTTAAAAAAATAAAGTAGATCTGCCTACTTACTAGTGACCAGCCGCTCATCCAGGAGGGAGCAGGGACCAGGAAAACACACAGGCAAAGAGAGCCTGGAAAGCCGACTCTTCCATGAGCGCCGCGCACTGACAGACTGCAGTACCGCTACAGGACATCATGTGTCATCACGCGGTGGTGACATGATGATGACTTGACATCTGATGCAAGCAGCCCAGGAGGAGTCAAGGAAGGTGATTGAGCGGTTAATCTTCTTTCATTTGGCTGCACCGTACATCACCAGCTCCTTAACAGTTATGTCCTTCTGCGTGCGCCCCCCTTTCTTCTACTTGCCGGTTTGCGGCCATGGTTGTAGCCCTGTTTGCACTGCCCAAGAAACGACAATGCAGAGAGGTGCTCCATGCTATTACATACACAGATAGGTGCTCCTGCTCCACATTGTTTTGCAAATTGCTTAATGACATTGGGGTCATCGGTACACACATTAGATTCTCAGCCAAGGTGGCCCAAGGCAATCGTCCTGACTGAGGATTATCAGTTGTGTGTATGAGGTTTTAGTGACAGAGAGCAGAGGCTGAATTCCCCCAGCATAAGCAAAGAGCACAGTCTCCCTGAGAGGAGTCTCAGGCCGGCATAGCTGCTTATCAGCTACACTTTCATTGATTATTTCCAAACTGCTGACACTGTTAAAAGTAAACAAATGGAATATCAATGTGATAAGGAAACAACATCTATACGTTGCTGTTATTACAAATGAGCCAGGAGTTCAGCTTTAAGTGACATGAGCAACCTATGGTGTCTCCCATCAATTGCTGCTGATTAATGTGGATTGTATGACGTCCCTATGGGTCTGCTTTCCTGTCACAGCTCAGTTACAGTGGCCAGTGTCAGGTGATTTATGTGTTATTTTAACTGAGCACTATTGATTGGGCCAGAAAAGCTCAACCTTGATCTTATTGATTTAGGTTATGGAATGCAGTGATTCAAGACTGCCAAAATATGTAAAAAAAAACAAAAAAAAAAAAAAACAGAATATACATTTTGTGTGACGCCTCCAATGATATTCTATATAGTGGCCCTGATTTATTAAGGCCTGTATCTCATTCTCTAGGAAGCTGGTGGGTCATGCTGCAGGGAAACCGAAAGATGCCCATACACACATAGATTGCCACATACATCATATAAAGGTGCCATGAAAAAAGGGCATGGGGTATAGCCGAAATGTTAAAATCTTGTCTACAACAATTTTTTTATTGTTTCTTCATCTTTATCTGATATAGACATATAAACATTCTACGATAATGGTAATAAAAAGGGTGAAGAAGAATTTGCAAAATATCAACTATAACAATGAAACCAAATTATATTTACAGTCGTAATAAAAATATTAAAACATTGGTAAATATGACCAATATTTTACTGCAACTAAACCTAATCCTACGCTCATACAGAACCCTCCCTCTACCGATGCCTAATCCTAAAGCCCCCCTGGTGGTGCCTAACTCTAAGACCCCTGGTGGTGCCTATCCCTAAAACCCCCCTGAGGGTGCATAATCCTAAGGCCTCCCTGGAGGTGTCTAACCCTAAGACTACCCCCCCCCCCCCTCTTGACGGTTAACCCTAAAACCCACTTTCTCCACTGAAAATGTTAATACAAAAAGCGATACATTTCTAAGATAATAAATGTCAAAACAATAATTTACGAACTTATAATTCTCAAAACGAACTTTCAAAATTATAAAAAAATATAATTTCCCAAATTTCCTGATTCCTAGATTGTCATCCAATGAGGCAAACAGTTTTAATCCTCTCTGATCAGGATCTGATCAGAGCAGGATTGAATTCTTCCATACACTTTACATAGATTTCTATTGAGAAAGATTGCAAATGAATAGAATCCCAGCATTGCACTGCTCGATGCAGTGCAGCGCTGTAGGCCATCGATCTGTTGCTGCTCCTCAGTCGCCCCCAATTAATCAAACTTCCTGTCCAGTCCGATTGGTCAAATAGATTGATTTTTGGCAATCGCATTATGGGCCCCCCAGCAAAACTTTTAGGGGGGGCCTCTTTCCTACAATCAGACCCCCACCCCTGTGTCCAGTGGGGAGGAAGGGCCTGGACTTCTTTCTTCCTCTCCTAGGGCCCCCCTCCTTTGCTCCCTTGGACTTGCCATTCATATCTATATATTAGTGTGGTGACAGTACTTACCTATTTCCCCAACGGGTTTTACCTTGTTGTTCCCACTACAGCCACTTGGTGTCTTTGTCCTCTCAGCTTACCTCTCGGTCTTAATTTATTTGCACATCACGCAACGTGTGTCAGACCAAGAGGAAGGCAGAGAGGACAGTGAGATCTAATGACTAATGCTAGGCTGGCTTCAGCATGTAGCATTGTAGTGTGTTGTGTTGGTGGTATAATGGTTAGGATAGCAGCCTACCGAGCACTAGACCTGGGTTTAATTCCCGGCCAATGTATGTAAGCTGGCTTTTGAAATCCTACAATTCCCTAAGCAAGCTCATTTTTCTCTTGGATATATCACAATGGTATATGCTAGGCTGGCTTCAGCATGTAGCATTGTAGTGTGTTGTGTAAGTGGTATAATGGTTAGGATAGCAGCCTACAAAGTGGTAGGCCTGGGTTCAATTCCTGGGCCTGGCCAATGTATGTGAGTTGGTTTTTGACATCCTAAAAACCCCTAAGCAAGCGCATTTTTCTCTTGGATATATCATTAGGGTACATGCTAGACTGGCTTCAGCATATAGTGTTGGTGGTGGTATAGTGGTGAAGAGAGCTACCTACCGAGCACTAGACCTGGGTTCAATTCCCAGCCATGGTATGTAAGCAGGCTTTTGAAATCCTACAACTCCCTGGAAGACGAGACCCTCCTTCTGGGAGAAGGAAGGGAGGAAGGAGAAAAAGGACTAAGGGAACAGTTAATAGGGTCTATGGGCTACCATATAGCATAAATAAGGTTCCATTTGCGATTATTTTAATTTTTCTGCCGGAATTCCGCGGAATTTCACAAAAATCCGGCGGAAATTTCATAGTGACGGAATTCAGCGCTGGCGGAATCCGCAAATTCCGGCGGAATGGAATTTTCTCTTTCCGATCATCCCTATCCGCCTCTGACACAGGAGACTAGGGTTCGAATCTTGGCTCTGCCTGTTCAGTAAGCCAGCACCTATTCAGTAGGATACCTTTGGCAAGTCTCCCGAGCACTGTTACTGCCTATAGAGCGCGCCCTAGTGGCTGCAGCTCTGGCGCTTTGAGTCCGCCAGGAGAAAAGCGCGATATAAATGTTATTTGTCTTATCTTGTCTTTGTCATAATAAACACAAAGCAGTGGGTAAATGGAATTTTGTGGCTAACAATCCCAATTTATTGTAAACTCCTTCCTGACACCTAACCCTATTTGCCCCTGAAAGCCGCCGTAAGCCTAAAGTGTTTTTCGGTGCGATTGCAGAAAAGCAATTGGATGAGATGCCGGTTGGCTGGTTCAGGCTTCCATCTAAACTGGCCCTTACCCTGTCCCTCTAACCCAACCCATTAACAACTTAACAACTTACCCCTCCTCCTAAATTACCTTACTCATATGCTCACTTTCAAAGGTGCCAAATCAAACCTCCAAAACTGTAAATGATTGTGAGCTGGCATTGGCTGTAGGGTTGCCATGTGCATGTAGGCTACCAGGTGCAGTATCACAAAAAAATGTACTTTCAGGTTAAAAAAATCTCACACCGGTGCCAAAACCATGCCACACCAAGTATTTCTGCTTCAACCACTGTAAGCTCCTCTCAATGTATTACATCTGATCACTGGAGGTGAGGATGAGCACCTTGTCCTTAACAACCAGACAACTAAAAGTGTTGTGCCAGAGAAGGGTGGGGTTTTGCTACCTCTTGCAACCTTCCCCTTGCATTTTAAATGCCATGTGAGTTGGTATTTACCAGGGTGTGGAGACTCACAGGGGCGTAACTAGCAATCATTGGGCCCCCCTGCAATATTTTTGGATGGGGCCCCCCACCCGTCGCATTGTATATTCAATATGGACCCCCATATTAGTATATCAGGAAGTGATTAACATAAGGGCATAGAGGTCAGGGTTAAGTGTAAGGTGGGAGAGAGTGTGAGAGTTAGTAGATGAGTAAGAGAGAGAGTGCGAGTGTGAGAGAAAGTGAAAGAGAGAGTGATTGAGTGAGTGAGTAAGTGAGTGAGTGTGAGTGAGAGTGAGTGTGAGTGAGAGTGAGTGAGTAAGTGAGAGAGTGAGTGAGAGTAAGTAAGAGAGAGAATGAGTGAGAGTAAGTGAGTGAGAGAGAATGCGAGAGAGTGAGTGTGGGTAAGTGAGAGAGAGAGAGAGAGAGAGAGAGAGAGAGAGAGTGAGTGAGTGAGTGTGTAAGTAAGTGAGTGAGAGTGAGTAAGTGTTAGTGAGTGTGCTTTTCATTGCTACCACAAACCACATTACAATGACCTTGAAATGCAGGGCACAGCAGGGATGAAGCATACCTTTGCACATGATCTCATCCCTCTGCTGAGCCTGCATGGACTGCATTCTCCTTCCCTGTGTCACCCGACACCACAGTGCAGGAGAGATAGGCATCTTCCCAGCAGAAGTCCACTCTGTCACTGAACAGAACGCTGCTCTGACGAACTGGCCCAGCATGCACACAGCCAGCATCAGAGGGCAAAGGAACAGATTCAGCAGAATCGACCAGCTCCACAGCAATCTACTGGCAGGATGTAACTGCCTGTGAGGGAAGGGAAGTAGCGAGTGGCTCTGTGATGCTGACCGGGGACTGCTGGGATGTGTTTCTGACAGTGAGTGTTCCATGCATCCACCTCTTTACTGCCCCTGCGTGCCGCCTGTACTCTTTGTACGCTGCCTGCTCTCCTCTGCAAAGGATCGCTTTATGCAGGCAGCCAGCGTGTGCGGGCCCCTGTGAGTCTCCGGGCCCACCTGCAGTTGAGGGGCCTGCAGGGGCTATTGCTACGCCCCTGGAGACTCACATTCATTGGACCATGGCCATTTCTGACATAGTTGGTGCCCCAGGCAAAAATGTATCTGTCCCACCCCGCTACACAAACTCACACACAAGCCAACCATACACACATGCCAATGTTCCAATATTAAATATATTATGTTATACACATAACAAATGAAGATATCTTGTCCTTACAAAGGCAAGTAAAATGTACCTCACATTTCAAATTCACCTTTTTTTTAGAATGCATCCTCACAAACATGCTAGGATATGCAAATAATTAATGCAGGAAGCAGGGCAGTGCGGTGCTCTGCATCCAGATATTTGTGACCCTGGTGGCTCAGCTGACTCTCTTATTGAAGGTTCTCACCTGTGGTCTCCCCCATCCCACCCCGCAACACACACCTAAGCGTGCTCCAGGCCTGTGCCTGCAATGTCTGTCCATAAAAATGGCCCTGTTGCCCTTTGCATCCTGGCCATCCAACCTGTAAGGTTAATAAAGGGGTTAGTAGTAAGTCTCTGTGGGGTATGGGTGGGGATCTTTTTATGTATACATTTTTGCAGCACATTTATTTCACAGTCTGTGCAGCAATGCAATAACTGTCAATGTACAGGGAGATATGTACACGGGTGCACTGCTATTCCCTATTCATCTCAGTGGAGCCAGTCACAACAGCTAATGCAGGGAGAGCTGTAAGACTCTGGTTCTCTGTGCCTACATTGCCAGTAGGATGCTTGTGTATCCCACCTGGTAATGGTGGCTACAGTGGCATAATAAGCCGAAGGATTACAATCTGATTAACCAATCAGTCTGCCCCCATGTAGCACACTCCCATGAGAGCTGCTGGATAGTTTTGTGTTCTCTCCCGGTTTCTCTCCGATGAGAACATTTAGTACATCTGACAGACACACCAGTACACAGGGGAACTGAAAACATTAACTTTAATGGGCTTAGCTCAAGAAATAAGAAATGAAACAAGAAATTATATGTCAGTTAAGTATTTGCATGAACAATTCAGCAGTTAGGAGATGGGTTCAGAAAGATCCACTTATTTGTGTTCCAGTTGGGAGGTTATGTATCGCCCCCGAGGGAGAGGAGGAGAATTAGAGGCACTGAAACTGGGGTGCTGAAGACTAAAAGAACAGTGCTCACAGGCTTTTGTAAATATATACATAGCTAGAACGGTGGCGCGGGGGCGTAGTGGTCACCACTCTCGCCAGTTCCCAGTTCTTATCCCAGCCAGGGTACTATCTGCACAGAATTTGTATGTTCTCCCTGTGTCTGTGTGGCTTTTCTCTGGGCACTCCGGTTTCCTCCCACAATGAAGTGACAAGACTATGTACTCTGTACAGCGCTGCAGAAGAAGATGTTGGCGCTATGTAAAAACGAAATTATAATAATAATAATAACACTAAATTAATTTTTGTCGGTGTGGGGTAGGGGGTAGAAAGGACCTGTATGAGAGAACTCAAGGGCAACTGTAAGGGCAACACTGCATGTAATGAGTGCTGTACAAACACACAGCCATGGCTATAGCCAATGAAAGGGGATGGAACAATGGCAGAACAGTGCACAAGCGAGCAGCTTCCGGCGGGTGGGGCGCAAGTATTAATACTATAATGCTTGTTTCTTGGCGTCACTTAGAAATGCGTGTGTCAGGTCACTATATAATGTCGATGGAGGGAGACGTACACACACTAGATTCTTCTCAGTCAAGACCGCCACCATGTGTGTACAGGAGGACAGCGGTGGTATAGGTTGATAAGGAGGTTTACTTCGGCTATGCATGCTTTTATGTTAGGGTTAAGCAAACATAAGGAGAAAATTGTTAAAACCAACACTGAACACTAAAAACACTGCCACATAGCTATGCCCTGAGACAAAAATAACCCATATAGCTAAAATCCGACTCTTAGGACTAAACCATCAGCTCCAAATCCAAATGGTATGCCGTAAGGGTAGGAAACAGGATAGAGAGCATTAGCAAAGGGGTACATTTAACAGCTTCCAACAAAATTTGCTACACAGAGCATAATAGTCTATTGGTTTCTGGCCTGGTTACGCTCAGTGTTCTGTCAATTCTGTGACTAGAAATACATTTTAACACGGCTTAAATTTTCCACAAGCAGGACGGAGCAGACACGTCGGCAGCTCCCCGCGTGGTCTTTGTTATGCTTCTCTTTGAACAGATGGGAGAAGTTACAAAGCTAAAAATGCGTAGTCTGTTGCTTTTTTTCTTTCTTTTTTTTTGTACAGGCCTGTTGCGATATAAATTGAAGGATTGGAGAATTGGCAGGGAGCCCCGTGCCAAGGGAAACTCTTCAGGGGCATTCAAATTTATGTGAGCTTGTCTGGACAGTGGTAATGAAGTGATAATAAAAAAACAACTTGTTTCTAGAGTGCTTTCTGCATTCAATTTAGCAGCTTAGGAGGCCTTTAGCTTCACATTGATTAACGTTTTTTAGTGCTATTTGTTGACCTACAAATGTAAATTTGAGTTCCAGTGGAAGCTTTACGAGTTCTCCGATGCTCCTCTGCCATGTCTGGCTCCGATCCCTCGCGTTTAATAGGACAATAAAGCACAGCGGCAGAGATGTTTCGCCCAACACACCTGCAGTAACAGCTCCCAAAATATAATTTTCCATTCAGCTTTCTGGAGGAATTGGTTCTGCCTCCAGCCTTCTCCAAACTAAAGCAAGCTTCCTCCCTCTTTTATGTCCCACCACCTGGGATGAAACACCTCAAACACAGATCCTGGAAGCCGTTCTTCAATAAAGGACGACTTCCAAAGACGTTGTTCTCTTCAAAGTCCATCCATTTCGCCTACATGTCAGTGCAAGTGCTGCACAACCCTGAATTCTTGTTTCATTTGTTTCCAAAAATCCTTTGGCACGATGTTGAGCAGAGTTATACGGATGTGTGTAATCTGTGAGAAGCTCTTAGGAACACAACCATTAGTCTCCAGCAGGTAATTAACTTGCTTAGCCACATAACATAGTGAGCTATCGCTGCAGTCGAGGATTCTGGGAAAAGCATGCAAATGAGCACTTATAGGAACCATTTGTATGAGGATGCACCATACCACTGAAATTAGATTGGGTTGTAATTCTTCTTGATATCTGCAGAATGAGAACTAGAATAGAATGAACCTAGTCCCAAGTGTGTTGTTGGCTCATGTTTTTTCTTTTCTTCAGTTTCTGCAGTAATGCTTTTAAGTTTATTGATATTTAAAAAACAAAAACAAAAACAAACAAACAAACAAAAAAAAACACATCCTTAAAGGATAAGTGAACAAATAACATGAATATGTGAAATCAACTCCAAATTGTCCCTTGCCTGCTAATGTATTTATCACCCTTTAGTTATTTTGCATCATTGAAGAGATCAGAGAACCTCGTGGCTAAATACAGCATTTATGATTTGCGACTAAATAATCCGTTTTCTGGACACAGGAAGGAAGTTAATGGATTACAGAAAGCACTTATCAGACCTGATGTGAAGATATCAGATTTTAGGTATGTAAATAATTAACGTCATACACAGCCATGACTAGGACCACGAAGGGAGCAAGAAGAGGAAGGGTAAATTGTCATATTTGTAGGCAGTCCTACAGCAGTGTTGGTGTATGTGTTGTGTCGTGTGTGTACAGATTAGAGATGGCCCGAACTGTTTTCCAGCGAATGGTTCCAGTTGAACTTCCGTGGTTCGCATTTGCAGAGAACCGCAAACTTTTCTGGAAGTTCGATTCACCCCCATAGTGCATCATTAGGGTCAACTTTGACCCTCTTCATCACAGTCAGCAGGCACATTGTAGCCAATCAGGCTACACTCCCTCCTGGAGCCACTCCCTCGCCCCCCCTTATAAAATGCAGGCAGGGTCAGGCATTGGACTCACTCGTGTGCCTGCAGTAATTAGAGAAGTGAGAGCTGCTGCAGACTCTCATAGGGAAAGCTTAGTTAAGCTCTTGTAGGCTTGTTAGCTTGCTTCTTGCCAGGGCCGGGCCGAGGCATAGGCTGGAGAGGCTCCAGCCTCAGGGCGCAGTGTAGGAGGGGGCGCACAATTCATTCAGCTGTTATTCCTAATTGTGTTTAAAGCAGAAAGAAATAAGAAAAGGAGATACATAGAAGTGACTACAAGCCATATAACTGCCTCTTAGTCTAATAGCAATCAGTGTGTGAAGGCTGGGGTGGGAGGGATGGAGGGGCACACTTTGGTGTCTCAGCCTTGGGTGCTGGAGGACCTTGTCCCGGCTCTGCTCTTCTTGCTGATTCTTATTGCTAAAAAAACACCCAAAAACAGCTCTTTTGAGAGCTAATCTTGTTTTTGTGATCTATTTTTTTTGTGTGGCCCACTTGCATTATATACAGCCCTGTCAGTCAGTCACAGCTGGCCTTTGGTGTAATTCAGTGACTACCTGTGTGTGTGTAAGCAAAAAGATAAAAAGAAGATCCCTGAAAGACCGCACCACTCAATAATAGTATTCAAAAATATAAATCATCTTTATTGAGCACAAAAATGGATAAAAACACTTAAAACCATGAGCACGGGGGCACTCCATAATGATAATGACATAACAAATAATGTATACATATGGGTACAATGCCTACAAAAATAAGAAGCATAATCAAAATACCATATACAAAAATATATAGAAATTATGTGTAAAGGGATATCAATGAAATACCCCATGGTAAATCACCGGTTACTTGTGCATCAATATAGAAGGTGCATACATAAGTATATGGAGGATGGATCAAAAAATAACTAAAAATAAACAAGGACAATCCACAATATAAAGTTACAAACAGTGAACCACATATAATAGGATAAGGTGGGTGTAAAGACCCGAAGAGAAGCCAGAGCTTACCAGGGGGTAGAGGGTGAAGGCAAAGAACCAGTATGCCCCGCTCTCTGCCTGCAATGCGCAGCTTCATCTGGGCTAAAGGACCTACGTTTTTGGCGGCGCTTTATGGACAAAGACCTATGTCAGTTACCGATATTTCATGGTGTAGTGGATAGTGCTTGCCCATTTTGTTGTTTTTGAATACCTGTGTGTGTGACAGGCAGCTGCACATTTGTAATCACAATCACTGCACCTGTTCACTGTTTAGTCCACCTATCTACCTACCTACCTACCTACGTGAGTGCACGCATTGTTAATACCACCAGTCATTGCACCTGTTCACGGTACGTGTGTGTGACAGGCAGCAGCACATTTTTAATCCCAATCACTGCACCTGTTCACTGTTCAGTGCACCTACCTACCTACCTATACCACGCATTGTTAATACCACCAGTCATTGCACCTGTTCAGGGTACCTGTGTGTGTGTGTGACAGGCAGCTGCACATTTGTAATACCAGTCACTGCATCCTGTTCACTGCACCTGTGTAACTGTACATTGTATTAGTCAAGTCAGTGCATACCTTTCACTTCATCCCCCCAATATGGACAAAACAAAAGGCAGAGCCAGAGGCAGGCTACCTGGCAGGTCTGTTCGAGGTCATGCTGTCGTGATTTCGTGCGACCCTCGACCAAAGTATAGTGTTCAGAAGAAGGCACGTGCCATCAACCCCCAATATTGTCAGGATGTAGTTGACTTGACTATTTAACACAGAACACCTCATCTTTCTCAGCTTCCGCACGGAAGTGTGGCATATCTTACTCCTCCTGCTCTGACTCTGGCACCCCACTTAACACTCAGTTGGTTGCCACCACCAAAGTGCCATCACCCCAGGACTCAGCGGTGTGGAAATTTTTTTGTGTGTCTGCCTCAGATGAGAGCAATGCCATCTGTACTCTGTGCAGCAAAGAGAGAAGAGAACTGGGTACCAGCTGAATTGCAAATCACCAATTTATTTAATCCCATCCAGTGACAGATAGAGATGTCCCGAACGGTTCGCTGGCGAACGGTTCCAGGCGAACTTCGGTGGTTCACGTTCGCCTACCAAACGTGAACTTTCCCGGAAGTTCGATTCGCCCCATAATGCTCTATGGAGCAAAACTGTGACCCTCTACATCACAGTCAGCGGACACATTATTGCCAAACACACTGCTCTCAATGCTGGAGGCCCGCCCCCCTCCCTCCCTCCCTCCTCCTCCTCCAAGCAAGGTCCTTATACCATTTGACTCACTTGTCTGCCTACACTAATTAGTTAAGGGACAGCTGCTACACACTCTGCTAGGGAGATTTTAATTAGGCTCTTGTCGGCTCCTCCACCCTCCCCTTCTACCCTTCTGCCAGAGAATTATATTACTTCACAGCCAGTTTACATACCATAGCTGAGAATTGAACCCAGGTCTCACTGTGTGGTGGGCAAGTACCTTAACCGCTGTACCACAACAGTACTAACTGAAGCTGGCCTAGCATTTACCATTTATGCTCAATCCAAGAGAAAAATTAGACCAGATAGCAGAGTTAGGAATACTTGCCTAAGGTCTCCAACCGAATAGGTGCTGGCTTACTGAACAGACAGAGACAAGATTCAAACTCTGGTCTCCTGTGTCAGAGGCAGAGCCCCTAACCATTACACCGTGCAGCCACTGCTTACAGATGTGTAGCCAGACATGGCCTTGTATTTTGTGTTCAACAGTTGTCAAGAGAAAAATTAGACAAGATAGCAGTGTTAGGAAGACTTGCCTAAGGTCTCCTACTGAATAGGTTCTGGCTTACTGAACAGACAGAGACGAGATTCGAACTCTGGTCTCCCGTGTCAGAGGCAGAGCCCTTAACCATTACACCATGCAGCCACTGCTTACAGGTGTGTAGCCAGACATGGCCTTGTATTTTGTGTTCAACAGTTGTCAAGAGAAAAATTAGACAAGATAGCAGTGTTAGGAAGACTTGCCTAAGGTCTCCTACTGAATAGGTGCTGGCTTACATAACAGACCGAGACGAGATTCGAACCCTGGTCTCCTGTGTCAGAGGCAGAGCCCTTAACCATTACACCATCCAGCCACTGCTTACAGATATGTAGCCAGGCATGGCCTTGACTTTTGTGTTCAACAGTTGTCCAAAGAGAACCCCAGATAGCCAGGTAGATTCATCTCTCTCTCTCTCACCAACACTACATGCTGAAGCCAGCCTAGCATGTACCATTTATGCTTAATCCATTTATGCTCAAAAATACAATTCCACGGAAAGCAGTGACCATCCCTACTAGAGAGAGAGAGAGAGAGAGAGAGAGAGAGAGAGAGAGATATGAACCTACCTGGCTATCTGGGGTTCTCTTTGGACAACTGTTGAACACAAAATACAAGGCCATGTCTGGCTTCATCTCTGTAAGCAGTGGCTGCATGGTGTAATGGTTAAGGGCTCTGCCTCTGACACAGGAGGCCAGAGTTCGAATCTCGTCTCTGTCTGTTCAGTAAGCCAGCACCTATTCAGTAGGAGACCTTAGGCAAGTCTTCCTAACACTGCTATCTTGTCTAATTTACTCTTGACAACTGTTGAACACAAAATACAAGGCCATGTCTGGCTACATCTCTGTAAGCAGTGGCTGCATGGTGTAATGGTTAAGGGCTCTGCCTCTGACACAGGAGACCAGAGTTCGAATCTCGTCTCTGTCTGTTCAGTAAGCCAGCACCTATTCAGTAGGAGACCTTAGGCAAGTCTTCCTAACGCTGGTATCTGGTCTAATTTTTCTCTTGGATTGAGCATAAATGGTAAATGCTAGGCCAGCTTCAGTTAGTACTGTTGTGGTACAGCGGTTAAGGTACTTGCCCACCACACAGTGAGACCTGGGTTCAATTCTCAGCTATGGTATGTAAACTGGCTTTTGAAATAATATAATTCTCTGACAGGTGAGACCCTCCTCCCTCCGGTAGGAGGGTGGAGGGAGTCCTAAAAAAGGGGTTCTGTGTGAAACCTAGATGTTAGCCTGGGACATTTGATGTGTATTTCACTCAATCATGTCTGCCTCCAGGTATTAGAGCCTTTGAAACATGTTTTCTATCATTTTTCTAGGCGTTAAAATTTTTTCTATTTTTCAAAGTTCGCCTCCCCATTGAAGTCTATTGCGGTTTGTAAACTTTTTTGCGAACCGAACCTTTCGCGGAGGTTCGTGAACCAAAAATCGGAGGTTCGCGACATCTCTAGTGACAGATACACAACATCAGGCAGCAGGTCTAACAGCCGTTTTGCAAGCTAAAATGCTTGCTTCCTCAGACATCACTAGAACCTAGTAACAAGCAAACCTATATACACATAAGCTATGACGAGGATCAAAGTTAGAAGGAGAGGGACTCACCAAGGCTCCTTCCAGTCAGTTACCGAGCGGCTGCCGTGCTAGGAACACTGCTCCGAGCCCCCAGCGCGCACCGCAAGAAAGTTTCGCCCCTTTCGGGGTTGGGGCTAGAGATGGCCCGAACGATTTTAGGTTTGCGAACCGGGGTTCATGTGAAGGTTCAGTTCGCGCAAACTTTCGCGAACCGCAATAGACTTCAATGGGGAGGCGTACTTTGAAAACTAGAAAAATGTATGCTGGCCACAAAAGTGATGGAAAAGATACTTCAAGGGGTATAACACCTGGAGGGGGAAATGACGGAGTAGGATAAACGCCAAAAGTCCAGGAGAAAAATCTGGATTGGACGCAAAGCAGCGTTTTAAGGGCAGAAATCACATTGAATGCTAAATTGCTGGCCTAAAGTGCTTTAAAACATCTTGCATGTGTATACATAAATCGGAGTGTAATTAGAGCACTGCTTCACACTGACACACCAAACTCACTGTGTAATGCACCGCAACCACCTGTTTGTGTAGTGACGGCCGTGCTGGACTGGTGTGATACGCAAGCCCCTTTACCGTGGCAAGGTAATGATCAGGAAGGGGAATGGGCACATATACATGCCTTTTTGTTTTGTTGTTGCAGCCGCAGTGCAGCCAGAAAAATTAGGCAGGCATGTACACGCACCAGAAAAATTATTATAGCGGCCGCTTCTAGCAGTGGCCTAAAAGATTCAGGAATCCGCCTGGAGTCCTGGACCCTGTTGGTGGTGGCGGAGAAGGCAGTCGAGCGGCCTGCGGGCAGAGGTGCTGTGTGGGGAGCGACTTAGTCTTGGGGCAGGCAGCCAGTCACGCGGCATGCAGGCAGAGATGCTGTGTGTGGGAACTGACTTAGTCTTCGGGCGGGCAGTGGCCCTCTGGGATCCATGCCTCATTTATTTTGATAAAGGTGAGGTACTGAACACGTTTGTGACTTAGGCGACTTCTCTTCTCAGTGATAATGCCTCCAGCTGCGCTGAAGGTCCTTTCTGACAGGACGCTTGAGGCAGGGCAAGACAGAAGTTGGATGGCTGCTCTGGCCACAGGTCAAGCCCGCGCACCCAGTAGTCCAAGGGTTCATCGCTGCTCACAGTGTCTACATCCACACTTAAGGCCAGGTAGTCGGCTACCTGCCAGTCCAGGCGTTGGTGGAGGGTGGATCCAGAAGCGCTAAGGCGAGGTGTTGGACTAAAAAATGTCCGCATGTCCGAAATCGTCATGAGATCTCTGGAGCGTCCTGTCCTTGCCTGTGTGGACATGGGAGGAGGATTACTGGCAGGTGTACCTTTATTGCGTTGTGCTGTGACATCACCCTTAAACGCATTGTAAAGCATAGTTGCCAGCTTTTTCTGCATGTGCTGCATCGTTTCTGCCTTCTGGTGAGTTATACCGAGGGTCTAGTAGCGTGGCCACCCAGTACAGCTCATTCCCCTTGAGTTTTTCTTTATACGGGGCCCCTCAACAGGCTGGACAGCATGAAAGACGCCATCTGCACAAAGTTGGATCCAGACATAGTCTCCATCTACTCGTGCTCTAGTGCTGGGCGTAATGGAACAAACTACGCTTACGGATCATTACGCGTAATTTTACGCTATTACGCATTACGGAATTACTGTTACGGCGTAGACATTTATCTACGGTTCATGTCTGTAATTACGCATGGTCCTTACGCAATTACGCATAAGAATACCGTAATGCAGGTTGTTACGGTACAGTCTTACGCGTAATTTTCCTACTAGCAATTAATGCGTAAGGCCATGCTCCCAAGCTGAAAAGTTGACGCATGGATCAATGTTAGGTAGCCGCCGACTTTAAGGGTTAATAGCAAAGCCCCCTTAAATGCTAAGAGCCTCAAATTTGGAGAATATATTAAGGAGATCAGAAGGAATAAGAGGAAATTTTTTTTTTTCAAAAAGACCTTATAGTTTTTCAGAAAATCGATTTTAAAGTTTCAAAGGAAAAATGTATACATTTAAAAACCCGCCGACTTTAACGGTTAATAGCAAAGCCTGCTTAAAATTTAGGAACACCAAATTCCCAGGGTATATTAAGGGGATCAGTGGGAATAAGAGGAAAATTTTTTTTTCAAAAAGACCTTATAGTTTTTGAGAAAATCGATTTTTAAGTTTCAAGGGCAAAAATGTCTTTTAAATGTGGAAAATGTCAGTTTTTTTTTGCACAGGTAACAATAGTGTATTATTTTCATAGATTCCCCCAAGTGGGAAGAGTTTTACTTACTTCATTCTGAGTGTGGGAAATATAAAAAAAAAACGACGTGGGGTCCCCCCTCCCAGACCTCTTTAACCCCTTGTCCCCCATGCAGGCTGGGATAGCCAGAATGCGGAGGACCAGCCGCGTGGGGCTCCGCACCCTGACTATACCAGTCCGCATGGTCCATGGATTGGGGAGTCTCGGAAGGGGAGGGGCAGCCATGCTTTCCCCTCCCCCTCCAAACCCTTGTCCAATCCAAGGACAAGGGGCTCTTCTCCACCTCCGATGGGTGGTGGAGGTGGGGCCATGATTTCCTGGGGGGGGGGGTCCATGGTGGCATCTGGGAGTCCCCTTTAAAAAGGGGTCCCCCAGATGCCCACCCCCCCTCCCAGAAGAAATGAGTATAGGGGTACTTGTACCCCTTACCCATTTCCTTTAAGAGTTAAAAGTAAATAAACACACAAACACTTAGAAAAAGTATTTTAATTGAACAAAAAACATAACCACGAAAAAAGTCCTTTAATATTCTTAACCATTAATACTTACCTGTCCCTTTAAATAAATGATCCCTCGCAATAGCCTCGGAAATGTTCTATCAGTTACAATGTAACAAAGTTATTACAATGTAACAACTTTGTTACATTGCAACTACGCCGCACCTGACGTCACTCGCCGCTCAGCCGCCGCATACACTTACGCGTCCTTGCAGGACGCTATGTCCCCGCCGGCTCCCGCTGTCCACCCCACCCCCATCTGTCACCCACATGTCACCCACATGTGGGTGACATGTGGGTGACATGTGGGAGAGGCGGGGAGGGCAGCGGGAGCCGGCGGGACTTAGCGTCCTGCACGGACCCGACAGAGCTCTCTGAGCTACATAGCTCAGAACTCTCTAAGCATCTTTGAATTTGGGCTCCAAGGAGCCCCATTGGTCCTTAGCAGACCAATGGGGTTCCTTCAAATCAGAAGGACGCGCAAGTGTATGCGGCGGCTGAGCGGCGAGTGACGTCGGGTGCGGCGTAGTTACAATGAAACAAAGTTGTTACATTGTAATAACTTTGTTACATTGTAACTGATAGAACATTTCCGAGGCTATTGCGAGGGATCATTTATTTAAAGTGACAGGTAAGTATTAATGGTTAATTAAGAATATTAAAGGACTTTTTTCGTGGTTATGTTTTTTGTTCAATTAAAATACTTGTTCTAAGTGTGTGTTTATTTACTTTTAACCCTTAAAGGAAATGGGTAAGGGGTACAAGTACCCCTATACTCATTTCTCCTGGGAGAGGGGGTGGGCATCTGGGGGACCCCTTTTTAAAGAGGACTCCCAGATGCCACCATGAACCCCCCCCCCCAGGAAATCGCGGCCTCCACCTCCACCGCCCATCGGAGGTGGAGAAGAGCCCCTTGTCCTTGGATTGGACAAGGGCTCGGAGGGGGAGGGGAAAGCTTGGCTGCCCCTCCCCTTCCGAGACCCCCCAATCCATGGACCATGCGGGCTGGTATAGTCAGGGTGCGGAGCCCCACGCGGCCGGTGCTCCGCATTCTGGCTATCCCAGCCTGCATGGGGGACAAGGGGTTAAAGAGGTCTGGGAGAGGGGACCCCACGTCGTTTTTTTTATATTTCCCACACTCAGAATGAAGTAAGTAAAACTCTTCCCACTTGGGGGAATCTATGAAAATAATACACTATTGTTACCTGTGCAAAAAAAACTGACATTTTCCGCATTTAAAAGACATTTTTGCCCTTGAAACTTAAAAATCTATTTTCTCAAAAACTATAAGGTCTTTTTGAAAAAAAAAATTCCTCTTATTCCCACTGATCCCCTTAATATACCCTGGGAATTTGGTGTTCCTAAATTTTAAGCAGGCTTTGCTATTAACCGTTAAAGTCGGCGGGTTTTTAAATGTATACATTTTTCCTTTGAAACTTTAAAATCGATTTTCTGAAAAACTATAAGGTCTTTTTGAAAAAAATGTTTTCCTCTTATTCCTTCTCCTTAATATATTCTCCAAATATGAGGCTATTAGCATTTAAGGGGGCTTTGCTATTAACCCTTAAAGTCGGCGGCTTTTTTAAATTATACGGGATCGTAATATTACGCGATTACGGCAGACTGTGTAATTTCAATAGGAGTTTACGGTCTTACGCGTAATTTGATACGCGTATTAACGTAACTTGCGGTCTACGCATAATTAATTACGTGTAATACCGTAACCTTACACGTAACGCTTACGGTGCATTTGTAGTGAATTACGATGCGTAATTACGCTAATGCGTAATTTCGGCCCATCACTGTCGTGCTCTTCCTCAGTGTCGTCAGGTAAGTTCTCCTCCTCCTTCCCCCAGCCACGAAAAATACCATGGGAACGTCGAGCAGCACAAGCCCCCTGCGACGCCTGCTGTGGTTGTTTTTCTGCTGCCGCCTCCTCCTCCAAAGAAACACCTTCCTCGTCATCCGAGTCTGACTCCTCTTCCCCACACGACTCTTCCTCCTCCTCCTCCCTCTGTGCTGCTGCAGGTGTTGAGGAAACATCTGATTCTGATGAAAATTGCACCCACAACTGTTCCTGCCATAACTGTTCCTCTTCACGCTCCTCCACAGCTTGATCTACCACTTTAAGCATGGCACACTCCAGGAAGTAAGCGTACTGGATCAAGTGGCTGATGGTGCCTTCACTGCGACTCACCAGGTTGGTCACCTCCTCAAACAGCCACATGAGCCTGCATGCATTTCACATCAGTGTCCAGTTCAGGGGCCAGAACAACCCCATCTCCCCAGATTGTGTCCTTCTACTGAAATTGTAGAGGTACTGGGTGACGGCTTTCTCCTGTTCTAGCAGGCGAGAGAACAAGACCAGGGTCAAATTCCAGTGAGTCGGGCTATCACATATCAAGCATCTCACCAGCAAGTTGTTTCTCCGCTGAATGTCCGCAAAGCGTGCCATGGCCGTGTAAGACCGCCTGAAACGTCCACACAACTTCCGGGCCTGCTTCAGGATGTCCTCTAAGCCTGGGTACTTTGACACAAATCTTTGAATGACTAGATTCAGCACATGTGCCATGCAGGGTACATATGTCAGCTTTCCTAAATTCAAAGTGGAAAGGAGATTGCTGCTGTTGTCACACACCATGTTGCCGATGTCCAGCTGGTGCGGGGTCAGCCACTGATCCACCTGTTTGTTGAGAGCAGCCAGGAGAGCTGCACCAGTGTGACTCTCCGCTTTGAGGCAAGACATGTCTAAAGCTGGCCACTAACGGTCCAATTTCTAGCGAAAAATCGTTTGAGCGATCAGAAATTCTGATCGGACGAAAAATTGCTCACTACACCATCAACTAACCAATCATTGCTTCCTATCTATCACGACCACCAAGAAAATCCAAATTTTCGTTCGACAAAAATTCATTCGGGCGACATTTTTTTCACTCGTTCATAATCGATTGTGTCCACCAATAGAGATTATTTACAACCAATCCGATCAGAATTTCTGATCGCTCGAACGATTTTTCGCTAGAAATTGGACCGTTAGTGGCCAGCTTAAGATGGCGTGACACCATCGTACCTAGCATGCAGCATAGGCCCTGGGGAGCTGGGGCTGTGTAGCTGGAGAAGAGATCGCAGCACTAGTAGAGTTGAACTACCACTCAGCCAAGGAGGAGGAGGAGGAGGACGACAGCGAAGAGGATGTAGCAGGAGGAGAGGAGGTGGCAGGAGGCCTGTCTGCAAGCCGTGGAGGTGTCACAAGTTGGTCCGCTGCACAGCCACGTACTCCCTGCTTGCCATCGGTCACCAGGTTGACCCAATGGGCTGTGTAAGTAATGTAGCGGCCTTCACCGTGCTTGGCAGACCAGGCATCCGTGGTCAGGTGGACCCTTGACCCAACGCTGAGTGCCAGAGATGACACCACTTGCCTCTCAACTTCACGGTACAGTTTGGGTATCACCTTTTTAGAGAAATAATTGCGGCCTGGTATCTTCCACTGTCCCAATGGCCACAAATTTACGGAAGGCCTCAGAGTCCACCAGCTTGTATGGTAACAGCTGGCGAGCTAACAGTTCCGCCACACCAGCTGTCAGACACCCGGGCAAGGGGGTGACTGGCAGAAATTGGCTTCTTCCGCTCAAAGATTTCCTTCACGGACACCTGGCTGCTGTGGGCAGAGGAGCAGGAACCGCTCAAGGGCAGAGGTGGAGTGGAGGAGGGTGGCTGTGAAGGTGCAAGGGAGAAAGCGGCTGAAGATGCTGCACCTGAAGGAGGAAGAGGAGAAGAAGGGTGGCTTTTCTTTTGTGTGCTGCTTTTGCTCAGGTGCTCTTCCCATTGCAGTTTGTGCCTTTTCTCCATGTGCCTTCGTAAGACACTAGTCCCTATTTGAGTGTTGGCCTTTCCACGGCTCAATTTTTGGAGGCAGAGACAACAGATGGCATTGCTCCGATCTGAGGCAGGCACATTAAAAAAATGTCCAAACCGTTGAGCCCCCCTGGGGTGATGACAGTATGGTGGCATCAGCAGCTGACGTTGAAGGGCATGTTGGCTGGCATTACATAAATACATGGCGCCGGACACCGCCACCAGCTGTTTCTGATGACGAGCTCCCTCTGCTTCTTTCAGCAACTCATCTCCTCCTACTCCTCTCTGATTCCCACTCTGAACTGCCCCCCTGTTCATCTCCTCTATTGGGAACATACGTGGGATCCGTATCATCGTCATCATCATAATCATCCTCCCCAGCTTCGCTTGCCTCAGACACTTCCAAAACTGCACCAACAGCAGGTAATTCATCATCTTCACACGTTACGTCTATAGTGTTGCCGCCTAACTCAGACATATGAGGTGGTGTAATTTGCTTAGCGCCCTCATCTGGTTGTAACAATAATGGCTGTGAATCAGTTAACTCCCCACCAATTAACTCCTGCAAAGTGTCAAATGCAACGGATGTGGTGCTTGTAAGTAGTGCTGGTGGCTGCGGAAGATGAGGTGTTCTGTGTTAAATAGTCAACCACGTCCTGACAATCTTGGGAGTTGATGGGACGTGCCTTCTTCTGAGCACTGTACTTTGGTTGAGGGCCGCACAAAATCACATCAACACGACCTCGCACAGACCTGCCGGGTGGCCTTCCTCTGGGTCTGCCTCTACCTCTGCCTGTTTTTTCCATTGTGTCCATATCAGGGGGATGAAGTGAAAGGTATGCACTGACTTGACTAATACAATGTACAGTCACACAGGTGCAGTTAACAGGTATGCACGGAGTGGTATATCATACTGCGTGCACTCACGAAGGTAGGTGGGTGCACTGAACACAACAGGTAGCTATATGCAGTGATGAGTATTACAATGTGCTCCTGTCAGACACAGACAGGTAGCAGACAGGCACATTGACACTGCGTTCGCTCAACTCACGTAGGTAGGTGGGTGCACTGTGAACAACATGTAGGTAGGTATATGCAGTAATGGGTATTACAATGTGCACCTGTCACACACAGACAGGTAGCGGACAGGCACAGTGACACTGTGTGCACTCACGTAGGTAGGTGGGTGCACTGTGAACAACAGGTAAGTAGGTATATGCAGTAATGGGTATTACAATGTGCACCTGTCACACACAGACAGGTAACAACATAATATGCCCTATTACTGAACCTAAAACTTAACTTTTATTGATAAAAGGATAAGATCAAAATGGTTGGCTGATTAGGATACATAAACTTGCAAGTGATGCAGGGCCTACTAAGTCAGTAAATATTGGATGAGAAACTCCATCCCAAGTCCCTTTAGCATCACAGATATATATAAAATATTACACAACCCCCACCAAAAAACACGACATGTTTCACTTCTAAAGGATGCTTTTCAAGGGACAAAGTGCAAAGACAGTGCTCAAGTGATAAGGTGTAGAATTTACATTCTAAAATAACAAGTATTAGGTATAGCCTATAGGTTCATAACATATTTGCAGCCAAACAAACATGGCCAAGACATGCTTCTTATATACCTCCTCCCTAGGGTGGAGCTACAGCCCACACACCCCCGACCTACGTTTGCCACACTCCCCCAGGAAGTTGCAATGCTATTGGTAGCTGCCTTGTCCATTGTGTTGTTATATTTAGATTCAGGTTCTGTGATTTATCACACACAGAGAGGTAGCAGACAGGCACAGTGACACTGCGTGCACTCACGTAGGTAGGTGGGTGCACTGTGAACAACAGGTAGGTAGGTATATGCAGTATTGGGTATTACATTGTGCACCTGTCACACACAGACAGGAAGCGGACAGGCACAGTGACACTGCGTGCGCTCACATAGGTAGGTGGGTGCACTGTGAACAACAGGTAGGTAGGTAGGTAGGTAGGTAGGTAGGTATATGCAGTAATGGGTATTACAATGTGCACCTGTCACACACAGACAGGTAGCGGACAGGCACAGTGACACTGCGTGCACTCAACTCACGTAGGTAGGTGGGTGCACTGTGAACAACAGGTAGGTAGGTATATGCAGTACTGGGTATTACAATGTGCACCTGTCACACACAGATAGGTAGCAGACAGGCACAATGACACTTTGTGTGCTCAGCTCACGTAGGTAGGTGGGTGCACTGTGAACAGGTAGGTAGGTATTTGCAGTACTGGGTATTACAATGTGCAGCTGCCTGTCACACACACACAGGTAGTCGCTGAATGTGCTGGGCCTGACAGTGGCACACACAGTATGAATTATCAAGGCTGTCTATGCAACAAAAGTGTCAGTGGGACACACAGAAAAAAAAAATAGATCACAAGAACAAGATTAGCTCTCAAAAGAGCTGTTGTGGGGTGCTACTTTAGCAATAAGAATCAGCAAGGAGCAAGCTAACAAGCCTACAAGAGCCTAACTAATCTTTCCCAATGAGAGAGTCTGCAGCAGCTGTCCCTTCTCTATTTACTGCAGGCACAAGAGTGAGTATAATGACCAGCGGTGCCTGCCTTTTATAAGGGGGGGAGTGGCTCCAGGAGGGAGTGTAGCCTGATTGGCTACAATGTGCCTGCTGACTGTGATATAGAGGGTCAAATTTGACCCTAATGGTGCATTATGGTGGTGAAGTTTGCGGTTCTCCGCGTTCGCGAACCACTGGAAGTTCGCTGAGAACCGTTCGCGGGCGAACCGTTCGGGCCATCTCTAGTTGGGACACACCTGAGTTTCCTCCAATCCGCGTCACCGCTCCAAATCTCTGTGACGTCATCAAGTCTCGTGTGCTTTCCACCGGGGGTATCAACGGCCAGATTTGTGCGCTCCACGCTGGTCAGTTGCCATAGCAGCGCAACGCTGCCCTCTATGCCGTCCCCAATCCCTACAGCAGAGGAAGAACAGAAGTAAACATACATATAAAATGTTAAACATGAATGATTACAAAACTGTGCAAACTTTACCCCAGGGTCTAAAATTGATCAGTTTGACCTAAAAGTTCAGAACAATCTCAAAGCATTAATTTACCCGCAGGTTAACCAGAATCTAGCTCCAGTGGAAAAAGAACCCCCAAATAGTCTTAAAAAAGGCAGATAAGGGGGGTAACCTGGTACTAATGTCTAGGGAAGGTTATATGAGGGAGGCCATACGTCAACTGGAGGGGTTAGACCCTACACATCAATATAAAAGGGTGTTGCAAAATTTGTTTAGGAAAGGAGTGGAACTTGGATGGCTGTCCCGTAAATTGAGGGAGGGTTTATTACCTGATTTTCCCCAAAAAAACTGTGTGGTACTTTTTGCCAAAGGTACACAAATCATTGTACAACCCCCCAGGCCGCCCCATTGTATCGGCACGGGGGTCTATCACTGAACCTTTATCGAAATACCTTGATCATGTATTGAGACCACATCTAACTAAGATTCCCTCTTATTTGGCAGACACTTGGCTGTTTTGAGATTGCTACTGGGGGTCGAGAAAGGAAAGAAGAATACCATCTGACATTGATTGATGTAGAGAGCCTTTCCACATGAATCCCACAGATTTGTGGCATTAAGGTAATCAAGAGTTTCCTCGCAGACCAAGATAAGGACACAGGCTGGGCGAGTTACGTTGGGGAATGCCTCTCCTATGTGCTCGCCCACTATGCCTTTATGTTCAACGGTACCTGGTACAGGCAGGCGTCAGGCATGGCAATGGGAACTTCTGTGGCCCCTACCTTTGCAAATATCTTTCTGGCCTTCTGAGAGGAAAAAAATGTCTATAGCCACCATAATCCCTATCGCCGTGCCATTGTCTCCTGGTCCAGGTACATGGATGACGTCCTGATGGTCTGGAGGAAGAGTGAGGCTCGATTCTGGGAGTTTGTTGATTGGCTCTGCATCAATGATCTCAACATGAGGTTTACTGGTGTGTGGGGTGATAAAAAGCTGGAATTCTTAGATTTAGTAATTTATCCTGAGAATGGTAGGATGTTGAGCAAAGGATTTAGAAAGAACACAGCCACTAATTCCATTCTCTTGTACTCCAGCTACCACCCACAACATTTTCTCGACTAAATCCCCTATAGCCAATTCCTCCAGCTGAAGAGGAATAACAGTAAACAGAGTGATTTTGAGGAACAGAGTAGGGAATTAGGATGTAGGTTTTGGCAAGAGCCAGGTTACCCAATCCCCCTTTTGATACAAGCCTACAATAGAGCTAATGGGCTGATACGGGAAAATCTTCTCAAAGTGAGGGGGGAGAGGGGGAGGAGTGAGGGTACCCCAAGACGGAATCAGAATCAGGTGGTGCCCTTTGTGTTTAACTATTCCCAAATGGCGGGTAAAATAAGAACAAGTATCTACAAGAATTGGTCCGGTCTGAAGGAAAATCCTGATTTGAGGTCGGCACTAGGGGACAGACCACTGGTATCTTTCCGTAGAGCACATATGATAGGTAATACTCTTGGTGCGTAGCGAATTCTCTATGCCACGTGAACTAAATTGGTTAGTACGAATGCGCCCGGTGGGCAACTTTAAATGCCACAATTGCAGACATTGCAATCAGTTTACCCCAGGGAAATCGTTCTGTCTGGGGGGAGTTACCTTAAAGATAAGGGAATTTATGCACTGCAGATAGAAGTTGTGGTGTATGCAGTGGTCTGTCCCTGTGGCCGATTTTATATCGGGAAACGACGAGACAGATGTGTACTCGTTTTCAAGAACACTATCATTCGATAGAAACAGGCAAAGGAGCCACCAGATTAATCTCCCATGTTAGGGAAATACATAGGGGCAATGCAGATTGCTTACGATTTTTTGGTTTGAAATGGTTGGACATACCGCATAGGGGAGGCGATAGGGAGAGGTTGTTGCGTAGAGAGGAGGCGAGGTTAATCTCGCTCACAGAGGCCTGTGAGGATATGGGGTTTAATGAGCGAAATGAGCTGCATTGCTTCTTAGACCGTCATTAGTCCCTCTCCAAGTCCCCGCAGCCGCCTATATCCTCTTTGGGTGGAATTGTTCACCTATTCATTATAGGCAATTTATTCCCTGCAGTAGTGTCTCTTGATGTATACTATGCTGTACCCAGTATGAACCCGTAAGTTACCTGGGATTTACATCTCCCCTAAGTTCCATGGGCCCCAATACAGTTTATTTAATTTCCAGGTTTACGTAATGAAGTAATGAAAGTATGCCAAATGCCAATGTGCCAGTAGTTTTATTAACCTTTTATGATCATTTTATTCAATGTAATTTTAAAGTTTGCACAGTTTTGTAATCATGTTTAACATTTATAGAGTGCTGCGTTGCGCTGCTATAGTAACTAACCAGCGTGGAGCGCACAAATCCGGCTGTTGCGCTGCTATGGCAACTGACCAGCGTGGAGCACACAAATTCGGCTGTTGATACCCCCGGTGGAAAGCATGCAAGACTTGATGATGTCACAGAGAATTGGAGCTGTGACGCGGATTGGAGGAAACTCCTGTGTGTCCCAACCCCAAAAGGGGCGGATCTTTCTTGCGGTGCGAGCTGGGGGCTCAGAGCGGCGTTGCTAGCACGGCAGCCGCTCGGTAACAGACCGGAAGGAGACTTGGTGAGTCCCTCCCCTTCTAACTTTGATTCTCATCATAGCTTATGCATACCTCCCTACATTTTAACAACAGAAAACGGGACACTTAGGCCACACCCCTAACCCCCCCCCAATGCCCCTAGACACGCCCACCATCGAGAAAAAAATTAAAAATATTTTTATTTTAATTAATATTTTCAATATTACTCCTGAAAGGGGTGGAGGGGAGCGTGCGGTTGCACGTGGGTGTGTGTGTGTGTGTGTGGGGGGGGGGCGTGTGGGTGCCCGTGGGTGGGCAGAGAGAAGGAAAAAAAACTGATCGAGGTACCAGCCGCCGGGATCTGTATGCAGGATGGATTGCCGCTGCAATTTCTCTCTCCCTCCCTCCCTCCTAATGTGCCCCCCAGTGTAGTCCCCCACCTGCCTGCAGAGCTAAATGCGGAGCGGGCTGTCATTTAATGGTCTTACCATTGCCGTGCGTTTCATCTGCTTTTCTCGGCTTCCTGCTTCCTGTGACGTCGCAGGAAGCTGAGAAGTGAAGATGAAACGCACGGCAATGGTAACTTTGGGAAGACCATTAAATGACAGCCATGGCACTATGCTTGCCTCCCTCTATTTCCTCCAAGAACGCAACTCCTTCCAGCTGGCCCGTAGCATCCTGGCCCTGATCCAAAGGATGCTGGGTATGTGCTGCACTGGCACCATATCACTAGCCTGCTCTCAGCAGATTAGCGATGGCACACCAGCCACATGTGGAGTCCTGCTTCCTCTCTGACTACACCGGCACCTTATGTGACCCGGTAGCATGTAACAGGTCACATGAGGCACCACTGTAGCCATGGATGGAGATGGCTGGAACGCTGAGAGCAGGTGAGTGAAGCGCCAGCACGCTTACGGGGAGGTGAAGGTGGTGGAGTCCAAGGAGGGGGACATTTAGGGAGGGGAGCCACCTCTTGCTGCCCTCTGATTGTTGCTGCCCTCTCCATCTCTTCTCGCCTCCTCTCTCACCTCTCTTCTGTTTCCTTTTTTGTCTCCTGTCCTGTCCCCTCCTTTCCTCTTCTTCCTTGTCCTTCTCTCTCCCCTTCTTTCTTCTTCTCTCCTTTCTTCTCCTCTCCTTTTTCTGTTCTTACCTATTTTTATTCATGTACAGATCTCTGATGAAACCAGATATTTCCTCCAGAGGTATTATTCGTCCTAAAAAATACTCGCTTGGGCTTTTCCTGACCCAGGTCACCCAAATGGAAAATAACCGCCGTCAATGCAGATCTTTACATTCTTCTCCTGTGATTTACAGAGAGAAATAAAATAATAACAGCATGTCCTGAAACGCAACACGGGTAACACTTTCATGTGATGGATGGGGGTAACACGAAACCCATCTGCACCGCTAGTCTAGGTTACAATACAAAGTCATAAACTGATCGTATTTATTATCCCGTTTCCTCTGCCGTAGCGTTATTCAGATGCTCGCTGAATGGCTGCCAGCCAGCCTTTGCTGAACATGTTGTTTTGTGCTCTGAGGGGGCGATATGAATATTTATGTATCTGGATGATAAGATCTTTATTAAGAGGTTTAGTGTTACTCGGAATAGCTTTCTCCCCCTTGTATTTGACAACTGCTGATTTTCTTTTAAGTTCCTTAATAGTCTGTCCAACTCTCCCGAGCGTGTTTGCAAAAACTGTTTGAATGTTTATTTATTAGAAACTAAATATTCACATTCCTCATCCTGCTAATTTAATTACCTTCAATTAATTCCCAGATCAGGCATATGGAAGAAGTGTTGAGTGGGAATAAGATGAGAAAAAAAAATGAAGTGATTGAGCCAGGTCGTCCGTGGGAATCGCCCGGCTAAAGCTTCATGTTATCCACTTCAAGCAAAGCCTTCATGAACAGGCATTTATAATCATCACTGACCCTTCCCTCCAAAACTGCCGACATAGAGGATTCTAACGGACAGTTCAGATGGAGGGTTGTAAAAGCATGTAGGTCCTTTTCATATAATCTTTTTCAAACATTTGTTGCATTGTCTGTACCTGCAACCATTAGGGTACAAAGCATTTGAAAGCGTTTAAAGTCATTTGTGTAATCGGTTGCTTTTTAAAAGTGTTAAGAGGTGATTGTATTTCAAATACAAAAAAAAAGATGTGGAAGAATGTACAAGTCAGATGAAATAGATCATAGTGTTGTACTTCCTGTACTTCCTAGTGCTGGTGGGTGACATGACATGTTGTCCCGTAGCTTGGGTTCATTTATTTTGCGAAGTGAAGCTTTCCTGGTTCAACTTTTAGGTCGATGGGTAGTTTGCCAGCCCAGGTGGGTACCTAGAATTACTGCACAGCAGTCAAGTAGGGGTGTCTCTATGGACTTTTACCAGGACCCCTGAAAAAATGTCATAGCTATTTCAGTTGGCAGTTTTGATGGACTTCTTTCTCCACATCTTTGTAGGCAGCGGACAAATGTGGGTACCTGCCAGCCCAACAGAAAGACTGGTCGTTCTATGGCAAGTGTGTCTCTGTGTTTTTTTTGTTTGTTTTGTTTCTTGCTTTTGTCTCTGACGTATGTGAATCAAGAAGGGTGGGAACATTTTAACATTTGTTGGGTAATGTACATTAATTTTCCATTTTATTTTTATTTTTTTGCAGTTTCCTTGTCAATGGAGAATCTTTTGCATCACTACACTACCAGTTTTGCTTGGGCAGATATGCCACACTGGGGATTGTCCATGATACCTGTCATAGCATTCAGGAGGTACTGCAGAAAATATACATGCCCCAATCAACAGAGGACGTTTGTATGGAGACTGCACAAACATTTTTAACCACTCTTTCCTCTGCTACAGTATATCTATGTCATCTGTGGCACCCTCCAATCCACCATGACGTAGATATACTGATTCAGTTGTGTTGCTGTGCACGATCGGCATCCCCCTCGGCAAACAGCGATGATCCTTCATCTCTCACCCTCCATGGCCAGATAGATTAAAAAAAATGCCCCTGCAAGCAGAATATTTCACCTTACCTGGTTCCTGCTATCATCCTTCAGCCCCAGCTTCCACCCACCGCGGTGCACGCAGCCCTGTGATGCCGAATATCCATCATCAAGCCGGGACCTGGGTGTTCAGTATCACAGGGCTGCGTGCACCACGGTGAATGGAAGCTGGGGCTGAAGGATGATCGCAGGAACCAGGTAAGGAGAGATATTCTGTTTGCAGGGGCATTTTTTCTATCGGTCTGGCCAGGGGCAGAGTGGTAAGGGGAGAGGCACATCTGGCTACCCATAACGGAGGGTGGGGGTAGAGCTCTGAAAGGGGGGGGGTTGAAATGTAATTTGGGGCACACCTAAGTAACTGGGGGTGGGGAATTAATAATGGGGGGCACATCTGATGGCCCTGGGGGTCATAACCTAAAAATGGGGGCACATTTGGCTATAATGATGTTGGGGCGCTAATCCTGGGGGCACATCTGGCTACCATGGGGAACATTGATTCTGGGGACACATCTTGCTATAATGATGGGCCCTATTCCGGGGGGCGCATCTGTCTATATGGGGGGCTAGCAAATACAGGTGACAGATCTGGCTATACTGGGGGGCTGATATTGGGGGACACATCTGGTTAAACCGGGGGGGCTGATACTGGGGACACACCTGGCTATCTTTCCTTGGGGGGAGTAATACTGGTGGCATGTTTGTTATCTACTGTAGCATTTTTTATTTTTACTAGAATTGGTGAAACCTGAGGATTAATACAATTTTTCACCCCCCCCCCCCTTTTTCCCATTAAAATGCATAGAATTTTTTTTTCTTGGGTCAAAATACCCCCCTATGAAAGTCTAATATGTCCTGAAAAAAACGATACCTAGATCATTTAAGTGTTGTGAGTAGGGATAAATTTATGGCTGTTTAAATAGGGACATGGCTAAAGCGTCTAAACTGCTCTGGTGCAGAAGGGGAAAAGAAGGTCTGGATGCGAAGTGGTTAAAAACAATGCCGATCTCCCCAATTGTGTGTGGAACAATAGATGGAAAGCACATCCGTATTGATTCCACTGGATCCACTGGAAGATATTTTAATTAAAACAAAATATTTTTTTCACCCTGTACCCAGTGCTATTGAAGATGGAGAAGAGCCTAAATCCTCTTATCCTAGTAGGGTACATAGTATTTGCTTTTCATACTAACCTGATGATACCCTTCCCTAGAAGGAATATGCGTAGAACAAAACAAATCTTCAACTATCATCTCACAAAAGCCAGATGCTTTGTTCAAAGTGCGTTTGGAATTTTGTCCAACTAATGTTGTTTCTTCCACACTCCAGACTAGTGATGGGCGAACACCTGGATGTTCGGGTTCGGGAAAGTTCGCCGAACATGGCCGAGATGTTCGGCATGTTCGGGCCGAACCCCGAACTTTCCGAACATCCAGCTTTTGGGGGCCATATGGGGTCGCAGGCATAAGGGGGGAGCATGCCCCGATCGCGGGGGGGGTCGGAAATTCCCCCCACCCCCTCCGCTAGTGCTCCCCCCTCTGCCCGCTTCCCCATTCAAAAGTTTAAGCAAAGTACCTGTAGTGGATGGCCCGGCAGTGGGCGGCACTGTGGAGTGAGGAGGAGGAGTCCGGAGAGTGACGAGTTGAGGGAGGCCGGGCAGCGGGCGGTTCAGCGGAAGTACCCTTGTGGTACTTCCGCCCTTTCTCTGACCTCACGCCCGCTGCCCGGCCTCCCTCCTCCTCCTCACTCCACAGTGCCGCCCACTGCCAGGCCATCCACTACAGGTACTTTGCTTAATCTTTTGAATGGGGAAGCGGGCAGAGGGGGGAGCGCTAGCGGAGGGGGTGGGGGGAATTTCCGACCCCCTCCGCGATTGGGGCATGCTCCCCCCTTATGCCTGCGACCCCATAGGGGGGCAGTATTCGGCCGAACAGGGCACTGTTCGGCCGAACAGGGGCCCTGTTCGGCCCTGTTCGGCGGCCATTAGAAGTTCGGGGCGAACCCGAACTTAAAAGGCCGAACACCATCAGGTGTTCGGCCGAACGCGAACATCACCCGAACAGGGTGATGTTCTGCAGAACCCGAACAGTGGCGAACACTGTTCGCCCAACACTACTCCAGACAACATTGTGAATGCTGCATGCATACAACACAATTTTGTCAGTGAAAAGGAAGGTATAACTTTGGTTGACATAGCAGATGATGCATAGCTGCATACTTATAGTTTGGTTGAAAAAAGACATCTGTCCATCAAGCTCAACCAGTAAAAAAAAACATCCTGAACCCAAACTTCTCCCAGTTGATCGAGGGGAAGGCAAAAAACCCTTACAAGGCATGGTCCAATTATCCTTAAAAGGGAAACATTCCTTCCCGACTCCAGATGACAGTCAGATAAATTCCTGGATCAACTGTCCCAAGAATTTCAGTGGCGTAATCTGTTCTTTTGTGAGAGGACCTACAGAGGTGTCTGTACAAAAATTGCCAGTTACTTTGTGTTTTCAGCTGGTGAGCTACCATGGCAATACAGCAACATTTTACTGTATTTTCTATAGCACTTTTGTAGATCCTTTCCCATAATAAAAAAAAAAATGAAGACAAAGGAGTTTTGTCGGCTGCTTTGCTTTTATACTCTGTTTATATTAATTTATTAACCTAATTGCATTGGTATGGCCCTTCTTTAAGGGTACGGTAGGTTGAGTGGAGCCTTAAACTAATTAAGAGGAACCGGAAATTAGTAGAATAAGGTGGCTTCTTCACTGCAAGAGATGACAAATCTATTTTTATAGATATTATGTATATTTCCTTTACAAAAAAATGCCAGATCCCTCATTGCATCAAAGCTTCTAAAGAAGTTTCCAATGCAAGTAACTTTATTTTTCAAAAGATTGGTTGGAAAAATATGTGTACTGCGTAGGAGTTTAATAATTGTTCCCGTATTGGATATATTTATAGAAAATCTGGAGGAGTTATCCCATATTCTTCTGCAAATGTCAACATCAAGGGGCTAATGAAAATCTTCTTCCCATTATTTTCAAGATGGAATTATAGCTTCCTGATTGGGTGAGACTTTGGAATCATAAATAATAGACATGATGCCTTAAATATTGGATCTGTAAGGATTTTTTTTTCTCAATCTGGGAATGTCGGTGCTAATACTTTTGTAACAAACTTATCTGGTGTTGTCTTTGGAGGCTGCTCTGATGTGGAGTAGCTGGTGTGGAGTAGCTGGAGGAAACTTCCTCCTCCTCTTTGGCCAGTCGCATCCCTGGCTCCCCTGTAGAAGCGAATAAGCATGTTCGCATCCCTGGCTCCCCTGTAGATGTGGGTCAGCGTGTGGTTTCTGGCAGTCTCCCTAGGAGGACGCGCGCAGCCCAGAGCCGCCTTTATAGGTTAAGGAGGCGTGTCTGAGGTGTGTGAGCTGATTCCTGCGGTCAGCTGACACTTGCTGCAGGGATGTTGCTGATTGATCTGATTTTCCTGGGGACTTGGTCTGTGCTCTTTTCCTGCTATATAAGCCCTGGGCATTCAGTTGCTCACTGTCCGTTATAGCTATCAGTTCGCTGAACACTGGACCTTGTCTTGCTACTGTGCCTAGTCAGCTGGTTTTCAGAACTATATATATATGCAGACACTGCCAATATATATGTACTCTAGTTAGACCAGTTATATATTTATATTGTAATTGTATATTATTCTGATTGTTATTCTGTGTATTACCCGGCTAAACCCTCACTCTGATTCTGTCTCCTCCTTGTCTGTACCTCAGCCATCTGATCTAAGTGTAGGACCTCAGCCTGTTCAATGTTTTTGTCTCTGTCTCAGCCTTCTGTACTATAGCCATCTGACCACCTGTGTATGATATCAGCCTGTTATTGACCTAGCCTTGCCTCCGTCCTATTGTACCACAGTATTTCTGACTGCACGTGTATGACTCTAGCTGACGATCAGACCACGATTTATCTATTCAGTGATTACGTCTAATACCCAGCGTCACAACTTTATTTGGAGTGGAGGACATGGTTAAGTGTCAGAATCAGAATTGGAATCAGATTTATTTCACCAAGCACAGATAGTACATGGAACTTACATGGTTAAGGATTTGCACAGCTTGGGGAAAGAAGGAGTTTGGGCCCATTCACACTTGTAAGTCGCAGAACGCTTAGCACTACCAGTTTTCGTGAGTGATATACCTACAGTAAATACTGTAGGTATCGCCTTTTGCGATTGCTGTTAATCGCGAAACACCAGCGATCAGCGGCAATAGCGGCAGTGAGGTCAATGCCATAGGGTTACAATTGTGCTGGCACTTTAAAAAGCGCTAGCGCTTCGGTGATTAGTAGGAATCACCCGCTAGGGGGGTGCCAATGGTAGGAGGGTACCAATGATCCTTTCCGCGGCATTCTGCCTCTGGAGCTCTGGTATGTTCCCTCTATCCAAGCAAAGACCTGGTTGCCTGCTTTACAATGATTTTAGATACTCACCTTTGCTGAATCTACCTGATGCTGTGCTGCGCGAACACCCTGTGTCTTTTCCCTTTTTATTGTCGAATAGGGTACATGAGCTTTCAGGGTTTACATACAATAAAGCCCCAATGTTATTTTTAGTGTAAGTAATCAGTAAATGTTTTTCTATGAATTGGTTTTGTTGTAAAAACACTGCTTTTCAACTGAAAGTATGCTTAAATAGCTTATATTAATGTTCTTATGAAATATCTGAATTTAAACACATGAAACATCACTTTTAATAAGCACATAAGCCACCTCCAGTTTCATCGGGCAGACAGTGGGTTTGCGAATATGAGATTTGCATAAGCACAGCAATACAAGATAAACTCACAGTGATTACGCCTTTCATAAAGAAGCCAAAGTTGTCACGTTTAATTGGTCGTGGGGTGACGGCTTCACAAGAATGTTAAGTGGGCCTATAAAGTTATTAGGAGTTCTCGGTCATACTTTATTGTTTTAATATTATATAGCTTGCTGACTTGATATCATGCTGGGATAATATTTGGTGATTCAAGCAAACCCGAACAAAGAGTAATGAAATGCATTGTTTTATTGGCCTTAATGGGACTTTCCTTACCTTAGGCTAAAGCAGAACGATGGGCTCCTGTATATACTTATTTAGTTAAGGATACATAAAGGGTAATTAATTCAGTCAAAATAACAGTTTGCGCATTTGCCTGGGGGGAAACGAAATGCTCAACTATTATTGGGAAGATGCTATTTACAAACACTCAAAAAACTGAAACACACAACATAAGATTCAGAATCAGAATCAGAATCATCTTTATTATCGCCAAGCACACCAAGTGGTGTACCCGGAATTGCTTGTGGTTCACATGGCAAGAGAAAATCGGGAACATGTAACAGCACATGTTTGCAGACATAGCGAAGGCAAGCAGGACATACATACATTTAAGGCATATTTGTTTCAATTCAATTAGAGTCCTGGGGGGGGGCAGGGATTGCTGCTGTGGGAGTCCATGTTTCAGTCATAGTTTACAGCTGAGAGGAAGGGACGCCTGGGGCTAGAGTGTCCCTGGAATGTAGGCGGTGGGGGGGGAGTTTTGAGTTCAGTGAGTTCAACAAGAGAACTGCTTGGGGGAAGAAGGTGTTCATGCGCCTAGTGGTCTTGGCGGGGATGGATCTGGGACGGCGTCCCAGTGGAAGGGTCTCAAAGTATCGTCTGCTGGGGTGGGAGGGGTCGAGTAAGATTTTGGAGGCTCTTGTCTTCTTTCTCATGGAGTAGAGGAGATCTAGCGAGGGCAGTTGGGCGCCAATGATCTTTTCTGCTGTTTTTATCACTCTGTGGAGTTTATACTTGTCTTTGGCGGTGGCTCCTGCGTACCAGACGATGATGGAGCAGCAGAGGATGGATTCGATGGTCGCGGAGTAAAAGCTGGTGAGCAGATCCCGTGACATTCCGAATTTTTTCAGTTGGCGTAGGAAGAAAAGCCGCTGTTGAGCTTTCTTCTGAGTTCTGGTGGTGTTCTGCTCCCATTTGAGGTCGCTTGTTAGGGTTGAGCCTAGGAACCGTACGCTTTGGACTCTGTAGACCTCGGACCCATCGATGTACACAGGTAGGGGGGCCGGAGGGAGTTTCCGGAAGTCCACGATAAGTTCCACAGTCTTTGCCGCATTGAGAACAAGGTTGTTGTTCTTGCACCAGTTACAGATCCTCGCAACTTCGTTTCGGTAATTGTCCTCCCCGTTTCTGTCGATGAGGCCGATGAGGCCGATGAGCATGGTATCATCTGCGAATTTGATAACTTTGACTGAGTCTGAGGCCGAGGTGCAGTTGTTCGTGTACAGAGAGAACAGGAGAGGGGACAGCACGCAGCCCTGCGGAGCTCCGACATTGGTGGTTCTTTCGCTGGAGATGCGACTGCCAAGCTTGACCCGTTGAGTTCTGTTGGAAAGAAAGTCCTTTACCCACTTGCAGAGGAGGGAATCTGCCCCAAGATGCACAAGGTTGTTGATCAGAATGTCCGGACAGATGGTGTTGAAAGCCGAGCTGAAGTCCAGGAAAAGGACCCTAGCATAGGCCCCTGTGCTGTCGAGGTGTTCCGAGATGTATGCCAGGCTGACATTGATGGCATCGTCGACTGATCGGTTTTCCCTGTAGGCAAACTGGAGTGGTTCGAGGAGGGAGCTGGTGGAGTGCTTCAGGTGGGCCAGCACTAGCCTCTTGAATACTTTCATGGTGATGGGGGTCAGGGCCACGGGTCTGAAGTTGTTGAGTTCCGTGTTCCCTGGTTTCTTGGGGACTGGGATGATTGTGGACCTTTTGAAGCAGGAGGGGACCTTTCCTTCTGATAAGGATATGTTATAGAGGGAGGTGAGGATGGGAGCTAGTTGGATTGCGCAGGTTCTCAAGCAGAGTGAGGACACCCCATCCGGGCCCGAGGCTTTCCTGGGATTGAGTCTGCGGAGGTGTCGTAGCACATCCTCTTCCTGTACTGCGGTCAGAGCGGTGATTCCACTGGCCCCTGGGGGGCCCTGGGCGTCCTCTGTCGCGGATGCCGAGAGGTCTGGAGCTGACTGGGATGCTGGGGTCACGGGCTGCTTGGGTTGGAGATCAAACCTACAGTAGAACTCGTTGAGTTCCTCCGCCAGTTGTGAGCTGGAAGCTGCTTGGTGAAAGGGGAGGTTTGAAGTTTGTTGCCGCCTTGAGACCTTTCCAGACTTCCCGCGAGTTGTTGGACTGTAGACTGAGGCCTACCTTATTAGAGTAGGTCCTTTTTGCTGCTTTCAGTTCTCTGTTCAGGGTATTCCTGGCTTCCCTGTACTCTTCTGGGGTGCCCGACTTGTGTGCCTTTTCCTTGATCTTCCGGAGACGTTGTAGGTTGCTGTTGAACCAGGGCTTATCGTTTGGGAAGACTTTGAAGGTTTTGGTTGGGATGCATGCATCCTCGCAGAATCGTACGTAGGAGAGGATGTTTTCAGACCATTCCTCCAAGGTGGGTGCCTCCAGGGTCAGCCACTCGGTGCATTCCAGGCATGCCTGCAGCCTCAGTTTTGCATCCTCGGACCACTTTTTAACAGTTCTAGTGATGGGCTTTGTCATCTCAAGCTGCCTTCTGTAAGTGGGGATCAGGTGGATCACGCAGTGGTCTGAGTTCCCTAGGGGAGTGCCTCGAGAGGCCTTGTAGGCGTTTCTGAGGGCCGTGTAGCATTTGTCCAGGGTGTTGTGGTTCCTGGTGGGGCAGGTGATGTGCTGCTGGAAGTGGGGCAGTTCCTGTAGCAGGTTTGCGTTGTTGAAGTCCCCTAGGGTGATGATGAGGGCCTCAGGGAAAGCAGTTTCCCACCCCGAGATATAGTCGCTCAGTGATCTCAGGGCATTTCTGGTGTCGGAGTCCTGAATCAGGATGAGCAGTAAAATGCATAATGATAATTCACACGCCAATGGCAGCTGGTGCTAGGGATAATAATAATAGCATGAACCAAAACTTCTGCAAACCTCTGATTTTAGGTTTCACAAACGCGAACTTCCGCAAAAGTTTGTGTTCGCGCGAACTTCGCTACCGCAATAGACTTCAATGGGCAGGCGAACTTTCAAAACTACAAACATCTGGCCACAAAAGTGATGGAAAAGATGTTTCAAGGGGTCTAACACCTGGAGGGGGGCATGGCAGAGTGGGATAAACACCAAAAGTTCCGGGGGAAATTACGGATTTGACGCACAGCAGGGTTTTAAGGGCAGAAATCACATTGCATTGCTAAATTGGAGGCCTAAAGTGCTTTAGAACATTTTGCATGTGTATATATCAGTCAGATAGTGTAATTAGTGTACTGCTTCACACTGACAGACCAAACTCACTGTGTAACACACCGCAAACAGGTGTTTGTGTAGTGACGGCCATGCTGGACTGGTGCTCATCATGGCGAGAGTGCAGGAGATGGCGGTTTTCAAGCCCATATGGTCGGGCTGAGGTAGCTCAATGACAGAACAACAGTGACTGAGTGTCCAGCTGATCAAATTTGGTCTGTCCACAATGAAGCAATTACCTTATCATCTTGGGTCAGGTGTGCCCCCCAACACACTCATATAGCTGTGGTCATTGCTTCATTGTGATACGCAAGCCCCTTCACCATGGCAAGGTAATGATCACAAAGGGGAATTGACACATGTACATGCCGATTGTTTTGTTGTTGCAGCCGCAGTGCAGCCAGAAAAGTTAGGCAGGCATGTACACGCACCAGAATAATTATAAAAAATTCAGGAATCCACCTGGAGTCCTGGACCCTGTTGGTGGTGGTGGAGAAAGCAGTCAAGCGGCCTGCAGGCAGAGATGCTGTGTGGGGATCGACTTAGTCTTGGGGCACACAGTCACACGGCGTGCAGGCAGAGATGCTATGTGTGAGGACTGACTTAGTCTTTGGGCAGGCCTCACCGTGCTTTGCAGACCATGTGGTCAGATGGACCCTTGACCCAACGCTGTGTGCCAGAGATGACACCACTTGCCTTTCAACATGATCACGGTACAGTTTGGGTATCGCCTTTTTTGAGAAATAATTGCGGCCTGGTATCTTCAACTGCAGTGTGTGGGTTTGCTTTTGTGTGCTGCTTTTCCTCAGGTGTGCTTTTTCATCATGTGCCTTCATAAGGCAGTTGTCCCTACACTGGTCTTTGTCTTTCCACGGCTCAATTCTTGGTGAGAGTACAGATGGCATCACTCTCATCTGAGGCAGACACACAAAAAATGTCCACAACGCTGAGCCCTGGGATGATAACACTTTGGTGATGGCTGCCGACTGAGTATTAAGTGGGGTGCCAGAATCAAAGCAGGAGGAGGAAGATATGTCACGCTTCCGTGCGGAAGCTGAAGAAGATGAGGTGTTCTGTGTTAAATAGTCAACTACGTCCTGACAATATTGGGGGTTGATGGCATGTGCCTTCTTCTGAAGACTGTACTTTGGTCGAGGGCCGCACAAAATCACAACAGCACGACCTTGAACAGACCTGCCGGGTGGCCTGCCTCTGCCTGTTGTTTTGTCCATATTGGAGGGGATGAAGTGAAAGGTATGCACTGACTTGACTAATACAATGTGCAGTCACACAGGTGCAGTGAAAAGGTTGCAGTGACTGCTGGTATAACAATGTGCAATCACACAGGTGCAGTGAAAGGTATGCAGTGACTGCTGGTATAACAATGGTATAACAATGTGCAATCACACAGGTGCAGTGAAAAGGTTGCAGTGACTGCTGGTATAACCATGTGCAGTCACACAGGTTCAGTGAAAATGGATGCACTGACTGCTGGTATATAAAACAGCGTGCAGTCACACAGATGCAGTGAAAGGTATGCAGTGACTGGTATTATAATACAATGTGCAGCAGTCACACTAGGCACTGAATGTGCTGGGCCTGGCACAGTATACCAATTAGCAAGGGCCAGCTGCGACAGACAGGGCTGTATATGCAGTGTCAGTGGGCCACACACAAAAAACAAAAACATCAAAAGAACATTAGCTCTCAAAAGAGCGGTTTTGGTGGTGCTTTTCAGCAACAAATATCAGCAAGGAGCAAGCTAACAAGAGCCTAACTAAGCTTTTCCTATCTCTGCAGCAACCTCTCTCCCTTCTCTCACTAATACAGCAGCACACAGAGTGAGAAAATGGCAGACGCTGCTGCCTTATATAAGGGGAGGGGAGGGGGGCTCCAGGAGGGAGGGCAGCCTGATTGGCTGCCATGTGTCTGCTGACTGTGATGTAGAGAGTCAAAGTTTAGCCCAATGATGTAGTATAGGGGGCGGATCGAACTTGCAGAAAGGTCGCGTTTTGACGCGAATTCGCATTGTTCGCACGAACAAGTTTGCATTCAAACCGTTCGGGCCATCTCTATATATAACTAATAGCAACTAACATATTTCAGTTCTGACGGCAAGGTTAGTATGTAATAATTATATGCAGGTACATTATGCGTTTATTTTAAATAATTTTACTCGGTTCAGGTTCACTTTAATGTGGCCACACACATACAGTAAAATGATCCACAGTAATTTGATAAAAGTAATACAGTAAAAAACAAAAGCTTGTTTTTATTGGAAGGAAAATTCCAATCGTATTTCTATTTTTTCAATTTTCTCTATCGGGATTGGTGGAAATTTCTGATCATTTTTTTTGCAAGATTGTATGATGTGTGTGTGTGATAGATTGATAATTTTGTAATGTAGAGGGAGGGGCAAGCAATTTTTTCAGTTTTCAATGTTTTTTTTCATAATTGGAGAAAAATTGAACACATGTATGTGGTAAATTAGTCAGATTTTTTAACTGTTGAATCTTGACTTGAAAGGAAATGTAAACAATGTATGGTGTGTGGCTACCTGTAGAATGGGATTTTTTTTTAAATAAATTATCAATTTCACAACAAAAGGGGCTTTCCACTTCCGCTAATATTTTTGTGAAAAAATACACTTTGCTGCAGTGGTTCGCCACACTGCAACATACAAGGGCTGCAAGAAAGGTTGTCCCTTCCACTTTGCAGTATTGATGTGGAAATAAAGGTTCTTTGCCGACTTTGAGAAATCATACCAGGTTAAAAGCAGTTTTTGTTTATTACTTAGCATAGCTAATAGGGTCCCTGATGCAACAGTTTTGAAGGGAGTAGACAATGCTTCATAGAGGCACACTCTTCCACCTCCTAGCCTTCAACTAGCCACATCTTCCTTGCAGCTCTGCTATTTATTTAACCCCCATGGGGGTATAATTGTACACGAACAGGGGCAAACCCAGGATTTTCAAGGGGGGGGATTCCTGAAAGGTCTCCCTCCGCCTCGCGCAATACAGTATAATAATATGGTAAGACATCATGCTGGGTACACATAATGCAATTTCCCATCTAACCGACAACAGAATTGATCAGTAACAGTTTGGATACAGATATGAATGAGCACAGCAATCATTGGTAATGAAGGGGAAAGTGACGTATTCACGCAGCAGGGCACAGGGCTGTGCTCATACCTGACTCTGTTAAGTTCCCCAGAGCTGCTCCATGCTCTGTACCCAGGCTGCTGCTGCTCCATCCAAAGTCAACTGTAGCAGGGAAAGAAAGAGAGCGGTGCAGTGAACTGAAATATGACTGCAGATATTCTGGTGTCTCAACTTGTGCCTGTCCCCAGACACTGCACCGGCCCTGGTCTGAGGGGGGATTCTAGGCAGCTGTAATCCCCCCCCCCCCCTGCGTTTGCCTATGACGAACTACTTCACTTCAACAAATAGCACTGTCAAAGTCATAAAGTTTGCGGACAACACCACCATCCTCGGCCTCATAAATGAGAAATGATGAACAGACCTATAGCCAAGAGACTGAGAACATCTGCAACTGGTACAAGGTTAATAAGCTTGTCCTAAACATGGCAAAAACCGCAGAACTGATCATCGAATTCATGACTAGCCCCTGAACTCCCCCCGGTCATCATCGAAGGCACAGAGGTCACACATGACTGCTTCCTGGAGACCACCATATTCAAGAACCTAAAGTGTTAGGAAAATACCACAGAAAAAAAAAACACAGAAGAAAGCACAACAACGGCTGTTCTTCCTGAGGCAGTTGAAAACATTTGTAATGTCGCAAGATCTGTTGACCTGCTTTTACTCTGCGACCATTGAGTCGATGCTTTGCTCCTCCGTCATAGTATGGTACGCAAGGGTCTCCGTGAGCGACAGGAACAAGCTACTGAGGATCATTAACACCGTGGAAAGGATCATTGGAACCCCTCTACCACCACTCAATCTTCTCTACTCCTCCAGACTGCACTCGAGGGCCACCAAGATAATTGAAGACCCCTCTCACTTTTCGGCAACCACCACCTTAAACTTCTCCCCATTGGGACGCCACTACAGGTCCTTACCCACCAAGATTACCAGATACAGAAATGTATTCTTCCCCCAAATTGTGGAAATCCTTAACCATGCCCCCCCCCCCACCTTCGATCTAATGCCTATTCTTCTGTCGACTCTATTGATGTCCTTTGTGCTACCACTGTCTCCTTCTATGCTATAACTGTATGTCCTTATCTTGTACTGCTGAGTTGTCTGTGCCAGAAATAATTTCATGTACCAACTGTGCTTGACAAAAATAGATGAATCTGAATTGTTTCTGGATTTCAGGGTCTAAAAGCGGTGCTGGCACAAGATGGCCATGGAGACGGGAGTGTGATTGAGAAACGCACTGGCCCGGCAAATGAAACTTAGAGGTAGTGATGTAGGCGAACAGCTCGCCTATGGGTCAGCTGCTCGCCAGCGAATGCAGTAGTACGCATGTCCTAGCCCGGATGCATCCATTAATACACAGACCCTGGCCTGGTGGTGTGCGTCCTTGATGTTACGAAGCATGCCCGGCCACAGGCGTGCAATCAAGGATGCGCACGCTGGGCCAGGGCATGCATACTAATAAACGCGTCCTGGCTAGGGCATGCATATTACTGCAGGACTTTGCGACCCAGAAGTAGTACAGGGCCAGGCTGCCCATAGGTGTTCGCTGGTGAGCAGTTCGCCAGCATCACTACTTAGCGGTGGCAGGGGACCGGAGCATCGTAACAGGACGGCGCAGGCACGGGACTTCTCCAGGGGGCTGCTGGATGCCCTGGGTAAGTGAAACTTTTTTACCCTACTCGATTAAGGTTTACTTTAAGCAAACTTAATTCCTGTTGTTAGGAACCAAAATCTACATGTTGCTGTTGTGCAGATTAGTTCCGCTTTAAGCATTAGAACTGTCTGAATGTAGTTAGTCTCTCGCAGTGCACAAAATATGCTATCATCACACAATGCATCATAGCTCTAATGTAGAGCATTGTAACCAGGCAGATAAAATTACAAACATCTTGACTTCATTCTTCCATCATCTATCTTATGCTCCTGAACATGTTTAGAGGCTTCTGGCATAAATATGTTTCCTGCCGTTAAATGTATTTAAAGACTATGACAGCATTTTTAAATTTAATTTATGTTCGTTTAGGAATAAAAAAAAAGAGAGAAAAGAAAGTCACATTAAAATATATTAGACATCGTCTGCCGGAATGGAAGCCAATGATAGACGATGTGCTTGAACTGATTAAATGTTTGTTTTGTTTCTCGTAAATCCACACCTGTGAGTGGTTTATTGGAACCAGAAAAGAGTTTGATGAATAAATTCTGAAGAAAATATAGAGTTATCTGTCGCTATTTTTCTTCCTGTAAAATATTAGCGCTGTGATAAAGCGCTGCCTAAGTCATTTTATTTTGTTGACAAATTAATGTGATGAAATATATGCATACACTGTTAGATACTTGTACTGAAAGTTATCTGTAATTTCTACACAAAAAGTAACAATCAGAGCCCACCCTTAAATGACAACTGAAGCGAAAGGTATTTTTTTTTCCTTTCAAACAATACCAGTTGTCTGGCAGCCCTACTGATCTATTTGGCTGCAGTAGTGTCTGAATAACACCAGAATCAAGCATGCAGCTAATCTTGTCCGATCTGACAATAATGTCAGAAACACCTGATCTGCAGATACTTGTTCTGGGTCTATGGCTAAAAGTTTTAGAGGCAGAGGATCAGCAGGACTGCCAGGCAATTGGTATAGCTTAAAATGAAATAAATATGGCAGCCTCTATATACCTCTCACTTCAGTTGTCTTTTAACCACTTGCCGACCGCACGCTTATACCGTGCATCGGCAAAGTGGCAGCTGCAGGACCAGCGACGCAGTATTGCGTCGCCAGCTGCAGGCTGATTAATCAGGAAGCAGCCGCTCGTGCGAGCGGCTGCTTCCTGTCAATTCACGGCGGGGGGCTCCGTGAATAGCCTGCGGGCCGCCGATGGCGGCTCGCAGGCTAAATGTAAACACAAGCGGAAATAATCCGCTTTGTTTACATTGTACGGCGCTGCTGCGCAGCAGCGCCGTAAGGCAGATCGGCGATCCCCGGCCAATCAGCGGCCGGGGATCGCCGCCATGTGAGAGGAGACAGCCTGTCACTGGCTGCACAGGACGGATAGCGTCCTGTGCAGCCCGGCTTACCAGGGGGGGCCAGGTAGGAGAGGGAGGGGGAGGATTTCGCCGCGGAGGGGGGCTTTGAGGTGCCCCCCCCCCGCAACACCCGGCAGGCAGGAGCGATCAGACCCCCCCAGCACATCATCCCCCTAGTGGGGAAAAAAGGGGGGCGATCTGGTCGCTCTGCCTGCACGCTGATCTGTGCTGGGGGCTGCAGAGCCCACCCAGCACAGATCAGCTACAACAGCGCTGGTCCTTAAGGGGGGGTAAAGGGTGGGTCCTCAAGTGGTTAAAACAGTGACATTTAGGATTTATTGAAAAGCTTTTTAGATTATTTTTCTATTTGTAACCCCTGCCATTCTTAGAGTGTGGGGGAAGGGGGTTGTAAGGCAGTAATACATATATAAAAAATTGAAACTGTCATAATGATTAATGTAAATTATAGGTACAGTAAAACCTTAGATTGAGGCCTCTTTCACACCAAGACGTTGCGTTTTAGGGGACGTTAAGGTCGCATAACGTGCCCCTAACGCAACGCCTGGTGGTGTTGGAGGTGGACGCCAGAGTGAGCCACGTTGTGCGGCTGTTGGTGCGCCTTTTTTGTCTGATACTCTGCGGGAACCACGTGATCGCAACACTCCGCATCACGTGGTTCCGCCAGCCAATCAGCGGCTGCTCCAGGAAGTAAACACTGCAGTAGTGATGGGAAGTCCGGCTCTTTTCAATGAATCGATTTATTGAAAAGAGCCGGACTTCCTATCTCTACTGTTCAGAATCGATTCAGAGGCAGAGCAGCAGGACTGAACCTAGCAATTTGAAGCCTGGCTCTTTTCAATTTATCGATTCTGAACAGTAGCGATAGAAAGTCCGGCTCTTTTCAATGAATCGATTATATGAATCGAGCCGAACTTCCCATCACCAGGGCCGGCGCTACCATAGAGGCAAAGGAGGCAGCTGCCCCAGGGCCCCAGAGCTTGTAGGGGCCCCCAGTGGCTACACGAGGAAAAAAAAATTAAAATCGGCCTTATAGTTTTTGAGAAAATCGATTTTAAAGTTTCAAAGGAAAAAAAATACACATTTAAAAACCTGTCGACTTTAATGGTTAATAGCAAATCCACCTTAAAGAGACTCTGTAACATTAAAAAGATCCCCTGGGGGGTACTCACCTCGGGTGGGGGAAGCCTCCGGATCCTAATGAGGCTTCCCACGCCGTCCTCTGTCCCACGGGGGTCTCTCCGCAGCCCTCCGAACAGCCGGCGACTGTGCCGACTGTTAGTTTAATATTTACCTTTGCTGGCTCCAGCGGGGGGCGCTGTGGAGGCTTTCCGTTCCGAACTACACGGAAATACCCGATCTCAGTCGGGTCCGCTCTACTGCGCAGGCGCCGGAAACTTGCGCCTGCGCAGTAGAGCAGACCCGACGGCGATCGGGTATTTCCGTGTAGTTCGGAGCCGACAGCCGTCAGAGCGCCTGCGCTGGAGCCAGGAAGGTAAATAATGACGTCACCGCTGCCCGGACTCCACGGAGGGCTGCAGCGAGACCCCTGACGGATGGAGGACGGCGTGGGAAGCCTCATTAGGATCCGGAGGCTTCCCCCACCCGAGGTGAGTACCCCCCAGGGGATCTTTTTATGTTACAGATCCTCTTTAAAGGCTAGAAACCCTAAATTTGCAGGACATGTTAAGGAGATCATTAGGAATAAGAGAAAAAAACAATTTTTCAAAAAGACATTATAGTTTTTGAGAAAATCTATTTTAAAGTTTCGAAGGAAAAAAGTATACTCTTAAATGCGGTAAATGTAACTTTTAGTAGCAAACCTAACGGTAGTGTAATTTTACATGCATCAAACGAAAGCGCAATAAATTTCCTGACGGGGTTTCCAGGGGTCCATACGCAGCCGCAGCGCTTTGGCCAGGGATCGCTATACAGCCGCAATATGGCTGTATGAAGATCCCTAGCATTTTTTCCTATTTTCCCAATTTTTTTTTTATGTTTAGAGTGTGGGAATTAAAAAAAAAAAAACATTATGTGGGGTCCCCCCTCCTGAAACGTTTTAACCCCTTGTCCCCCATGCAGGCTGGGATAGCCAGAATGTGGAGCTCCGACCGATTGGGACTTCACACCCTGACTATACCAGCTGCAAAAAAGGTCCCCTAATGCCGATTTTTGTTCCGGGGTATATGTTGGGGGGGCCCCCCAGGTTTATTTTGCCCTGGGGCCCCATTGTTGCTTAAACCGGCCCTGCCCATCACTACACTGCAATGCAGTGAATATTAATTACCCATGTGGCTGACAATAGCGGACTCTCCCCTCCTCCTCTCCTGCTCAAAATAAAATAAAAAACACGCAATACTGAGCATGTGCAAACAGTCTAACGTAGAACGCACAGCATGCTGCACTTTCAATTAACGTGCAGCGTTACAATGTAACGCAACGTGGCCACTGTGAACAGCCCATTGATTTTTCATTACTGTGAGTTGGGATGCTTTACAGGCTGCTCTAACGTGCGCCTGTAACGTCCCAATGTCAAAGCAGCAGCCTGAGAGTAACTTGATTTAAGAGCGCTTTTCAAAAAAATTTAAGTAGATTCTGACTTGACATGCAAGCAATGTCTTGATATACAAGCACAGTACCTATACAAGTGTCCCATGTCATCACACCTGACCCGATGTTTTTTTTCCCTTTGACACTACAGGATTGTACTTAATTGAACTTGAAGGATAACCAAGGTGAACAATATTGTAAGAACAGAGGCAGCAGGAATGTACATGGAGCAGTCATCATGCCCACTGCTTCCTGGTTGGTTGGGTCTGCAGCAGTGCCAGGCCCAGCAGCACAAGTCATTGATCGTGCTTTGCGCATGTGCACTACAAGTCGACTTGTAGTATGCATATGCAGAGCTTTCCCAGCCATGGGCTTGGCGCTTGCGCACTGATGCTGACCTGGCTGACCCGTAAGCTGCTTTTGCTGGCTTTTAGAACAGGGCTTTTCAACCTTTACACTAATTGTACAACTTTTATCACCTTAAAATTTTCAAGTACCACCAGTGTTCCTGTACAGTAAAGGGGACCCGATCGGCCTCAGCTTTTTCTGCTTGAGCCCAAGCAGAAAGCTGCTACTGTGCATGTGTGAATGCCGACAAGCCTTGATAAGGAGAAACTTTTTTTTTTTCTTACAGGTACACCTTAAGAAAAGGGAGGGGAACACCAGGAGGCATTGGTGGGGAAAAGCATTACAATTAGATTGTCTAGCAATCATTGTTGGCAATCTGTAGGAAGATTGCCAATATAGGTAGCCTTTCCAGTTCCTCCCTCCCCCTGATTCAATATAGGTAGCCTCGCCCCAACACCAGAGAGCTGACCGAGGAGGAGGTAGACCGGGGCAAACCTGGTGCGTACCCTGCCCAACAGCTAAGTACCACTGGTGGTACGTATACCGTAGGTTGAAAAGCCCTGTTTTAGAAGAGAACAGAGGAAGATGGAGGTGAATGGGGGAACGGAAGGCATGAGGACTTCTTGTAGATTCCTGCTCCCCACGTTCTTCCAATTTTATTTGCCTTGGTTATCCTTTAATCTGAGTTTAGAAGCGTACAATGTTACATTTCCATGAAATCAGGGGTGCTAGGGATAATTTCTGTAATCATGGAATAGCTGTTATTCACAAGCACTTTTTCGCTATTCGACTTCTGAATCCGAATACGTGATCGATTCTGGATCACTGAAATCGGCCATGGAAATTCCATGATTGCAAATATTCGGAATGCGGTTACGGGCGTGATCATGGTGGAAATCCCTAATTAGGTCGTGATTGGGCGGAAATGTGCAGAATTAACATCCCTTGGCCAATCAGAGGCCCCCAGCCAGGCTCTAGCAACCAATCATAGGATGGGAGGCTGCGCCCTCCCCTCCTGTACATAAAGTGGGGGCCATTTCCAGAGCTCCGTCCTTGCTAGACTCTGTGGCACTGAGAGGATCATTTCCAGGCCATATCTGCATAAGCAAGAGCGTTTTCAGTCCTTACATTGCCCTTATACTCTATCTGATATTTGTATTCAGCTTGCTAGCCAGTGAGTAATTACTTAAAGAAAACCTGAACTGAAAATTAAAAGTCCAAATAAGCATACACAAGTCATACTTACCTTCCATGTAATCTATTCCTCAGTGTCTCTCTCCTGTCCCGCATCCTGTTTGTTCACTGTGATCAAGGGAATTTTCGTCCTCCATTTTGAAAATGGCCATTACCCCATAACAGCTTTCTGGTCAGCACACAGTTAAACTGTAACATCGCTGACTTGAGCCATAGGGAAACATGGACATTAACTGGCACATCAGTTTTCCTCTCCGCTAAAACTGACAGCAACTGATATATTTCAGATCTGACAAAATATTGTCAGAATTGGAAGGGATAGCTGTCAGAAGAAAATGGTGAGCTTCTGAGAGGAACTGATGGCAAGGTAACTATGTAATGTTCATTTGAAGTTACCTCATGTATTTATTTTAAATATTTTTACTCAGTACAGGTTCTCTTAGTTGTAGTCAGTGTAGTTGTCAGTGAGAGAGTGTGCTGATTGCTGTGCTTAGTGCAGGCAGGCAGGTTCAACTTCACACTGATTCTACTGCTCTATTACTGTATACTTGTTAGCTAGCTAAGCCAGCCAGCCAGTGATCAACTTCAATAAGTTGCAGTCACTGCCACAGTTGTTAAGTCACTACGTTTAGTCAGTGACCTTGTACTTTGCTACTAGCGTGCAGCTGGTTAGTTTGCTGTGTACATAGTGCAGGCAGACCACGGCGCTGTCCATTGATTTTCGTGTTCTATTTTACTGCATTCAGTATGTTTTTTTTCTTTTCTGAAAAATCAATAAAAGCCCCCTGTTATATTCCGTCTGTCCCCAGGCCCACACACACATATTGACTGTAAAGATCAGCACACTTTCTCCACCTCGAAATTTTGTGCATAGTATACAACATGTCTGGCAGGGGTCATAGGTGTGGCAGGAGAGGGAGTGCCATTGCCCCACCACTTCTGGGACTGGTCCACGGCCAGGGAGAGTGCACTCAGCTGTAGGGGGTGCAGTAGAGAGGCGTCCATCAGCAGCACAGCCTGTGCTGAGTCAACCGACACTGGTGTCGCCCATTTTCAGCACCTTGGGTCGCCGTGTGGTCATTCAGGAGACTCACAGGCATTGGTGGAAATGATGGAGGAGAAGCCCATCATTACTTTATCCCAGACTTTGGCTGTGAGCGGCACTCCCAGCAGCAGCAGCCCCACGCTTGCTGTGATATCCACCCACGGATAAGAGCCACGGATGCATGTCATTTTTTGGGCAGCATTATCATGCTGTGGTACCGCCAGTGAGGTGCCATAGTCGTTATGTGCTGCCGCACTGACTGCTTTAGTCCTCATCCTGCTGCCGCTGATGTTCTATTTCACTACTAAAGTCTGCGTTCCCGCCACCAGCGGCCACGGACAACTCTGCTGCCATGTCATTGCTATCGCTGCAAGGAAAAAAAAACATTTACAAAAACCTCTCTGGGTGTTTTTGTGGCATCGACCACTCATCCTCCACCAGTGGTGCCATCACCGCCAGGTGCCATTGGGACTCACCTTCACGCCTGTGATTGCTTAAAGTGTATTTCCCTGTTTAAAAGCACTTATTACTAATTAATAGCCACATTTAAAGTGTTGATTTAACTTTAAAATCAATTTTCTCAAACTAAAAGTTCTTTTTGCATTTTTTTTGTTTAAGTTGTAGACCCTTATCACCTTTTATAATCCATGTAATTTGGGGGATTGCAGCATGTATGGGGGCCTTGCTTTTAGCTAAAACGCTTTTCCGTGATCACGGCCGTGAATTTCCGTGATTGCCTCATTCACTGAAAAAATCCGGGTCGAATTCGTGAGTCCGTTTTAAATCCGGAAATTAATCACGGAATTTCCGGATTTTTTTTCAATCACGGCCGAATAGTCGAATCTGTGATTGGGGGGTATCCGAGCATCATTGTATGTAAGCCACACAAAAAAAAGGTTGATGTGAGCCAAGAGATAGCAATGATTCTGTTATTGTGAAAGTCTTGTTTACATTTTTACTTTATACAGTACAGTCCTTTATGTTAAATATTTTTCTATGAATGCTTTTGGATTGTGGAACAAATCATCTGAGTTTCCATTAATTCTCATGAGGAAATGTGCTTTGATACAAGAGTGCTTTGTATTACAAGCATATTTCCAGAACAAATGATGTGCAAACCAAGGTTCCACTGTAGCAAAATTGCTGTGTGCTATCTGTTCATTTCATCGGTTGATTTTCAGTTCGGGTTTGTTTTAATTATTTACTCCCCTGCCGGAGTTAAAGTGGCCATTCATTAGATGACTTGGCGGTCAATCAACCACCCGATTCGATTATTATAATCGGATTGTCTGAAATTCGGTGCCGCCACAAGCATGCCTGATTGACGATGCAAGCAATTTTGGGCCAAAATTGGTCTCATGTATCGATCCGTCATGTTGCAAGATGAAGGGCTGACATGCTCGATTGGTTGCGTGGCCATAACTGCGTGCAATATTGGAACAAGCGATGAATGTGATGGAAGCCTCAGCACTGTCCTTACTAGTTTAAAATGTGCCCTCCGGTGCCCCAGGCAGTATACTTTACCTGTCATTGTCCACTGCCGGCTCTGCGCTCCATCCTCTGTGTACTTACATGCACCCCACAAGGTTGCTGGTGAGTACGCTGACGTGTGTGTGATATTACACACACGCATAACGCCAGCAACCATATCAGCCACATGTATGAGGATGGAGGATGGAGCGCGGAACCAGCGTGGACCCTGGCAGGTAAAATATACTGCACGGGACACATTAAATATCAGGGACAGCAACACGGGCAGCAAGACGATGAATGTAGTGTCACAAGGCCAATTCCCAAGAAATGTTATGCTGAAATCAGTTGGGAATTGGCCCGTGGTGTATGAGCAGGCAACTCTCTCTCCGATCAGATTGAACCGAGAGAGATCTGTCTCTTGGATCGATCTGCCCATATACAGTGGCTTGCAAAAGTATTCAGCCCCCTTGAAGTTTTCCACATTTTGCCACATTACTGCCACAAACATGAATCAATTTTATTGGAATTCCATGTGAAAGACCAATACAAAGTGGTGTACACGTGAGAAGTGGAACGAAAATCATACATGATTCCAAACATTTTTTACAAATCAATAACTGCAAAGTGGGGTGTGCGTAACTATTCAGCCCCCTGAGTCAATATTACGTAGAACCACCTTTTGCTGCAATTACAACTGCCAGTCTTTTAGGGTATGTCTCTACCAGCTTTGCACATCTAGAGACTGTAATCCTTGCCTATTCTTCTTTGCAAAACAGCTCCAGCTCAGTCAGATTAGATGGACAGCGTTTGTGAACAGCAGTTTTCAGATCTTGCCACAGATTCTCAATTGGCTTTAGATCTGGACTTTGACTGGGCCATTCTAACACATGGATATGTTTTGTTTTAAACCATTCCATTGTTGCCCTGGCTTTATGTTTAGGGTCGTTGTCCTCCTGGAAGGTGAACCTCCACCCCAGTCTCAAGTCTTTTGCAGACTCCAAGAGGTTTTCTTCCAAGATTGCCCTGTATTTGGCTCCATCCATCTTCCCATCAACTTTGACCAGCTTCCCTGTCCCTGCTGAAGAGAAGCACCCCCCGAGCATGATGCTGCCACCACCATATTTGACAGTGGGGATGGTGTGTTCTGAGTGATGTGCAGTGTTAGTTTTCTGCCACAAGTAGCATTTTGTATTTTGGCCAAAAGTTCCATTTTGGTCTCATCCGACCAGAGCACCTTCTTCCATATGTTTGCTGTGTCCCCCACATGGCTTGTGGCAAACTGCAAACGGGACTTCTTATGCTTTTCTGTTAGCAATGGCTTTCTTATTGCCACACTTCCATAAGAGCCAACTTTGTGCAGTGAATGACTAATCGTTGTCCTATGGACAGATTCCCCCACCTGAGCTGTAGATCTCTGCAGCTCGTCCAGAGTCACCATGGGCCTCTTGACTGCATTTTTGATCAGCGCTCTCCTTGTTCAGCCTCTGAGTTTAGGTGGACGGCCTTGTCTTGGTAGGTTTACAGTTGTGCCTTACTCCTTCCATTTCTGAATAATCGCTTGAACAGTGCTCCGTGTGATGTTCAAGGCTTTGGAAATCTTTTTGTAGCCTAAGCCTACTTTAAATTTCTCAATAACTTTATCCCTGACCTGTCTGGTGTGTACTTTGGACTTCATGGTGTTGTTGCTCCCAAGATTATCTTAGACAACCTCTGAGGCTGTCACAGAGCAGCTGTATTTGTACTGACATTAGATTACACACAGGGGCACTCTATTTAGTCATTAGCACTCATCAAGCAATGTCTATGGGCAACTGACTGCACTCAGACCAAAGGGGGCTGAATAATTACGCACACCCCACTTTGCAGTTATTGATTTGTAAAAAATGTTTGGAATCATGTATGATTTTCGTTCCACTTCTCACGTGTACACCACTTTGTATTGGTCTGACCCGTGGAATTCCAATAAAATTGATTCATGTTTGTGGCAGTAATGTGACAAAATGTGGAAAACTTCAAGGGGGCCGAATACTTTTGCAAGCCACTGTATATATCGTCTGATGTATGGGCACCTTAACTGTTCAAATTTGCAGTTTACTTGGTTGAGTATTTTGGCTAGTTCATGCTTTCAAAATCAGATAATTTTGATATATTGTTACTGAGAGCACTGTAAGAAGTGAACGCTTTTGCTGGTCTGACAGAACAAAAGCAGGCCTAGGAATAAACAACTGCTTGTCAGAGGTCGGGAATTTGTCAGAAAACAGTGTAACCTTAAGAACAGGGGGGCATGCAATGAATGACAGATGATGGGAAGCTGATATGATGAATGGAACAGTCACAACAGAATTCTGTTCACCTCCTTCCTTGGGTCACTTATCTTTCATGAAACTGAGGAGACAGTATGAAAAATCAATGCCAAGAGAAAAGGAGGAACACAATTAGCTTGTGTTAACTAAACTGGATGAAGGTGGGGATGGTGCCAACGCTGGGGCAATATCAATCACAGCCCTTAAATGCTTAGTCTTGTTATGTTTACTCTCTGACCCGTCTGGAAGAGAGAAAGCCAGGTTATGTGTTGTTGATAATAATTAGAATATCACAAAAAATAGCGAGAGTTTAAGGACCTGTGGAATAACATGAAGTACTTATTTTCACTTGTTGATAGCTATCAGATTTTTAAGACATTTAAATATTACAAATATTAACCTTTGTGACATCCATGCTAACCTAGAAATAAAAAAACACATATATAAGTAGATAAATACTAGTTCTACTTACATAACAGATGTATGGCACTGTCCACATTACGATTCTTGTGAATTTTATAAAGGAAAAGCAGAGAATCCTATTCTATGCAGTTATCATCTTGGTTATCTTTGAATGAAGCTAATCCTGACATCATTACCTCTCTCACTCTTTATTTTCTCCTCTTGCTAATTGTGTATTCATTGCCGGCCCTCCTCCTAGAGTCTTCAGAAACTCCTGCTGACTTCTATACTAGGAAGTGCACTGTCTTATGTCATTAGAAAGAAGAGGAAATGGGTGGGGAGGTGGGGTGGGGGTGATATACTTAGTGTATGACAATTCTTCAGGTGAACCATCGTTTTTATAATCTTGTCCCTTTGACTGATTGTCATATGCTGCAAAATTTTCAAATAAAAATTGTTTAAAAAATAAAAAAAAAAAAGAAAGAAAGAAGAGGGAAAAAAAGGGTAGAGGAGGAATACATTATAGATAAAAAGATCCCCCAGCATGCAACTTTTTGGCAACAGCAATTAAAGGGCCTGTGTTCCCAAGGTATCTGATAACTCCAAACAATAACAGCAGAAAAAAGTTCTAAAAGTTTTGAATGCAGGATTAGCATCTGTGTCACTTAATACACTCAGACCAGTTGCTGTTGAAATTTTATCTTTATGGTGACAATCCCGCTTTAAACTGATTCAGAGCACATGTCGGCAGGTGCATAACAACAAACCGTTAGGCCCCACGATTAGGGTTGTGGCCGAAGTGTTCCTCTTTCTTATCTTAAAATGTTGTGAGAGATGAACAGTTAATATGAGAGTTGAACAGTTGAATTAAAAATTGCAAAAGAAAATAAGCAGTTTAATATGTCAGACCATGTCTAAACTGAGCCTGCAAGAAAGTACGCATATAGAGATTATACTCGTGTTCTGTGGCACTTTGTCAGTGGTCCCCAGAAGGCCTTCAAGATGACTCTTTCATGGTGTCAGTCAGGTTAAGCCAGAAGAAAGGAGTTCATTGTCTAATTAAGAACAGTGTCTGTTACTACATGGCATTATTCTGGCAGTAAGCTGGGGGGAGACGCCCAAGGTGTGATAAAACTATGTTAAAACAATTAAAATAGAAAAAAATGAGGCGGCTTACCTCAATGAAGGCAAAATTATATAATCAATTTTAACATGCACATTGATCATATGAATTTGTCTTCACTGAGGTAAGCCCTCTCATTTTTTCCATCTTAACCACTTAACGACCGCCTAACGCCGATAGGCGTCGGCGGGTCGTTAGTGGTATAGCATGGAAACGGCCTTTCCATGCCAGTTCACGGAGACTGTCTCCGTGGACAGTGTGAGAGCCGCCGATCGCGGCTCGCACGCATAATGTAAACATCTGGGGAAGAAATCCCCGCTGTTTACATCACACGGCGCTGCTGCGCAGCAGCTCCGTGACGTACATCGGCGATCCCCGGCCTCTGATTGGCCGGGGATTGCCGGCATCTGATAGGCAGAAGCCTATCCTATCAGGCGCAGGACAGAACTCCGTCCTGCGCCACTCACAGGGTAAGGGAGAGGGAGGGAAAGCCGGGGAGGGCGGAAAGCGCTCCGGAGGGGGGCTTTGAAGAGCCCCCCCCCCCCGGAAAGTGCGGGTAGCCGGCGGCGATCAGACCCCCCCAGCAGGACATCCCCCTAGTGGGGAAAAAAGGGGGGAAGTCTGATTGCCCTGGCTATTTCCTGATCGGTGCTGCGGGCTGGAGAGTCCACGCAGCACCGATCAGAAGAAACTACCCTGGTCCTTAAGTGGTTAAATGTTTTTAACATAGTTTTGTGTGCCAACTTCCCCCCCCCCCCACACACACACACCCATGCTTAATCACCCTCCATTGAAGGGGTATTCTGTTTGGCCCTCTGTGACTCTGCCACTCCCAGAACCTTCTAGCCATTTTGCACCAAGAGCACAACCATGTCCATCTAGGCTGGCTACCCGAGTAGAGTCGAGTTTGTTCAACTCCACCTGCTTGCAGTGCTTGGTTGCCCATCTACAACCTCTACTTGTGAGTACCGAATTCTGCTACTTTCACCCATTATACACTTTTGTGACATACTGCACCATTGGGGCTCCCAAACTGTCTGTGTTTTCTCCTTTCAGGCTGTTCTTTGATCACCCTCCACATCTGTATTTCTGGCATTAGTAGTCCATATATGAAAATGTATTTATTGCATGTGATCGCTAAAGAAGGAATAGCTTGTACTGGTGTGCTAAATTGAAATGTAATGACACTAGTAAAAGTCTCCAAGTCAAATCCTTAGGGAGGTGTCATTTTTTTTTTTTCGCAGGCTATGTTCAGCCTCGTAGATGCAGTGTCCGAAGAAGTGCTTCTGTTGGTTTTTTCTCCCCATGTGATCTTTGCAATAGATGTGAATAAGTCTATTAGTCTGCCTGTTCGAATGCAAAAACGCATTGCTGGAAAGTGCATGCAAAGCCGGCCTGTGTGAATGCTGCCTCTGCATTTATGAAGAAGGAACTATTATTTCTGTAGTAAATTGATTAAAAAAATATTCTCATTAAATATCTCACTTTGCTAATTAACACATGATTCATCCCTCCTTGGGCCTGATTTACGTACTGCTGTTAATATTGCTGAACCCATGGCGATATTACTGGTACAAACAGCGGCAGTGCACAATACGTAGACTCGTGGTACATAGGTAACACAAGTATTGCTATGGTAGCATATGTTAATAATGTGCGTTACCATAACAATCCTAGTATTACCTATGTACCAAAGGTCGTGCTAATTGCATAACACACGGCATTCTGCTGCATTTAGTAATTGTAATATTACAGTGCACTGCCTGTGAGATAATTCTAGGGAAATGTCTATCACATTGACCTATAGGCTGTAAATAACTTGTCTGTTTTCTGACTTTCCTAAACCACATTCTGTGTGCAGCACAGTCCCCAATATCCCGCACTGGTGGGATATCAGATACATGTGCTTGCCAAATGCTTAAGCAACTGGATGAAAAAGCACAGACCTTCCCCTTGAAATACTTACCGGTCCTCCAGCGATGCCTTTCTGCAACTTCCAACAGGCTCCTCAGTGCATGCAAGTTGGCAAGTCACCTGATCCACATCAGGTCAGGTGACACAGTAGCTTCCGAGCAAGATGCCAGAAAGCCGCTAGGAGCTGCAGAAAAGCTGCTCCAAACCTGCCCAAAACTATAGTCCCCGTTATCCATCAGACATGCCAGGTAGTTGAGACTTTTGCGTTGTCTGAGTTCCGGATAACGGAGACTTTGCTGTATTAACATATTGGAATGAAGAGCCTTCATTGCTACTTTGGGCATACCTCCGTACCGCTATGAACCAGTGTAGCAAGTTACTTTCTATGAACCTTAAAAACTGAACCTGGTCTTGCAGAGTTTGTAGCTTCTGTAGAGTACCAGAAACTAAGCTTTGCAACTACAACTCCAGTAAATAATCTAAAATCCATATTTAGAGAAGAATGAGACCCTAATGGGTTTCCACCTTGTCTTTTAAATATATCTTGTAAACATCTAATTAATTGTTGATTCTTTTCGAGTCTGTTTTTCTTCACAGTGATGTTTGCAATCTATTTTCTTTCCCTTATTGACTTTGCTAATTGCCGTACAGTGTGTGAATATCTAATGAAGTGCTTTAAAGTAATAATGATACCGTGGCATTGCGTAGAAACATTCAGAAGAAAATGAAGTACTAGTATGTTAGTGTGTCAGGCATGTGACCTGTGTCAGTCACGTGACTTGCACTGGCCATATCAAGAGCTCTCATGCATGTCACAGATGATTCGTTCTCTGATTCACCAGCAGCTGATATGAAGTTCACCCAAGAGCTAAGTGTCACCTGGTCTTCACTAGAGTCCTTCGTGATGGTAAAATAATTACTTGTAGATTCTAAAAGCTATAACTGATTAAATTACACCTTTAGTTTTTTTTTTATTATTCATGCCTCCCTTCCCCCTGACAAGCAACTGAGAGAAAGATGACCCTATACCCCCAAAACTCCATGTAATTCACACTAGACTTCTTCACTAGGGGAAAAAAAACGAACAGACCCATTTCTTCGGACACTGCACATGTTCTCTCTGTTTTATTTACAATAGCAGCTTTGGTACCGGGGAGGGGGACATTGGGCTGACTTCACTAAGCATTACTGGATTTGGTAATGCAGCATTACCACATCCAGTAATGCAAATTTTACCAAACAAATGGTCAATCGTCAATTCACTAAGGTTGTTGGAAAGTAAAATTACCAACTAGTGAGGAAAAGTACTGACATGTGCGGTAAATACCTCATTAAATGTCAATTCAGAAACCTAAGAGCATGCATTAAAACAAGTAAAAATGTTCCGTATTTATCTCCAATCTGGGGATGTTGATAAGGAACACTTTAGCATGCAGTAAAATGTTACAGGCGAAGGCGCCACTCCATCTAATTCCTCTACCCAGGTGGGACATCAGAAACTAAACAAGCAGCATAACCAACTGCTATAATCTCTATTATCCTGAAAGGCAGATGTCCCGCTCTCTGCTGCCTCTAGTCTGGCCTTGCACTGCCTCCCATCAGAATGTTCCCCTGTGTGCTCCTGGCTAGTCCTCCCTGAGATGATAAGGCAATACATGTGCAGGACCGCCCCCCCCCCCCCCTGGTGATGCCTACCCCTAACCACTCCCCCTGTAGAAACACCCTTTTACATATAGAAACGATAATATATTTCATAACGTAAAATCTGTACATACAAACAAAATAATATGGCAAAAACTATAAAGTTGCAAGCTTCTAAAACGATAACATACTTCAAAACTTTAATGTTCTAATGTTGTTAACAATATTTATTGGGCACCCTTTATTTCTCCATATTAACGATAATTGCATTACAGTCTATGGCTGCGCCCTTCCACTAGCCACCTGCGCCCTTCTGCTACCGATGAACTGTATTATGGGTATTGGTACAGTTATAATACCTTTATAACAAAACCAGCAACAGATGAAATGTATTATGTATATGTGTACAGTTATGATACCTTTATAAAAAGACCAGCAACATAATTCACTCTAATGGCAGTTTTGGGGAATAAATGCCTCTATGCGTAACAGCAGCTCATCTCTACAAGGCAAAAGGAAAAACAAGGCCAGAAAGAATGAACACTGGTTATCATGAGATAGTCAGCTGTGTACAAAGATCTGTGGCTCCCTAAATTTGATATAATTATAAACTACAATATCTATATTGGAAGGTCTCTTTTTAAAGGTTGTCTGCATTCCGTGAGACACGACCGGCAGACAAGCTGTAATCCAAAAAGCCATGGAGTGCCTTTACACATAGATAATAATACCTCTCGGGTGCAAATCATGTTTACTTTGACTTTTATAAAGAGGTAATTTGCAGGAACAGAGATAATCCGGCTACACTTTATAATTTGAATGTCACGCGGAATGTGAGATGGCACAGAGCTGATTACTCACTGCCTCCGCTTACAAATTAATCGGTATTTAATCCAAAGTCCATAATAAGATGAGATGGAAATAACCCCACGATTCATGCTATGCTTATCCTTCAACCGCTTTATTTTAGTCCTTTACCTCTGGATAGTTCCAGCTTCCTTTCTACAGATTTAATTAACGTTTAAGGCCTAACAATGTGCTGTGGAGGTGATGAATTATCGGTGCGGTTTGCAAACAGTGTAAATTCAGATTGTCGGAACTGTTAACACGTATTAGGTGAGATAAGACTCTCCAGAAATACATTCTGAATGGGGACAGATTAAGGGATGACTCTGACGTACAATCAGCCCTACAGGTATAAAAGAGAATCAAAGAATTGAATAAAGAAAAAACTGTGATCTTAAATATAGGTTGCTCTATGAAACTCATAGAAGAGATAAAACAAACTAGTGAATTTAGATGTAATAACCATTCGATTAAATATTTAGGCATTAATCTTACCAACAACCTGGATTTACTTTTTAAAAGTAATTTTTTAAAAATAATGGACGAATGTAAAAAAAAACTGAGAGTTTGGGACCGCCCGTGTTTCAATTTAATCGGCAGGATCGGCATTAGTAAAATGCTGATCCTCCCCAAACTTATTTTTCTGTTTCAGAGTTTACCGATAGCCATCCCTACTGCATGGTTCCAGAACTGGCACAAGATATTTCAGAATTTTATTTGGAGCAATACTAAGCGTAGAATTAACTACAAACTGACCATGAAAAGAAAAGATCAGGGCGGATTGGCCGCCCCAAATGTATATAACTATTATAAAAGTGTACATCTGACAAGAATCCTAGATTGGAAAATAGAGACCACCACAGATATAAATGATAAGATATGGCCACGGCTGGAGGAGGAGGAATTTGATCTGGACCTTGTTTTTACTTGGATTCCTAGAAATATTAATAGGGTTTACAATTTATCGTCCCATCCATTGATCAAGCCAACCCTAAAATCATTGCTCGGGATAATTAAAAAATGGCAAAAGAATACGGGGCTCTCTCCCTTGACAACCTTACGAGATAACCCAGACTTTCCCCCAGGTCTTGACCCAGCCTGGTTTGGCAAACATAATATAAGTCGGGAAACTCGCTTCATTGATGTTAGAGGTAGCCGTGTTCTAGGAATTAAGTCGATTTTTGAAAGTAATAATGAGGTTAGCTTGTGGGGTTCTTCTCAGATACACAGTTTTACTCAAAAATGGATCTCACGGTTTGTCCAGAGGGTGGAACTGAATAATTTTGAGAAACATCTTTATCTGGGGAAAAAAATGAACAAATCAATTTCTAGTTTATACTCAGATATCTGTGCTACAGATTATGGCCGGGACCTCCCGGCATACTGTAAGAAATGGGAAAGAGAGCTGGGGGTCAGTCTGGAAGGATCTTGGCCTCAAATATGGGCAAATAATTTTAAAATTCAGGACCCAAGGTTACAATTGATACAATTTAAAACAATTGGTAGATGGTATATGACACCACTTTGTGTTAGCAAGTTTGCAAGGCGCAGGGTGATGTGCTGGAGATGTGGACTGGGGGATGGAGATACTCTGCACATGTGGTGGGGGTGCCCGATTGTCAAAAAATTCTGGGAAAATATTTGCCTCCTGGCTGGGAGACTGCTAAAAGAAAAATTTGAGCTTACACCAAAAGAAGCAATCTTTAGTTATACAGATATGGAGAAAAAAAAAGAAAGCCCCGGATGCCTACTGATCAAAGAATATGGCACAATAGTGGCTAAAAGCATTATTGCTAATAATTGGAAAAATCCGGCCACTTTGGATACAAGGGAATGGTTTGTTGGGATGGATGAATTATGTATGAATGAGGGGCGGGGACATGCAGCCAGATGTGAAGAAGTGTGGAGAGGCCTCACAACTAACCTTAGTTAGGTCATCTGAAGGGGAGTGGCTGGGGAGGGGAGAAGGGCATGGGAGAAGGACATGGGAGAAAAGGGCATGTGTAAGAGGGTGTGGTTGTATGGGTGAAGGTTGTGTTTTGGAGAAAGATAGCCAAATACCAGGCTCAGCAACAGTCGTCTAATAATGAGGTAGGGTGTGAAAAAGACCGAAAATGCTTGTATGTAGCTTCTACCAAACCATGATGATCACACAATTCAGTTCAGGGGTACGGCAATAAAACAGTATTGCTAATGCCACATGTAACTGATTACTCATGAATTTGGGTCTGTGTGCTGAGTTTGAAAAATAGAAAAAAAAAAAAAAAGAAAGAGAATCAAAGACTCCGTAAAGCATAAAATATGAATGCATCAGCCTCAGCCACACCTCCGAGATCATGAAACACTCACAAATATATATTCATTTTGCAGATTATTAATATTGTGAATACAGTTTAGCACAATGTGAAAGGATATTTTAAAAAGATTAATATAAACCCTATGTCGGACTATGCCTATCTTTGCTTCTATAGGTTCAATGTGGGACATAGTGTGACACAGGAAAAAGTTGCTGCCACTGGATGGTGGTGTTGCCGGTAAAATCTGACAGTCTCATCCTGTACAAATCAAAGTGACAGACTATGTCGAACACTCAGATCACAGCCAGCCACATCACCTGCCGCTGCATCAAGTAATATAAACATTACATAAGCAAATTTGGGCCTATCATAGGGGGGCTGCTGCCGCATATGGTCCTGTGTGGATTTAAGTGTTGCACAAAGTCCGACACTATGATCTCTTCCAGTAGCACGGAATGCTGCATAATAATGAAATTACGCTGGAACTTATGTAAGGAGGTGGAGCTACAGTGTGCAAGCTGGAGCTGGCCCCGCCTCTGACATTGGGTCAACTCTTTGCTCTAGAATGAGGAGGTATAGAGCTGCCAGATCTCGACGGCTGATCCTTTTCCCCAATCTCCTCCCCCCCATCCCCAGCACACAGGAGAAAATGAAATGGGCTATCAGGAAAAAGGATTTGAAAGGGTTAATGCAGACTAGTGTTTTACAAACATCTTGTGATTTAGTTTGCCGAGTGGACCTCAAGGCCGGCCTTTTTTGTTGCAGTTCACCGTTTACACCCAGCTAACACCTAAACCCATTCAAGCTAGCAGGGAACCTGCAAATCTAAGTGTCAACATTAGTTTGTCCACCGCACCCAACTCCGTTTCCCGCTCACTTGTTTGCAATGGTCTTGAAAAATCCCTCTGGGTGAAACAATCGTCGACCATCCTCCACACCTTTACATTGCTGCCTTGTGGCTGATAAGTATTGTGAACTCTTTAATCACTGTTTGATTGTGCCAAGCATTTTTTAAAATGAAGAATCATTAAAAGTGTTGGCGTTTTAATGACGAGTGCTCCTGGATTCTCTTCATGCGATAATATACAGCCTGTTTTTTCATCTGGAAGTTGCCCCGTCTAATGTTGAAACTATGTTTTGGTGTAGTAAGCAATCATAGGTGTGCATCAAGCTTTTATCTTCTGGTGATTTTTACGCATCTAGAAATACCATCAGCTCAGAAATTTGACGTGTGACATGTAGATTCTACAGCTGTAACGATCTGCCTTGAAATTTTGATCACAAGTCCAGAAGCTCTGAATACATGCTCTGTGAGTTGGGCTGCTGCCCAGGTAGGGTTCCATCATACTGCTGTTGAGACAGCAAAAAGGTAGGCACAGACTGAATTTCTCTGAGAAGATTGTGGCTTGTGATAATGACAGTCTGTGGGAAGTGAAGTGGACAGTGTCCGGGCTCCTGGCTAGCACTTTAAAATCATTTCATACTTACTCATTTTCCTGCCGACTGCACAAGAAGACCCGCCATGATCATCGGCAGCAGCCAGTTGCTTCTCACTCAGCTCACTTGCTTTAAAGCTCTCTAAACATATTTCAAGGCAACTGAGATCTTGATCCTGATTTCCTCCTGAGTTTTCTCTCAGGAGATTCATTTTAATTGTTTGTACAAAATAATTTTTGCCACTTAACAATTGAAAAAAGACTAAAAGTTAGGTAAGATAATAATATCAATGCTATTTTGAATATGTTCTTGCTTGCGGGGGGTTTAAATATTTTCTTAAAAAGGAGAAAAGTTTGTTATTTCAATATCAATTACAATATTACAATAACTGCTCAAATTACACATACACCCAGTGGAAGCTACTTTCTGAGGACTATGACAAGGAGCCAGGCTTTAGGCGAGTATATTGCCTTTATTTGCATTTACTGACACCAAGGATTTGTGGGGAGCACTGTTTAATTATGGTGATTTGTTGGAACTGAGCCTTCAAGGAAGAGACTCAAATAAGGAGCTTGGGGCCGCAGTGAAAGAGTTACATGGGGCCCCAAGCATTTTGTGGAGCCCCAAAACCTACCAAGCACAGCTTCAGTGTTAAGCCCCATCTAAGCCCCATCTACACGATACAACTTTTTTGTGCGATTCGATCGGATTGAATCCGATTGATCAATTAAAGGGACCCTGAGCAGTGACTTAGATTAAAAGATTACACTTACCTGGGGCTTCCTCCAGCCCACCGTAGGCGGCGAGGTCCCCCGACGTCCTCCTGGCTCCTCTCCGTCTGCCTCCGCCGGCCCCTGTTACCGGCAACACCCGGGCTGGGTGTCGGGCCGGCTCTTCCTGGTTCCTGACGCATGGTGTCATCACGCCAGCCGCTTTGCGCCATCACGTGGCCGGAGTGACAGGTTTGCGCATGCGCGGTTTTCTAACGCTAAACCGATCGTGATTCGATAGCGTGGTCGAATGTCATTGCAAAACAATGGCAAATCGATCACACTACCAATCAAATCGAATCCCGATCAGACATGTCGGATTTAATCGATCAATGGAACAAAAAATTGTATCGTGTAGATGGGGCTTTAGAGAGTAAGGAAACAGTTTGATACGGATCACTACTATTCAATGCACATATAGAGGTGTTCATTACCAGCATAGCACCACTGAAAAGCTAATAAGATAGATGAAGGCGGGCCCCAAGTGAGCCCCTCTGGTCCAGGGGCCCCAGTACAGTCATAACCTCTGCATCCCCTATTCTTTGCCAATGATTTGGTGGGACTATACCTATAGTAATTATTGCGTGAAGATTTTGAGGAAGGAAGGTGGAACTCTGCCTAATTATGTTTGAAATTAGGGGGACTCTACCTAATTACAGTATGTTTGGGGATTTTTGCATGGGGGGACCCTGCCTAATTGATTTATGTGAGATGTCTACCTAATTATGATTTGAGGGTATTTCTTATTACTAATTATGTTTAGGACACCTACGCCTACCTATGTGAATTGCTCTCTATTTGTGTTTAAGAGGACCAGCTGACTAATCTTGTGTTTTGTTTTGTTTTTGTTTTTTTTCTGGGTCACGCTGCCATATAATGTATTTTTGGGAGAAAATGCTTCTTCTGGGGTAAAATTTGCCTGAGGGCTAGTTCACACACAGCGCTTTGAGCTCCGCTAGCCCGCGATCGCATTCGGCTCCGCGATTTTTGGCCCAAATCTTGCGATTTGCGCTTGTGATTCCTGTTCCATAGAATGAGAATCACAGCAAAATCTCCCCCGAAACTCTGCATGCAGTGCCTTTGCTATTGATCGAAATCGCAACCATTTACGTTTGCTTCTGTGATAAAACATGCATGTTTTCACACATATAGACACACAAAGGGCTTGATTCACTAAACCGTGATAGCTCATATCGCCTTTTCATGGGCATTTTTGCGTTTACGCGTAATCGCTAATTATCACGGCCAATCACGAATTATCGCGCGCATTCAGGAATTATGACGCAGAAATTAGTGATTGCGCATGAAAATTCATGATCGCGTGCAAACGCGAAAATGCACGTGAAAATGGACGTGATATCAGTTATCATAGTGAATCAAGCCCAAAGTGGGCAGAAAATGCATACAGAAAACCGACAGACGAGTGAACTCCCAGCCTTGGCTTATTACACTCACTCTGTCCATCTCTGATGGAGCAGAACTGGCTCTGCAGACTCAGGACCCTTTTACACTTAATCAGTTGCTCTCAGTTAAAACGGAAAGAAAACGGATTTTCAAAGTAATGCCCATGTTTTGCTATGGCACCTTTCACACTGCTATGGAAAAAACGCATACCAACGCGTACTAATGCGTACCAACGCACACCAACTGATTAAGTGTAAATGGGCCCTAATCCAGTATCACTACAGTACAGAGCACTTGAGCAGAGCACAATCTTTGTCTACAAAGCTCTGAATGATTCCTTATCAGTCGCTGAGCAGATGCAGTCATCAAAACAATTGTGCAGCGAACAGAAAGCTTTTTTCTCTCCATACCCTTAGTTGTCAGTGTCTCAGGACAGGGAAAATAAACTTCTACTCCCCACTGGCCCCCTTGCGGCTTCTGGGCCCTCCTGCGGCTGCATCCCTTGCAGGGTCTATTGTTATGTCCCTGGATACAATGCCTTCATTGCGACCTCCTCTAGATGGCTCCCCCGACGTCCCCTTGATGACCGTCATCAGCGACGCCTCTTTCTGTTGGCAGGTTAACCATTTCAGCCCGTGGGGATTTTTCACCTTATGCATCAGAGCAATTTTCACCTCCCATTCATTCGCTAATAACTTTCTCACTACTTATCACAATTTATTGATCTATATCTTGTTTTCTCTGCCACTAATTAGGCTTTCTTTGGGTGGTACATTTTGCTAAGAATATTTTTTTTATAAATGCATTTTAACAGGATTAAGAAGAAAAAAATGGAAAAATTCATTATTTCTCAGTTTTCGGGTATTATAGCTTTAAAATAATCCATGCTACCATAATTAAAACCTATGTATTTTATTTGCCCGTTTGTCTCAGTTATGACACCATTTACATTTTGTCCCTATCACAATGTATGGCGCCAATATTTTATTTGGAAATAAAGGTGCATTTTTTCCGTTTTGCGTCCATCACTATTTACAAGCTTATAATTTAAAAAATGTTAGTAGTATACCCCCTTCAAATGCATATTTAAAAAGTTCAGACCCTTAGGTAACTATTTATGTTTTTTTTTTTTTTATTAGTAATTTGTTTGTTTTTTGCCATTAAAAATTTGATTTGGTTAATATTTTGGTGTGGGAAATAAACAGTTAATTTTTAATTTTATTATATGTGTAAACTGTAATGTAAAAATATGTAGATGTAGTTTTACTATTTGGCCAAAAGATGGCCACCTTGAGTTTTTTTTTTCTCCTTGTGCTTCTCGCTAACCGGAAGCACAAGGATGCCGCGGAAGAAAATTTTATGTGCAGAAAGACTGAAGCCTCTTGTAAGAGCGCTTCGGTTTTTCTGCTGGGGACAATCATCGGTGATCAGGAACCATGTTCCCGTTCACTGATCCCAGGGCTATTGGGGGACAGCACGGGGGCACGCCCGCGATCGCGCGCGGAAGTGTGGCGAAGCACGGCACCGCAGCAGAGCAGCCACCCGGACGTGAGCTTCACGTCTGGGCGGCAGAAATGGTTAAAGCGCAAGGTCTCGTGACGTACACAGCGGTGCGAGCGAGACTTCCCTGATTTCGGTACTTGCGCGGTGTTATCAGGGATCTCAAAGATCCAATTCGCCGTGTCGAACCTTCATCGTCAGTGTGATGCTAGGCGATGTTCGCGATCCTGCACCCACCTTGCGACGTTGTTTGAAAATCGCTGGTCATCAGGAAAATCATCAGGTGGGTACGCAGCTTTAAACTAAAGGTGCATTCATTTAAAACAAAAAACTATTTGATACAGTAAAGAATAATTACATGCATTCTTATATGCAGGATGTGCTTGATCTTGTGAGACACTCCATAGCCACCATATCCATTAAACAAAGTCTTTAAGATCTGCAGCATTTAGCTAAAATCAGCAACTGTATTATATCATCATAAAATAACCACACATACACTTCATGGATATTGGTGAATGGCGATGTCACTTAATAAAGTAGCTTCTATACTGTAAAAATAGACTCCGGTGAATTGCAGTTCACATGTTGAAAGGAATTAGAGTGATAGACATCTTGAGAACAAAGTGGTTGTTCTTTCTGCGCTGCTCTCTATCTAAGAAGGGCTTCATATCTGCAAACTCTCCAAATGTAATGCCTTTCAGTATACTAGCTATAATTCATTTGTTCTATTTTTACTGATGACACACGGCATCATTGATATGGATCTTTTATGAAGATACTAGTAAAAAAAGGTCCACCCGTTAAAAAGCGGGCGATAGGCCATGGCCGCTACCACCCGCAATGCGAGCACAGACGTGTCCCACTTGCTCATCCCCCACCGCTGTCCGAAGTATATGCACACAGGGAGACGTTGCTTGCTTGGCAGTTGGTAAAAGCTGTTTTTTCCCACAATGCAATGAGATTCACAGGACGCAGAGACACAGGGGTTTTATTATATAGGACTAGTAGACCCAAGCCCATTTAAAAACTGGCTCTAGGTCTGTTTTTTAGCAGTGCCCATGCACACGCACCCGCCGCACATGCGTGCGCACCTGCTCCATGTGTGCGCGTGAACCCGTCCGCCCGTGCACACTCCCGCCCGGCTCACTGGCCCCAACCTCCTGTCTCAACGGCTGTCCGGGTCCATGCTGCACACATGCGCAGTAGCAAAAACCACGGACCCAGCTACACAGAGACAGAAGTACGCAGGGACACTTGGGTTTTATTATAGAGGATAGTAATGCTGCTGACTTTATTTACATGAGGTGGTTGCTTATGAACTGCGAGCACAGATGCTATCACATTCTCAGAGAGGAAGGGCTACGCTGTGAGATAGTCAGGTTTTATAGCATTGTATAGAGCTGTTAATTTAGCATAATTTAAAGAGAAGAGAAGCAGGAGGTTAACTCATTAATTATTTGCTGATCTACACTGTCCTATCAGCAGATTATGGGAGGGACTTGCTCTAATGGAAGGACTGTAGTATACATGGGAATGCTGTTGATCTGAACAGCGTAGTGTGATCAGGTCTTGTGCTGTTGTCTTTTGTTATTATTATTATTATTATTATTATTATTATTATTATTATTATTATTATTATTTCAATAGCACTGACATCTTCTGCACCACTGTACAGAGTATATATTGCCTTGTCACTTAACTGTCCCTCAGACATGTCTCCCAACTGTCCCTTTTTGGGAGCCCTGTCCCTCTTCCCCCCCCATTTGTCCCTCTTTCAGGACTTTGTCCCTCTTTCTATGTAAATATTTATATTTCTATACTAAAAATGTGTTTGATTGACTCTAAACTTTATTCCCATCCTTTAAATTGATATATTACTAATTTTAAAATGTTAATATGAAGGATAATGAACCAGGATAGAAAGGACCAGTGTGGTTTGAATTATAAAACAACATATTTTTCTTATGAAATCTTTATGGTATGCGTGACTAGCGGCGTGGTGAGGGCGTGGCCAGGGGTGTAGCAGGGGCGTGGCTTAAGCGTCCCTTTTTCTCATCTCAAAAAGTTGGGAGGTATGCTCAGATAGGGATAGTCACAATCTAATATTCCCTACCATAATCGTATGTCTATGTATGTGTCATGTAGGGCCAATTTTATGGGGAAGCCAATTAACTTATCTGTATGTTTTTGGGAGAAAACAGGAGTGCCCAGAGAAGACCCACACAGACACAGGTAAACATACACACTCCATGCAAATACTGCACTAAGTAGGATTTGAACCAGGGACCGAATGATGCAAGGTGACAGTGCTAAGCACTACACCACCATGCTGCATTTTTGTACCTCAGGTTGAAGATTCTCCTCACCTTCCAGAAAATGTGATTGATAATGCAGGTAATGCTATTGTGGTGGTTAGCTGTGATTAGGTGATCTATTTTTCCCTCCAGAACTGCTCTTCCAGTCACAATTAGGCCTGGAACCCACTTCAAGTCACAAATCACTATCACAATCGCTAGCGTTTTTAATTATTGTTTAGGGCCTATTCACATTTAAGCGATTATTAGGCGATTCCCGCTAATTGCTAAATCACTAGCACTTTTTAAAGTGCTAGTGCTATGTTACCCTACCCTACCCTAGTTTTTCTAATAGCGCCAATCACATACATGTTACCTGCAGCATTTTGGAGCAATTCAGAAGACATCGCGGTACAGTGATTATAAAGCGCCGACCGTGACCACTCTGAAATTTGAAAGTGTCCAGTAATTTTACCGCGCTAATCGCGGGAAAAATCACTTGTGCAAAACGCTAGCAATAAGCTCTAGCGTTTTGCTATTTTCAGATGTGAACGGGGCCTAAGTAAGCGATTTCATGAGCATTTTCTGGCGATTTTGGTAGCAATTTTAAACAGTATAAGGATTTTGCCAGCGCCTTGGTGACAGCAGGCCTAGGGCACTGGAAAGTACAAATCCGGCCCTGTATGCCCCTGCACCCCGTGTTTTTTTATTATTATATTTTTCCTGTTCACTTATTTCATTGTGATTTTTTTTAGTGAGCTCATCATTATTTAGTGGGGAAAGATTTCATGCTAAAGTGGGAGGGTAATGTTGGGTAATAAAGTCTCAGACTGACGTGTGAGGATCATGATGGTGAATTAGTGAAGTTGACGGCCAATCCAAATTTTTGGGATGCTTCACGTAGAACAGTGTTTCTCAACATTTTATTGGTATGTACCCTTTTTAAAACCCTGTACTCACCAAGTACCCCCTTGCATAGTAAACATTATCACAAGTACCCCTTGATAAATATATATTTAATCGTAGTACATGATACTTGGTTTTAAACAATTTCCAAGCATTTACTATTGCTTTTAATTAGCTAAAACACTAATTTGGTGTTGTTTAAATATGATTTATCACTTTCTAAAACTCTAAATTTGTTATTCTTGGTTAAGTATATCAAGCCCAAGTACCCCCTGGAACCATCAGAAGTACCCCCAGGGGTACGTGTACCACATGTTGAAAACTTAGGACGTAGAATACCAAGATGTTTGCATTTGGTGCTTCCATGCCACTCATGCTGCTCATCGGCTAAATTAGATGCTCTCGGAAATAGATCTATCTATCTATCTATCTATCTATCTATCTATCTATCTATCTATCTATCTATCTATCTATCTATTCACAGGATACCTGTGTTGATGCCACAGATCAGCAGTATCATTGATTTTGGCTGCAATAGTAACAGGAAAATGGCAAATTATTATGTTTGTATTTTGTTTCATGCATTTGTGAAAGGTCTTCTTTAAATCCTGCTAGATATTATATGATTGAAAAAAGATTATTAAGCGTTGGAGTGACACAGGGCTGAGATCCAAAGCTAACTGCTACAGTGCTTTGCTTGTATTTATGAGCCTATCATAAAACGGAGTTTAAATAATCGGAGTCAGGAATATTCTTGGCTGGTACCTGGTGATATACGGGCGGCAGGCTCTCATTGGCTGCGCTCTGTTGTTTGAGTGGCGTGCTATGCCTGTATTAGGTCAGGTTTCCGCTGTTTACATGAAGGAGAAACATACAGCCAGGAACAGCTGTCAGGACCACCTGCAGAGGACGGTAAATGACACAGTGCTGGAGAATTATCTGCCTGCACTTCCAAGAGTTCTGCATGGGGGATTCCAAATGCGCCTTCCGTTTACCAGTCGTGAAATTCATGACATTTGCAAAGCTGCATCGGTAAAACGTTTACTAGCCCTGCTGAGAGATGGAGAGACAAAATCCGCAGTTTCTATGGAGCTATTTATTTCATTATATATTCAGTTTGTAGTTTTTGTTTTCCATTTTAGGTGAACGGTGCATAAAATAAAGCAACATAAAGGTGGTAATGAAGACTAAAAAAATAAATAACGGAATGTAAATGTTACCACCCTCAGCGGGACGGTTTCACTGTGAATTTGCGCTAGTGGGTAATACTGCAGGTTGCCTGAGGACATCGCTACCTCACCAGCGGTTCTGATCCATGGCCGCCAGATGGCACCGTAGCAAGATACCAGTGTTTGGCGCAGATCTTATTTATTTTGGTGTGATAGTGGGGCCAGGGCTTTGATATTTAAAGCAAATATGAACTTAGAACTTCCTCTCTGCTCTAAAGTATAAGCAACAGCATAATAACCCTTAAAGGACACATCTAAGCACCATTACAATAAAAAAATCCACTTACCTGGGGCTTCCTTCCAACAGCCCCTGCCAGCCGTCCCGTACCTTCAACCACAGCTCCTCTCCCAGCAGGAGGCCCGGGGTCCCCTCTGGCTCAAGATGCCCACTGCGCCTGCACGAGCGGCTCTTAGAATCGCGCTGATCTCATCCGGACTGTACTGCAGAGGCGCATTAGTTCTGCATCTGCGCAGTACAGTCCAGATGACGTCAGTGTGACTCAGTGAGCCGCATGGTGAAGTGCAAGCAGATGCCGACATGGCGAGGACCAGGAGCCACCGGAGCTGCGGGGAGGGCACACAATGGCTGCCAGGGGCTGGAGGAAGCCATAGGTAAGTGGATTTTTTATTGTTATTATGGTCAGACCTTTCCTTTAAAGAAAAACATTTATTTCTTACAGCTTACAAAACTCATGTAATGAATCTGCAGTGTCTACTTCCTGTTTTTATGGAAGCAGACATAGGGCTCAATTCACTAAACAGTGATAACTGAGTTATCACATGTTAAGGCTTTGCACGTGCAAACTAGGGTGCTAAGTAGTTTGCACTGCAAAGCTGTTACTGTTCGTGTGCTATTTTAGAGTGCGCACCACGAACGGTGCTACACCATACAGTCCGTTCACGTGCAAAATCAGCTGTTTCGCATGCAAAATATGCTTATCACGCAATTTTGCATGCTGCTTGCAAACCTGTACGTGTGCAGTGCTAAACTTTACGCGTGCAAACACTTACGTGCATATTAGCGCGTGAAGAAGAGCCAGTTAGCACATGCTAAGTGGCTTTTCACTGGCGAGCTAACACTTAGCATGATTTTGTGAATAAAGCCTAGAGATGTTTGCGAACCCACGTTTTTTGATCGCGAACCGTGAATGTGACCTTGCGGAAAAGTTTGTGAACTAGCGAATCAACGTGAACCGCAATAGACTTCAATGGGCAGGCGAACTTTCAAAACTACAAACACTAATTCTGGCCACAAAAGTGATGGAAAAGATGTATCAAGGGGTCTAACACCGGGAGAGGGGCATGATGGAGTGGTATACACACCAAAAGTCCCGGGGAAAATTACGGATTTGACGCTCAGCAGGGTTTTAAGGGCAGAAATCACATTGCATTACTAAATTGGAGGCATAAAGTGCTTTAAAACATCTTGCGTGTGTATATATCAATCAGGTAGTGTAATTAGTGTACTGCTTCACACTGATACACCAAACTCACTGTGTAACGCAACACAAACAGCTGTTTGTGTAGTGACGGCTGTGCTGGACTGGTGCGCACCATGGCAAGAGTGCAGGCGATATTGGTTTTCAAGCCCATATGGTCGGGCTGAGGTAGCTCAATGAAAGAACAACAGTGACTGAGTGTCCAGATGATCGAATTTGGTCTGTCCACAATGAAGCAACGACCTTATTATCTTGGGTCATGTGTGCCCCCCAACACACTCATATAGCCGTCGGTCATTGCTTCATTATGATACACAAGCCCCTTCACCGCGGCAAGGTAACGATCACAAAGGGGAATTGACACATGTACATGCCTCTTGTTTTGTTGTTGCAGCCGCAGTGCAGGCAGAAAAATTAGGCAGGCATGTACACGCACCAGAAAAATTATTATAGAAGCCGCTGCTAGCAGCCTAAAAATTCAGGAATTCACCTGGAGTCCTGGACCCTGTTGGTGGTGGCTAAGAAAGGCAGTCAAGCGGCCTGCAGGCAGAGATGCTGTGTGTGGGGACTGGCTTAGTCTCCGGGCAGGCCTGACCGTGCTTTGCAGACCACGTGGTCAGATGGACCCTTGACCCAACGCTGTGTGCCAGAGATGACACCGCTTGCCTTTCAACATCACGGTATAGTTTGGGTATCGCCTTTTTTGAGAAATAATTGCGGCCTGGTATCTTCCACTGCGGTGTGTGGCTTTGCTTTTGTGTGCTGCTTTTCCTCAGGTGGTCATCCCATTGCAGTTTGTGCTTTTTCATCATGCGCCTTCGTACAGTACTTGTCCCTATGCGGGTCTTGGTCTTTCCCAGGCTCAATTTTTAGTGGCAGAGAGTACAGATGGCATTGCTCTCATCTGAGGCAGACACACAAAAAAAATTCCACACTGCTGAGCCCTGGGATGATGGCACTTTGGTGATTGCTGCCGACGGAGTGTTAAGTGGTGTGCCAGAACCAGAGCAGGAGGAGGAAGATATGTCACGCTTCCATGCGGAAGCTGAGGAAGATGAGGTGTTCTGTGTTAAATAGTCAACTACGTCCTGACAATATTGGGGGTTGAAGGCACGTGCCTTCTTCTGAACACTGTACTTTGGTTGAGGGCCACACAAAATCACGACAGCACGACCTCAAACAGACCTGCCGGGTGGCCTCCCTCTGGCTCTGCCTCATCCTGTTGTTTTGTCCGTATTGGGGGATGAAGTGAAAGGTATGCACTGACTTGACTAATACAATGTGCAGTCACACAGGTGCAGTGAAAGGTATGCAGTGACTGCTATATAAAACAACGTGTGGTCACATAGATGCAGTGAAAGGTATGCAGTGACTGGTATTTAAAACACAATGCGGTCACACAGATGCAGTGAAATGTATGCAGTGACTGCTATATAAAACAGCGTGCGGTCACACAGGTGCAGTGAACAGGTATGCAGTGACTGGTATATAAAACTGTGTGCTGTCACACAGGTGCAGTGAAAGGTATAGTGACTTGTATTACAATACAGTGTGCAGCTGTCACACAGGGGCAGTTAACAGGTATGCATGGACTGGTATATAAAACAGCGTGCGGTCACACAGGTGTAGTGAAAGGCATGTAGTGACTGGTATATAAAACAGCATGCAGTCACACAGATGCAGTGAACAGGTATGCACTGACTGGTATATAAAACAGTGTGCTGTCACACAGGTGCAGTGAACAGGTATGCAGTGACTGGTATATAAAACGGTGTGCTGTCAAACAGGCGCAGTGAAAGGTATACAGTGACTGGCATTACAATACAATGTACAGCTGTCACACAGGTGCAGTTGACAGGTGTGCACGGACTGGTATATAATACAGCGTGCAGTCACACAGGTGCAGTGAACAGGTATGCAGTGACTGGTATATAAAACTGCGTGCTGTCACACAGGTGCAGTGAAAGGTAGGCACTAAATGTGCTGGGCCTGGCACAGTATAGCAATTAGCAAGAACCAGCTGCGACAGACAGGGATGTATATGCAGTGTCAGTGGGCCACAAAAAAAAAAAAAAAACCACATCACAAGAACTTTAGCTCTCAAAAGAGCTGTTTTGTGGTGCTTTTCAGCAACAAGTATCAGCAAGGAGCAAGCTAACAGACCTCCTAACTATCGCTTTCCCTATCTCCCCAATGTCTCTCCCTTCTCTCATTAATACTGCAGCACACAGAGTGAGAACATGGCCGATGCTGCTGCCTTATATAAGGTGGGGGGGCTCCAGGAGGGAGTGCAACCTGATTGGCTGCCATGTGTCTGCTGACTGTGATGTAGAGGGTCAAAGTTTAGCCTAATGATGTAGTATAGGGGGTGGGTCAAACTCGCATAAAGTTCGCGTTCGGCCGTGAACGCGAATCTGCGTTGTTCACGCAAATAAGTTCGGCCTGTGCCAGGGAGAACACTGAGGGTGCTTTTCCATCACACACAGGCCTTATATCAGTAGCAACATGAGGAGACAAGAGTGGCAAATAGTGCCTTTGGCTATCTGTGATGGGGCTACCTATACTAGAGGAAAACGTTGGCTACCTATACTGCAGGGCTACATCTGGCTACCTGAACTGGCAGGCCAACATATGTTGAGGGGGGAAGGTGTCTCTGGTTACCTATACTGTGAGGACCCTCTCAGGGGGAGGGGGGCTCAACCAAAGTTTTTGTGATGGAAGTCTCACAGTTGCTTTATTTGTCTCTTTGGGGCCTCATTATTCTTGCATTTGTCACTTGGAGGCCGCACCATTAATGAATTTGTCACTTAGTGGCCTCATGACTGCTGCATTTGTCTTTTGGAGGCTTCATGATTGCCGCATTTTTTTTTGGAGACGTCGTGATTGATGCATTTGACACTTGGGCACCCCACAATTGCTGCATTTGTGACTTGGAAGCCTCAAGATTGCAGCATTTGTAATTTGCTCACAACCTAATAATTCCTGCCATAGTCTAATGATTTACAATATTATTATTATTTTTTTTATATCACTGACATCTTCTACAGCACTTTACAGAGTACATAGTTATGTCACTGTCACTGACTGTCCTCAAAGGAGCTCACAATCTAATCCTACCACAGTCATAGTCTAATGTCCTACCATATTGTTATGTATATATGTAGCACTGACATGTCATGTCACAGATTGTCCTCAGAACAGCTCACAATCTAATCCCTGCCATATGTATGGTAACTAGAGCTTTTTTTGTGAGCATTTAGTGAGAGCGGTTTCACCCAGAGTTTTGCTGGGCAAGCTCACTGTCATTGAATTATACCACTGCTATGTTCATGCTCATTTTGCCCTGCCCATGACCCACCATGGTAACACCCATTTTTCATAATTAGCTGCCCCACCAGTGGATCTAGCACCTGCATAGCACCCTCACTAAAAAATTTCAGTAGCCGCTCCTGCTTATTATACATTTCCATGCACTCTACACCCCAGATAAAATAAAGCAATTCCCAAACCCATTTCTGCCGCTGCGTCAGGAAAGTTAGCCATATACAGTGGTGTGAAAAACTATTTGCCCCCTTCCTGATTTCTTATTCTTTTGCATGTTTGTCACACTTAAATGTTTCTGCTCATCAAAAACCGTTAACTATTAGTTAACATAGCATAACTGAACACAAAATGCAGTTTTAAATGATGGTTTTTATTATTTAGTGAGAAAAAAAACTCCAAATCTACATGGCCCTGTGTGAAAAAGTGATTGCCCCCCCTTGTTAAAAAATAACTTAAAGGTGGTTTATTACACCTGAGTTCAATTTTTGTAGTCACCCCCAGGCCTGATTACTGCCACACCTGTTTCAATCAAGAAATCACTTAAATAGGAGCTATCTGAAACAGAGAAGTAGACCAAAAGCACCTCAAAAGCTAGACATCATGCCAAGATCCAAAGAAATTCAGGAACAAATGAGAACAAAAGTACTGTAATTGAAATCTATCAGTCTGGTAAAGGTTATAAAGCCATTTCTAAAGCTTTGGGACTCCAGCGAACCACAGTGAGAGCCATTATCCACAAATGGCAAACACATGGAACAGTGATGAACCTTCCCAGGAGTGGCCGGCCGACCAAAATTACCCCAAGAGCACAGAGAAAACTCATCCAAAAGGCCACAAAAGACCCCAGGACAACATCTAAAGAACTGCAGGCCTCACTTGCCTCAATTAAGGTCAGTGTTCACGACTCCACCATAAGAAAGAGACTGGGCAAAAACGGCGTGCATGGCAGATATCCAAGGCGCAAACCACTTTTAAGCAAAAAGAACATTAAGGCTCGTCTCAATTTTGCTAAAAAAACATCTCAATGATTGCCAAGACTTTTGGGAAAATACCTTGTGGACCGACGAGACAAAAGTTGAACTTTTTGGAAGGTGTGTGTCCCGTTACATCTAGCGTAGAAGTAACACAACATTTCAGCAGAAGAACATCATACCAACAGTAAAATATGGTGGTGGTAGTGTGATGGTCTGGGGTTGTTTTGCTGCTTCAGGACCTGGAAGGCATGCTGTGATAGATGGAACCATGGAATTCTACTGTCTACCAAAAAATCCTGAAGGAGAATGTCCGGCCATCTGTTCGTCAACTCAAGCTGAAGCGATCTTGGGTGCTGCAGCAGGACAATGACCCAAAACACACCAGCAAATTCACCTCTGAATGGCTGAAGAAAAACAAAATGAAGACTTTGGAGTGGCCTAGTCAAAGTCCTGACCTGAATCCTATTGAGATGTTGTGGCATGACCTTAAAAAGGTGGTTCATGCTAGAAAACCTTCAAATAAAGCTGAATTACAACAATTCTGCAAAGATGAGTGGGCCAAAATTCCTCCAAAACGCTGTAAAAGACTCGTTGCAAGTTATCGCATATGCTTGATTGCAGTTATTGCTGCTAAGGGTGGCCCAAAGAGTTATTAGGTTCAGGGGGCAATTTCTTTTTCACACAGGGCCATGTAGGTTTTGAGGTTTTTTTCTCACTAAATAATAAAAAACATCATTTAAAACTGCATTTTTTGTTCAATTATGTTATCTTTGACTAATAGTTAACGGTTTTTGATGAGCAGAAACATTTAAGTGTGACAAACATGCAAAAGAATAAGAAATCAGGAAGGGGGCAAATAGTTTTTCACACCACTGTACAGGCCGATTATGGTCTGATTTGCTAAGCTGAATATTCACTATCCAATTAAAATGTGAGTCAGATAGTTATTGACTCCTAAATCACACAGCAAACTCAGTTTTAATCAATTTCAGCAGAAATCTGTTGAGCAAATATTGAGCCACACACGTTGCTCTGTTTATTGCAGTCAGTGTAATGCTATGAGGACATTGATTGGCTACCACTCTTGCCCTGCCTCCATATCCCTCTTGCTTCAGACACCTTTAACCCATTGCCGACCGCGTGCCGATTGGCGTGAATGCAGTGGCAGCCCCAGGACCACTCCATGCCAATTGGTGTGAAGTACTGGGACAGGGTTTTGCAGGAGAGCGCACTCTGCTTCATCATCAGTCTCCCGGTGGCAAATGCCGCTAGGAGACTGTTAGACGGCAAAACCACCGTCTATTTACTCTACACAACACTGCAATCTGTGGCAGCGCTGTACTGGGGACAGCTGTGTGACATGGTTGTCCCCCTGGGCGGCAGGGAGGCGATCCGCTGTCATAGGCTGAAGCCTATGACAGCCGATTGCGCTGATTGGCTGGCTAGAGGATGGAGGGAGGGTAGCTTAGAAAAATAATTACAAAAATAGGGCAATGTATTTAAAAAATAAACACAAATATGCATTAAAAAATAAACAAACACCCCAGAACCAATCAGAGCCCACCTGCAGAAAGCTCTGTTGGTGGGCAGAAAAGGGGGGGGGGAATCACTTATGTGCTGAGTTGTATGGCCCTGCAGCAGGCCCTTAAAGCTGCAGTGGCCTAATTTGTAAAAATTGGCCTGGTCATTAGATGGGTTTATTACTGTGGTCCTTAAAGGGGTTCTTTCGCGAAAAAAGTAGGCAGTTAAAAAATGTGACAGATGACAGATTTTGGGCCAGTCCATCTTTTTAAGGGGGATTCTCAGGGCTTTCTTTGTTTTCAACAGCATTTCCTGAACAACAGTTGCAAAATTTAACTGACATAATAGTGTGCAAGTGATTAGGGAGGCCGGCAGGTATCTTGCTATTTTGGCAGTTAAACTGTTATTCAGGAAATGCTGTTGAAAACAAAGAAAGCCCTGAGAATCCCCCTTAAAAAGATGGACTGGCCCAAAACCTGTCATCTGTCACATTTTTTAACTGCCTACTTTTTTCGCGAAAGAACCCCTTTAAGTGGTAAAGGAACACCTGTGAGTTAAAAAAAAAAAAAAAATGAAATGATCCAGCTCAGGGACAACATCAACATTCACCACTGCGCTCAGGCACAATAGCGGCTTTCCGCTCGGGCTCCAAATGGAAATAGCTGAGCCCAATCAGGTCCACTCTACTCCATATGCGCGAGCTGTCTGCAACTGCCCAGTAGAGCAGACCCAATCAGGCTTGACTATTGCTACCAGAGCCCGAGGGGAAGCTTATACTGCACCTTTACGAAACGGCAACAAGAGGATTTTTGGGGGAGCCAGTGCTGGTTCCCCTCTGGTGAGGTGAGGAAGCCAGGGGAAGCCTCTTTAGGTCTCTCCCAAGGTAAGTACCCCTTAAGAGCACTTTTTTTCCCCTTCAGGTACACTTTAAGCCCTTTGCACTTATTCAATTCACTTTACTTTCTCTTGAGTTTTCCCAGGAGATATTTTTTTTATCTTATCTTTAAAATAACTTTTCAGCACTTTACAATTGGAAAAATACCAAATAAAGGTAAAAAGTTAATATTACAATTATTTTGAGTTTGTTTTTTGTTTTTTTGCTTGCTTTTGGATTATTGACAAGTAAGGAAAACATCACCTAGGAGAAAACACACGAGAAAAAGTTAATTGAATAAAGACTCGTGTGTTCTAGGCACTCATACCCCTGTGCTCAATACAAGCTACAGACTTGTATTAAAAATTGCTGAGCCAATAATGTAGTCTTAGCTGATGCGACAGCACGGTGGCATAGTGGTTAGTGCTCTTGCCTTGCAGCACTGGGTCCCTGGTTCGAATCCCAGCCAGGTCAACATCTGCAAGGAGTTTGTATGTTCTCCCCGTCTCTTTGTGGGTTTTCTCCAGGTACTCCAGTTTCCTCCCACATCCCAAAAACATACAGACAAGTTAATTGGCTTCCCCCTAAATTGGTCCTAGACTATGATAGATGCACAATACTACATGATATAGACATATAACTATGGTAGGGATTAGGTTGTGAGCTCCTCTGAGGGACAGTTAGTGACGACTATATTCTCTTTACAGCGCTGCATAAGATGTTGGCGCTATATAAATACTAAATGATAGTAATAATGTGACTATACAGTAGCATATGAAGAAGCGCTGATGTGACTATATACAGTAGCATATGAAGAAGCACTAAATTAAGCACATTGAAAACCAGCAGGGGTCCTTGTACATTTGCAGAAAGGTAAGTGCCCAGCTGTCTATTGCTAATGATAAAGCGGCGGCTGCTCAGTCTGTGCTAGAGCAGAATGTTGGCACTTGTGTTTGGCCACATAGAAGAAGAAAAGAGGAGAAAAAAAAAACATAAAATCAATATGAAAACACTCAGCCGTCTAAGTAGTTCCATAGATTATCACTAAATTTAAGAAGGTATCAGTCTGAAAAGCTGCCAATACAGAAAGCCTAATTTCTATTTGTGATAACCTGTGATTTGTGGCAGAAGACAATTATCCATGAAAAGTGCAGGATGGTGATACAGGAGGTTACCTCTCGCCAGGAGAGCCGACTTTATAGAACGGGACCATTATTGTGGACTGGCGTGCCTTGCCAAGTGTTGCACGCTAAAGTTTCCATTTCCGAAAAGCAGGAGGGGGGAAAGAAATCATCTCTTCTGTCTGCTGATCTCCATGTGTGGCCAAAGGTTTTCTGGCTCTCCCATCCCACAGAAAGCTGTATTGTGGCCAAATTTAAATAGCAGACAGAGAAGGCCAGCAGCTTGCTTGGCAGCAATGGTGGCGGGGAAACCACTTAAAGATCAAACTCACCTCTATAAGATCATTCTCCTGTAGGGCATTAGCTGGGCAGGCTCATTCTTGGCAGATTTTTACACAAACTCTTTGTGCCTGAGCTAAAGCCTAGTAAACAATAGCCAGTGTGCATTTCCCAGCTGATGAATCATATGTTTGGATTTTCTGGGAATGAGATTGATTTTTTTTCATGGCGTGCAGGAAAATATCGATCGTGCACAAATCACACTGTTTTCATGTGCAAAAAGTAATCTGCAATACGACTGGGGAAGAAACCTATGGATGGAAGAATCGTTGTAATATGCATGCATGCATTCATTTGGCTATTCTGTCCAATCGATTGTGATGGATTGGTCCAAAAGATTGCCTGTGGGTCAGCCAATTCGTACTTGCTCTAGAGACAAGACTTAAAAAAAATCTGTACAGCGCTGCGGAAGATGTTAGAGCTAAATAAATACTAATTATAATAGCTCTGATGTTCTGTTCCACTAAAGTTTTTTTTTTGCACTAAAGAGGTGATCTGCAAGCTGGTCTGGATATTTTAGTTTTACTGCACTTACAGCACAACTAAACTGAAAATAAATATCAGAACTGGCCATACTTGGGGACAATTATTGGGACGAGAAGTCAATTGAGGCTATGGATATTATTGTTTCTAGGAGGGAGTCCCTTATCTGTTTATTGCAAGTAGATATTTACAATTGTACAGAAATATTATCTGAATACAAGGGAGATCCCCTGTTTGTTATTTGGGATTGTAGGATTACTGTCAGATTACGCCAATTTGAAAAGGATTTGTATCTCAAAAAGATGGAGAAGTTTATTAGAGACCAGGCGGACTATAACAGAGGCCAAAATAGGGCTTGGAAAGTTCCTTCTGATGACCAAGCCATAAAACAGGTTCCACAACTACCTCCGCCACTTCCCACTAGCAATCCAACTATATTACCAGCTCTTATGTCGATCCCTACAGCCCCTATTATTAATAGATGGGCAGATAAACATCTGATCCACCAACAGCTGCCAAGAAGGGTAAATGTACAAAAAACCTTTATTAAACCTTCTTATTATAATAATTCTCACTTTCAATTTAGACGAGAGAAGACACCTTACAACCCCCCCCCCTGAGAAAAGTAGTGTCCAAAGCCAAATATCCCAATTATAGAGAAAGAATGAATCTTGCTGGAGAATTAGGTCAGCCAAGTTCTAATAAGACTAGTGGCACTAGAATATTCTATAACTCGAAAAAAGCGAGACAACCTATTATTGACAAGTGTGAGCCCAATATTCCCCCAGCGAATTCTAATATACCGGCCACTCCCATTGGAACATCAATATTAAAAGTGGATAAATGCTTGTCTGAGGTTGTCCCCACTCCCTTGGAGGTGGCAGTGCAGTGTTGATGTATGTGTTGTGTCGTGCGTGTACAGATTAGAGATGGCCCGAACTGTTCGCCAGCGAATGGTTCCAGTTGAACTTCCCTGTACCTGGAATCAGGTAGCTTGTCAAACAAGGGTCTGGCTGTGTTTTATTTTATTTTTTGATGAAGTTTTCTGACCCAATGAGTGGTTATACACCACTGATCTGTTTTTAACCACTTTTTAAATAAACTGGTACGCTTTTACGCGATGTGGAAATCGTTTTTTGCTTACACAGACTGGGAATAGCCGAGAGAGGACTGCCAGAGAGGCTGCAGGGTGGCCAATACCCCGAATGCGAGCATTGGCCTTGGAGGCCTAGAAGTCTGGTGAGTCTTTCCCCGAAGGGGGGGGCTTTTTCATTATATGATATATTTGCTGTGTCTAAGAAGGAACAGACAGAGAAGAGCGCTTAACCACTTTACTGAAGAACTCTATTTTGATGGTTGCACGCATCTAGGAAGAACGCTCCCACATGATAACTATTATATGAGCAAGGACATTATACATGTGGTTACTACCTGCTAATGTGTTTTATATAGAATTTAGCACCTGTAATATGAATGTTTTGATGAATGTTTGATTCATTACCTTTTATAAAATTTTAGAGGTGACATACTTAACACCTGACTCAGCATATGAGCGCAGTATCAGGGTGCTGTAATTGTTGTGGACGTTTCAACTTTTAACTGATGTCCACTCATATATTCGTAAGTTGTCTTTGCAAAGGTACTTTGCCCTTAAGAAAAATAATAAAAATAACACCAAACATATTGATGATACAGACACGAGTGCTGTGAAGGTGGTGGACTCAATGGATCTGGCTGCTTTTACTACCACCTCGCCCGATGATCTTGTTGAATCTTTACTCATTAAACCCATTACTACCAACCTAAAAGGAAAATCTAAGTTTAACCCTACTCAATATAAGGGTCCCCGAGTTGAGACCTTTTGCCAACTAGTTACCAACGACCTGCTAAAACTTAAAGATCGGCCTATCTGCCAACATAATCTTACTAAAATGGAAAAACTGGCTCTTAAATTACTAAAGGACAACGATACCATTGTTATTAGGGAAACTGACAAAGGGGGTGGGGTGGTAGTTCAAGACAGAGACGTCTATGTGGGGGAGGCCCTCCGGCTTTTGGAAGATCCTTTATACTATAAAAAGCTCTCTGAAGACCCTACTGATGTGTTTTTAATAAAATATAGAGAGCTTATTAGCAAGGCTTTCTCTAACGGTATTTTGAAAACAGATGAGTACAATTATCTAAATATTGAAGCCCCCAAAATTCCCTTTTTCTATCACCTCCCGAAGGTCCACAAGTGTACTTCCAATCCCCCTGGTAGACCTATTATCGCGGGGATTGAGTCCATTCACTAGTGGCCTTTCACACTATATTGATCTTCATCTACAAAAGTTTGTATGCCAGCTCCCTGCATATCTTAAGGAAACCACACATACTCTGCAAATTCTAAAGGAAATTAAGTGGTCTACCCCTTTGTATAGATGGGCAACACTAGATGTGAGTGCCCTCTATACCAATATACCGCATAATTTAGGCCTAAAGGCTGTCAGTTATTATTTGGATGGTGACCCTTTAATGCCAGTCCCTCAGAAGCAATTTATATTGGACTCCATAGAGTTTATACTAAAAACTAACTACTTTACATTCCTTGATTCCTTTTTTTTGCAGCTGCGGGGAACGGCGATGGGGACGAGGTTCGCTCCGGCCTTCACCAATCTCTATATGGGGTGGCTGGAGGAACAACTGGTGTGGTCTGACACCAACCCGTTTCGGGTGAGCCTTGTCCTCCATCGCCGTTTTATAGATGACATTTTATGTATATGGGAGGGCCCGGTTGAGACGTTGTTGGGGTATGTGGGATACCTCAATGACAACCAGTTGGGCCTGTCCTTTACCATGGAAACAGATGATCTTAAAATACATTTTTTAGATTTAGAAATTAGAGTTGATCCAGATAGTGCTTATATTAGCACTGTCAACTATTTTAAACCCACAGACCGGAACGGATACCTGGACTACCGCAGTGCCCATCACAAACCATGGTTAAAAAATGTGCCATTTGGTCAGTTCAAATGGCTGCGTCGAAATTGCAGTAAAGATTCTGGAATCTAGGTTCCTTGAAAAACATTATCCTGCTCCCTTGGTCAAATCTGCGGTCGAGAGAGCGTCTGCTCTCTCACAGCAGGATTGTCTGTTACCAGCAGACGTGGAGAAAGGCAAAAATTTGGAGACCATTAACTCTATTGCCAATCGTTTGCCTATTGTTGTAAATTTCTCGGGACAAGCTGGAGAGTGTAAAAACATCTTTGAGAAATATTGGCCAGCCCTGTTGAGTGACCCAGTATTGAAACAGACCCTTCCCCCAAAACCCCGGGTGATCTTTAGGAGAGGTAAGACTATCAGAGGCCATGTGGCACCTAGTAGGCTCCCCTCCCTAGAACCAATGAGTAGCACCATTACATCTACTAAGACTCAAACCAACTTTGGATGTTACTCATGTAAATCCAAGCGTTGTCTCTGTTGCAAAACCATTAGCAATGGTGCCTTAACTTTCCAGACAGATGCCCGAGTAGAATACCCTATAAGAAGCAGGGTAACCTGCCAAAGCTCATATGTAATCTACGTACTGAAATGTACGTGTAATCTGGCATATGTGGGTTGCACTACCCAAAAATTCCAAGCCAGACTGAACAAACACAGGTCTAATATTAATAAGGGGGAGGCTAAACATGGAGTATCTAACCACTTTAATCTGATTCATAAATCATAATAGAGATTTTACTGTTTTGAGGGCTACTGTCATTGAACAGGTATACCATCCAAATAAACACGAAAGGTATCGCGTTCTATGTAGATGCGAGTCCTTTTGGATTTTAAAACTGGGGACATTGGAGCCGGGGGGGCTAAACAAATGTCTAGAAGAAATGAGTCGTTTACAGTTAATAGTGCAATAGTCTCCCTAAAAAAAAATTTTTTTCCTCCTTCTCCTCCTCCCCCCCCCCCCCCTCATGTGGGTGTATATGTATTTTAGATGTATGGATATTAATGTTTATACAGCCAATGGGTGTTGTGTGTGTACAAACTAATACATAGAAAATAATTTTAGTCCTTGTGTTCTTCGCAGAGGTGCCAGGGACATGCAATACATGGCGATCCTTTGGAGGGGCTAAATAGTTCTTTACACGGATGCTCTTCTTGGTTTGCAGCTCTATCTGGTAATCCTTCTTTTTTCTTACTTACTTGACACTGGATCTTTCAATTCTCCCTCTTTTGTGACTACTTCATGTTCCCGTGTATTGTATGGGTCTGGATAGTTCTGTCCCCATTTTTGGGGAAATACCTTTAGCAATAGGCGTTTAGGTACAATATGGTATCTATATTACCTCCCACACATAGCCGATTGGCTGTTTCTGATGACACTTGATTATATAATGAGCTGTGTCCTGTTGAATGATGGATTTTTTTTACTTGAAAAAGCGGAGGATGTACTTCCGTGAAACGCGTTGTCTTTTTTAATAAATATTTTATATCCCTTCCTTTTATCCCTATCCCTTCATTACTTCATGAGCCCTAGTGGCTTTAAATTTTTTCCACCATCAATATTTGCGGAGACACAGACCCTGCCCAGCACGCAGCACCTAGCGTGAATCGGAGCAGCCAGTCTGGTCTCCATAGCGATAGCTGCAAGGAGGACCGAGGAGGGTGACGTCAGTTCTGCTTCCACCTACGCAGAGAGCCCGGTCCTCGGCTAGGCATAGAGGGACGCAGGCTTATCGTGGCTGTGTACGCTGTGCCGGCCATACTACGATCAGGTGAGACCTCTCCTGCTGGAATGCTCTTTTACAAGTTTGGGAGTCTCAGAGCGCCCCCCTTTTTTATTTATACTTAGGGGGAGGCAGCACACCGGGTTCCATTGCGTTCATCACTCATCCCAATATCGCATGCCGTTACCACTGCCCACTCGATTGAGCATGTCAGCCCTACATCTTGCAGGATGTCCAATTGATACTGTAAGAATTAATTGATTAGACACTTGCAATATAGAACCCTCATTTGCTTTAGAGAACCACTGTTTAGACAAGAAGACTGGATATTCAGAGTTCTGCTTTAAGTGATATTCGAGAGAATCAGCTCTGGGGGTTTGGTGGAACATGTTACTTATGTTTCAGGAAGGCCACAGTGCGGTATCAGCTCGAAGGGACAGACTAGCCGGCAGTAGCGGGGCAATTGTAAGTGTTGTCCTATTTCTGAATCAGATGGTCAATCGGCCACCAAGTTGGCTGATGTAGGGCCACCTTTAGACCCTGCTTCCTGCCAAGATCTGTATTCATACCATTAACACCATATTTACTAAGCCATCTAGCAGTGGCATAGCTAGAGATCATGGGGCCACATAGCAAATCTTTCAGGTGGCCCTCAAGTGTATTCTTAAGCAATGCCCCTACACTATGAATATGAGTTAATTGTACAATTTACATTCTCATGCAATCAACACTGCACAGAGTTCAAAGGAACTGAGACAAAGTTTGATGGTGGAGGAACACAAGAAAGTTGGTGAATACATTAAGTACCACCTGGGCCGCCTCTGATCCAGGGCCCCATAGCAGATGATATGGCTGCTATAGCTATTGCTACACTCTTGCCATCGAGAGCAAAGTACTCCGGTTCTCCTGCACAATCTCAGTAAATCAGACAGACCTGCCCTTATCCTTGTAGGCACATATTGCTTTATCCAACAGTAATAAGGCTGTCTTGTTCTGGATCTTCTCCCTTTCACATTCCAATCATTGCCTGGTTGGCTGTATGGCCTATAAGGATACTTGGGTGGGGTTATTAGGGGCAGCTGCGGGTGTACTAAGGAGATACTCTGTCCTGATGCTGCTTTTTTTCCTTTAAAAAACACTTTTCAGATAGACTCCTGCAGTGTGTAAAATAAGGATTATTGATGGTCACAGTATAGTTAAGGAAGCAGCAAATGGTAATTAATTGAACACATTAATCATGGTTCCAATTTAGTGGTGAGGTTGCACAGGAACGATTTGTAAATTAATGTAAATTATATGGCTGTATATAGCCTGTGGTTGGGAGAGAGCGGCTAGGCCTACAGATTACACCTAGACATTTCTGCTAACCATGGAAAGGCAAGAAGGAGTATAGATCTGCTGACAGGACATGTAATTCATCATATGAATGTCAGCTGACATGAGACATGTAATACCCTGTTGTCACGTCGTCTGTCATGCGGTAAAGTCTTGAAAGTAATATGTATCATTTTCTGTGTATATCAGGTGCGGGAATGGGTGGTGAACTTGGTGACACTAAGAAATGAAAGCCTAACTCTACTGACATGATAAACATATGTTAGTGCTGCAAAAGCCTAATAGTTTAATAATTAGTACTGTACCTGATCCTGCAGCCGCACTCCTAACAAAACAAACAAACAACAAACACAGAACATTTATATTGCGCTTTTCTCCTGGCAGACTCAAAGCGCCAGAGCTACAGCCACTAGGACGCGCTCTATAGGCAGTAGCAGTGTTAGGGAGTCTTGCCCAAGGTCTCCTACTGAATAGGTGCTGGCTTACTGAACAGGCAGAGCCGAGATTTGAACCCAGGTCTCCTGTGTCAGAGACAGAGCCCTTAACCATTACACAATCCAGCCACCTCTCCCACTTGCTCAGGTTCTGTTCAGGTAGACACGCTCCTCTTCTCCCCTTCTCTTCCTGCAGCAGCTGGCAAGTGGCGATTTGGCTACACTGCGGCCACCTGCCGCTATACAGCTCCTCAGTCCTTCGTACTTCAGCATTAATGGTCTGTTACTGTAACCACAGCGTCGCACACACGCCACACGTCATGCAGGACCCCGCATGATGTGTAACAATCGCTAATGAGGAAGTACGGAAGCCGGAAGTATGGAGGACGGAGGAGCTGAATAGCAGCAATCGGCCACAGTGTATAGATGTATTGCAAGCTGCTGCATGAGGAGAAGAGGAGAAGACTTGTGTATCTACATGAACAGGATTGAAGCAAGCAGGAAAGGAGCACAGCTGCAGGATCAGGTGCAGTACTGTACTGAAGTGTTAGTGTTTACCGGAGGGAGGAGGAGGGTGGTGGAAAGTGCTCCCTGCACCCTCGGCATCACTAGTTATTGTATCTTCAAAATATGAGATGCACCCACTCCTCCTCCCCTCCATATTTGGGGAAGAAAAAGTGCATATTATGCTCCCAAAAATATGGTATGTAAATGTTCAAAAGGTTATTTGAAGGTGCAAAGGATAGAATAATACTCACGAGTGTGGGTCACTGCAAAGGCAACCATTGTATGGAAAGCTGCGGAGAACAAACCCAACCCCATACACAGAGGCGCTTGGCCATATTGCAGACCCGTACTTTATTGCCTGATGAAATGGGGTTTTGACCTGTGAAACGCTTTGCATGTTTGGAGTACCTAATAAATGTTACTGTGAACCATAGTAACGTCTCACTGACTGTTTTTCTACGAGGGACGTGAGTCCACCATAACTTCCCCCTTTTTACCTGTTTGTAACCAACCCCATTCAGGTTAAAAAGAAATTCTCTGTAGTACTGGAAACACATGGTGACACCCCCCCACATGTATAAAATACACTAAGATTGGTTTAAAAAGGAAAGTAGCAGTGGACTTATATCCACAGGAAGGGTAGACATGGTCTTGTTTATTAAGAAAACAAACCCAAAACTGTATTTGGGTACAACTCCACTTTGCTTTGTGACATGCTTTGCAGAAAAAAAACACTTCTTCAGGCAATAAATATATATGGCAGTGTCTGAGAACCGGTCTCTGTAGGCCCAGCACCTCTGTTTTTTTATGGATAGGTAAGGTAGGCCAGTGTTCAGGGTGAAGTGGGGGAGGAGGAGGAAGCTGGCCAATGGAAAGTGTTGAGTGGCGTAGAGGGCTGAAGTGACTCCCCTCTCCAGGCTCCAGCGGTGCATACAATCTATCTTCCTCCTTGGCTCTCCAGTCTCCGATATATATAGTCCCCTTAGGTCAAAGGCCGGCTATGGTTGTCCCTCCACTCCCCCTCTACAGCAACAGAGGTGTCACGGGGTTAGAGGCTAGTAACACATCTGTACAGCCTTGGCACTGCACTGTTACCTCAGGTCCCTTTTACACTGTTCGGTAATCTTACTGCACCCCACCGCAGGGAAATTAAAGTCAATGGGGACTTTCATACTATCGCGGTACGGCACGATGAGATGGAAGTGACATTTTTGCCACAACTTCCTACACTCAGATAGACCTACGTTACAGCGCGGCGGACCGGAAGTCATGTAAGTCTATGATGACGCTGGGATGTTAAAAATTATGGTGGGGGCGGTGCAGCGCAAATCATATTTTTTACAACACGCTTCCATACAATTCCGTATTTCTGAAACAGGAAGTGAGCACAAGGGAGCATCTCTTCCTGTTTGGCTGTCAGCCAGAAGGGGATTACCGCAGCTGCCAACCCATAGTCTGAAACCGGCCTCATGGATTGAGTACCAACCCCTGCTGGATGACACAGTGTGTAGGAGAGGCTTAATATTTTTTTCTTTTTTTATATGTCTTGAAAGTCAGTCATTGTTTTAATGACTTTTTTTTTTCTTTAACCAGTTCACCCCCAAGGGTTTTTACCCTAACGGACCAGAGCAATTTTCACCTTTCAGCGCTCCTCCCTTTCATTCACCAATAACTTTTTCACTACTTATCACAGCAAATTGATCAATACCTTGTTTTTATTGCCACTAAATAGGCTTTTTGGAGGCGATATTTATTTTCAGTAATACCTTTTCTTTTTATGCATTTTAAAGGGAAAAACAAGGAAAAAAATGAAAAAATACACGATTTCTCCATTTTCATCCCCTATAGTTTTAAAATAAACACTGCTAATGTGCATAAAACACACACATTTTATCGGCCTATTTGTCCTGGTTATTACAATATATAAATTATGTCCCTAGTGCAAAGTATGGTGACAATATATTATTTGGAAATAAAGGTGTATTTTTCCTATGTTGTGTTTTTGTTTTCTCATTGCATACTACCAATGAATTCAAGCCCTTATTTGCAAATATAACAGTAGTTCACCCTCATAGCATACATATTTTAAAAGCTGAGTCCCTAAGGTAACTATTTATGCATTCGGTTTTCAATTCTGTCACTTTTGGTGTTTTTTACAAGTGTTTTATTTTGGTACAGAGTATATGGAAATAACAGTTTTATTGCTTCTCATTCAGTTTGCCAAAAAATCAAAATCAAATGACATATGCATAATCTCTCAAACACCCCAAATTATCTTCTCTTGCTTGTCACGGTTAAAATGATACCCTATACACATCATCAGATAGTGTTTTGGCCACATAATACACTGTTAATCATGAGCAGCACAATGTATTTTTCAAGGCCATTTTTTGCACCAGAAACAATACAGTCATACTTTCCCAGCAAAACCCCTGGTGTCTCAGAACATTGGATATAGGTCATAAATTATACCATTCTGAAAACTAGAGAACCAGACCTACCCAAATATACATATTTTGTAACATTTGCACTTTTGCGGTTTTGATGAAATTGCACCGTAACTTAAAAAATGTTTTTTTGTACAGTTTTCTTTACTTTGGCATGAAAAAACAATTCAAATGACATATGCATAATCTCTCAAACACCCCAAATTCTCTTCTCTTGCTTGTCACGGTTAAAATGATACCCTATACACATCATCAGATAGTGTTTTGGCCACATAATACACTGTTAATCATGAGCAGCGCCAATGTATTTTTCAAGGCCATTTTTTGCACCAGAAACAATACAGTCATACTTTCCTAGCAAAACCCCTGGTGTCTCAGAACATTGGATATAGGTCATAAATTATACCATTCTGAAAACTAGAGAACCAGACCTACCCAAATATACATATTGAGTAACATTTGCACTTTTGCGGTTTTGATGAAATTGCACCGTAACTTTGAAAATGTTTTTTTTTTTACAGTTTTCTTTACTTTGGCATGAAAAAACAATTCAAATGACATATGCATAATCTCTCAAACACCCCAAATTCTCTTCTCTTGCTTGTCACGGTTAAAATGATACCCTATACACGTCATCAGATAGTGTTTTGGCCACATAATACACTGTTAATCATGAGCAGCGCCAATGTATTTTTTAAGGCCCTTTTTTTACCAAATGCAACAATGTAATTCTTTCTTCTCAAAGCCCCAGGAGTGTAAGACCATTCAATAAAAGACACAAATGTTACCATTCTGAAAACTAGAGACTCAGGCCTACTCAGTTGCAAATAGAATAATTTAGGTGAGGCCTAAATCACTATCCATAACATGAATGACAGATACATTGGAACTCACCATTGCAGGTCTAGCAGGATGGAGAAAGGCCAGAGGTCATACGCCAAGGAAAGCCAGTGGTCAGAAGATGGGGTGTGGTCTGCAGAGTAAAGTCCTGTGGCAAACACTCTCGCCTTGCAGCAGCAAGTCCAAATGGGAAAAAACTATTTGCAGGTTGTAGGAGTCTTGGGTTTCCTCTAAGCTTCTGGGTTTCCTCCCACACCCCCAAAAAAGGTGGTAATGTTAACTAGTGGTAATTGTGAGTTCCTTTGAGGGACAGTAAGTGGCAAATAAAAGTAGAGAGGAAAAAGTCCAGTGAAAATTTAGGGTAATGAAGAAAAAAAAATAAAATAAAAAATAAAGTCTAATAGCTGCTGAGGGTATGGTATGCCTCAAAGCAGCCGGCAACGCAGAGTCCCGGCTGTGAGGGGCACTTTGGGCAGTGGTATCTGCTGTCTTTCCGCCTCTTGTGCTTGGTGCACACCCGGCATCGCTTCTGTGGCTTCGCCTTAATTGGGTTCGGGGGGATCAGGGCAGGAAAATGTTTTCCCCTTAGGCGAACTGCTCCATCCAGTTGCATTGGATTGTATTCCTCCATAAGGTTGACGCTTTCATTGATCAGCGATCTCAAAGCTTGTCGCATAAACGGGAGGTAGCTGTCACCGTGGCATTTCTTTTTATAAAGCACAAATGCGTTGTGCATGGCCATCTGCAGGAGGTAAAAAAAAACTTTTTTGTACCAGGCCCTCTTTTTTTTTTTTTAAAAGTAGTAGGAGAGCATTTGGTCCGCAAGATCCACCGCACCCATATTTTTTGTGTAGTCGACCAATGCCATTGGCTTCTCGATCCGCTCTCTGGAGGTTGTGACAGGAACCACTTCTTCAGTGTGGATTGAAGTCAGGACCATGACGTCTCTCTTGTCCCTGAATTTTATAGCCAGGAGCTCACCACTTCTGAGACTGTGTGTTTCCCCTTTCGATAATTTTTTATTAACCACCTGTGGTGGGAGGCCTTTGCGGTTTGGCCTCACTGTCCCACAGGCACCAGTCTCTGCAGAATATAAAAATTTGAAAAGGGGAATGCTGGTGTAGAAGTTATCCACGTACAGATGATAGCCTTGGTGGAGGAGTGGGTTGGCTAGTTCCACCACAATTTTCCCACTGGTTGGCATGTATGGTGGGCACCCAGCTGGTTGCAAATGGCTATCTTTGCCCTCATACAGAAAAAAAGAATAGGTGTAGCCAGTGCTGCTCTCACAAAGTTTATAAAATTTTATCCCATACTTGGCAGCCTTACTTGGGATATATTGTTTTATCCCTAATCTGCCATGGAAGGGTAGGAGGGATTCATCCACTGCAACCTCTCTCTCTGGGGTGTACACCTCACTAAATTTTGTACTGAGGTGGGTGAGTATGGGCCTCAGCTTAAAAAGCTTGTCATGGGCAGGATCACCTTTGGGGACATTGTCCGAATTGTCGGCAAAGTGCAGGCACTTCATAAGAGCCTCATAGCGCTGCCTGCTCATGGAAGCTGGAAACAGGGGTGTTGCGTGCATAAAGTCCTTAGACCAGTACAGTCTTATTTCTGGCTGTTGGAGTATGCCCATGTGTAGTGTTAGGGCCAGAAACACCTTTAGCTCAGGTATGGTGGTGAGCTCCCATTTCTCAGCCAAATAGCAGGTGGGCTTCTGGGCAATATACTGCTGCGCAAACAAATTGGTTTGCTCCACAATGTGCTGCAGCAAATCATCACCCACAAAGAGCTGGAAGAAGTCAGCAGGCCCGAAGTTGTCAGTGGGCACTAATATTTCGCTTGCCCCTGTAAAAGGCGGGATGTTGGGTGCTACAAGGTTAGCGGGTGACCAGGTGCCCCGAATTATGTCCTCAGGTACCGGTGGGCGTACCTGCCTTTGCCTGGCTCCCCTTCGGCCTCTGCTGCTAGCTGCAGCAGTGCTACCCACTGAGCCCCCTGCGGTGGCATCTGAAGGGCCCTGGACAGTGGTTCCCCTCTGGCCTGTGCTGCTAGCTGCAGCTGTGCTACCCACCGAGCCCCCTGCGGTGGATTCTGAAGGGCCCTGAACAGTGGACTCATCATCCCTCCTGAAGCGGCGAGACGGCTGCCCAACGCTCTCTGAACTGTCAGAATCTGACTCAGAGCTGCTGCTCGTTGGGTGCCATTCGCTCCCTGAATCGTCCCCACTGCTGCTGCTCTGCTGAAGGTAGACGGCTGCCTCCTCAACAGAATACAGTCTCCTCGCCATAGTAAGCAAAGGGGATAGATAGATAGATAGATAGATAGATAGATAGATAGATAGATGGATGGATGGATGGATGGATGGATGGATGGAATGGATGGGATAGACAGACAGACAGACAGATCGATCGATCAACCAAGCGATTGATCAATAACAGAAAGATTTTTTTATTTTTTATATGAAGATGAAAAGAAAGAATATAGATAGAAAGTATAGATAGAAATATCAGAGTAAGGGTAAAAGAGGGGTGAAAAAGTACAGAAAAGTACTAAGAAGTACTAAAAAGTACTAAAATAAAACAGAAAACCAGTAAATGGCAAAGGAGGGGCAGGATAAGGGGTTAATAAAAAAGTATGGGGATAAAATTTTATTTAAAAATATAAAAATCCTACCACAATCACAGTCTTTCTCCCTCACAGCTCCCGTCACCTCTGAATGCTGATTGACAGCAGTCTGAGGTGACAGATGAGCTGGGAGGGAGAAAGCAACTTTGTTTACTGACACTACAGGACAGATCATTGTTACTGGCTTGTAACAATGATCTGCCTTGTTACTGGCACTTGATTGGCCCAGGGACCATGTGATTCCCTGGTCCAATCACCAAGCCGCGGGACCCGACGTGCGCGCGCAGCGGGAGCGCGCCCGCTCGCACACAGCAGCAGAGTTACAATGTAACTTATTAAAACGTCCTGTTGCCATTAATAGCGGCGAACATGACGTTTTAATGCGTTACATTGTCCCTAAATGGTTAATACATGCATTTATCGCTGTATCATCTATGCAGTAATAATTCCGTTTCCCTTCCATGCTGTACAATAATTATTTCTTCCTTTATACATCTCTGTTACGGTGAGGCAGTTTTATGTAAATTGTTGAGCACAAGAGTTTTTGTTTGTTTAGCAGCAAATGGAGATTTTAAACATATTTTTTGAAAATGACAAAAAAGAAATAGAGAAAGATTGGCTGTCAAAACAATGGAGAGAAGAAAAGAGCATCAAATTGAAAGTGGCGTGTCGGAGCGGAGAAAACAATGGCTTCAGCGGCAGGCTTCAGAATCGTGCCACGGAACGCTCCAGCTTACACAACACTTCAATCGATGAAATGAACAACTGACTGGCATGCATGGTGCCAGTGGGCAGAAGCCTTAAGATAAAATCACCAGGACACTCTTAAGTTTTGAGGAGAAGATTATAAACTCTAAATAGAAGTGTGTGTTTCTGCATAAACAGACCTTATAAGCAGTTGATCTTCATCTAAATGGTAATAACAATAGCTAGAAGTATGCTTGCTCTGTTCCCAGGAAACACTGGCACTGACAATCCTTCACATGCTGGCTGTCTAGGGGTTAAACACTGATGTCCAGGCACTGAAAGACTGGCCAAAACATACATAAACACCGATAAATTGGTGTTAGGCCCGGTTCACATTAGCGTTCGCTATCCGGATTTTCCGGATCTGATCCGGACCGCATACTGTACAAACGGAAAGTACGTTCCGCATAGCAATGTAAAGTCTATGCGGACGTTCACACGCGTCCGTTCCGTACAGTACGGAGCCGGATCGGATCCGGACTCCGGACTCTTTTCCAACATGCACTATTTTTTGGGTCCGGATCTCCGGCCCACGCACCCGGACCGGAGCCGGACCTGAGCCTGACAGCACCATCAGGAACACAGAAACCAATGGGGAACGGAAGGCACAGAACACACTGCCTACAAAAACCGGACGTTCTACCCCACTTCCTATGTGTATGCAAGCGGCCATTTCGGATGGGGACACATGGGCCAAGCATGTCTGCAGTGGAGCAGCAGTGACAGACGTGCTGGAGCTGTTTGGCAGAATGTCGGAGGTGGAGGTGAGGCCTACAGTGGAGGAACCTGATTCTACACGTGCACCAGGTGCCCCTTCTGCTGACCCCAACATTTTTTTTTTCCAAATTTCGCTATTTTTTGCCCACGGATCCGGATGGCAGCCTGATGCATGCCTGATACACTTGTATAAGGGAGAGACAGACTGGCACCAGATGTGGGTGGGTGGGCACTGGGTTCACCGGATTGCGTACTCCATGATCAACGTGCTCTCCAGAGAACGAAATTCTGGCATCCATTGACGTAGTCAATTTGTACACACGCATCCCCCAATCCCAGGGGATCCAGGCGATAGCTGATCTTCTGAAAGAATGTGGTGAAGACAGGCCATGGGTGGGCTATCTGATGCAGTGTCTAGACTTTGTTTTATCTCATAACGTGTTTCTATTTGATGACAGGTGGTACCATCAACGATCCGGAGTAGCTATGGGAACGCCGGTAGCACCCACTTTTTCTAACCTTTTCCTATGGATCTGGGAGAAAAAATATATCTTGAATGTTACTAACCCCTTTAGGGAGAAAATTGGTCATTGGTATCGTTATGTGGATGACATGGCTTTGACATGGAGGGGCACGGTAAGTGAGTTTGGCGATTTTTTGGTGTACATCAACCACAACGACCTCAACATGCAATTCACTGGGGTAGTGGCCAATCCCACTCTTTGTTTCCTTGACCTGGAGTTGTATGTTGAGGAGGGTTGCTTTCGCAGTAGGGGCCACCGTAAGGACACTGCCACTAATTCCGTGCTCCTCCAGTCGAGCTTTCATCCTCCGCACACGATCCAATCTATCCCATATGGACAGTTTGTCCGACTCAAAAGAAACAACTTTAAAAGGGAGGATTTCATCCTTCAAAGTAGAGAGCTGGCCATTAGACTGTCCGTTAGGGGATATGATATGAACCATTTGAATCAGGCGTTCCGCAGGGCAGATGCCCTTGATAGGTCATCCTTAATGTCGAACCGAAAATCGGTTAAAAGAAATCAGAGGCAGGGTGCACAACCATTTACATGTGTGTTTGACTACTCACCAATGTCAGAGAGAATCAAGGCCATTATTCAGAAACATTGGTGTAAGTTTCAAACTAGCATGGGGTCACTTAATGTCGTTAGTCATAAACCACTTATATCTTTTAGACGAGCAAGGACAATTGGTGACATTGTCACTAATAGTGAGTTTAGACTGATGCCTGAGCAGAATTGGTTGCAGAGACACATTCCAGTTGGCAATTTTAGATGTGGTAATTGCAATCACTGTGCACAATTTATAACTGGTAAGAGCGCCCGTCTGGGAGCCAAGTTGATCAGATTTAACCAATTTTTGCACTGCCGATCTAGGAATACTGTCTATGCGATAGTCTGCTCATGCAATCGCTTCTACATAGGGCAAACCACCCGTATGATTTGTTCTCGCTTTCAGGAGCATGTCCATTCCGTTGTGACCGGCGTGGGTGCAGGAAGATTTATCAAGCATATGCGCGAGAGTCACAATGGAGACACTGACTCTTTGCAATTTCTGGGCTTGAGACAGGTCCCTGTACCCCACAGGGGGGGCAATCAGGAACAGCTATTGCTTCAATGTGAAGCTAAACTCAGCTTGTGGCCCCTTAGGGTTGAACGAACGGAATGAACTCCACTGTTTTCTGTCAAAATATTAACATTCTTGTTCTTGCCTTCCTTATATGATTACAGCTTAGCTATTTACTCCTCAGTTTCATAATTTGATACTCTATTAATGTGCATCATTTATTGTCTATTGACGTGTGTGTCCCCTTGTGTATCAATGACCTTTTGTTTATGATCGCTATGGCAACATTTAGCCCCGCATAGCTGCTGGCGAACGGGCAGGCTGTGACGCCGTATTCAGGATCTGACGTCACGCACGGGGCGGGGAGACCTGCCGCTCACCAATTGGTTAGAGCAGCGTGTACGCAACTTCCGGTGGGCGGAGCCTATATGCCGGGACGCCGAAGCGGCTGAATGGGGGCGTTGTCACTGCTTGTATGGCGGTAAGCTGAAACTATTTATGGTCGGATATCACTCGGGTTATGTTGTTCCCAATCTTTGCCTCTGAGGAAGCTTTTTTAGCGAAACAGCTGTCAGGCATCCCCTCACCCCCACTGTACCCCGCGTGTCAGCACACCGTGGATTAAAAGGTATTTCTATTTTTTCAACTGTGCCTCCATTTTCTCTTCACTGTCAATTGCATGCCTGATACAAACGGACCGGGTCCGGATCGGAACCGTACGGTTCTGATCAGGATCCGATCAGGATCCGGTCCGTTTATTTGCCAAAACGCAAGTGTGAACGGGGCCTTATAGGGAACCCAAGTGAGAGATATACAGTGCATACACACATCCAATTTTGATTGGATCCCAGGAGGTTTATGCAGCTAAAAAGGTAATTACTTTTTTAAAGTCTCTTGCTCGGATATCCTTTAAGCTTAGTACACTCATCCAATTTTGATTGGCCAATTGTACCACCTCCATGTAATATAAGGACTTATCTACAATACGATAAAGTTATTTGTGAATAAATGGGAGAAGTGTGAAATGTAAAAAATTGCGCTTGTTGTAAGTGGTTAAAATGAAATAAATATGGCAGCTTTCATATGTCTCTTAACACTGGTTCCTTTTAAGAGGCGAGACTGATGTGATCAATCTAATAGTGGTGATTAGTGATGCTCAAATACCCCTTTTCAAAATTCGAGTTAGGTCGAATTCGAATAGTAAATTATTCGAGGTCAGTCGAATATTCGAGTCGAATAATTTTTACTATTCGATTCGACCTCGGACTTCGAGCTCACTATTCGAGTCGGTATTCGAGCTCACTATTCGAGCTGACTATTCGAATTGGCCTTAAATAGCTTCCAACACTTGTTTTGAGGGTGAATGATGCAAGAAACATCTTTTTTTCCAAGTAACAACAGCAAGTGATTATGTGGGGATGTTCCTTTAAAAAAAAATGTGGAAAGAGAAGTTGTGTCCTTAATTTTGTTCAGTAGTGTTACTGTATATACTTGTTCTTCTTCTTCTTTATCTTTCTTCTTCTTCTTCTAGATCTTCTTCTTCTATATCTTCTTCTTCTATATTGTCTTCTTCTTCTTCTTCTTCTTCTTCTTCTTCTTCTTCTTCTTCATCATCTTCTTCTTCTTCTTCTTCTTCTTCTTCTTCTTCATCATCATCTTCTTCTTCTTCTTCATCTTCTTCATCTTCATCTTCTTCATCTTCTTCTTCATCTTCATCTTCTTCATCTTCTTCTTCATCTTCTTCTTCTTCTTCATCTTCTTCTTCTTCTTCTTCATCTTCTTCTTCTTCATCTTCTTCTTCTTCTTCTTCATCTTCTTCATCATCTTCTTCATCTTCTTCTTCTTCTTCTTCATCTTCTTCTTCTTCATCTTCTTCATCTTCTTCTTCTTTTTCATCTTCTTCTTCATCATCTTCTTCATCTTCTTCTTCATCTTCTTCTTCATCTTCATCTTCTCCTTCTTTTTCAATATCGTCTTCTTCTTCTTCACGTATTTCTCTTTTCAATTTTTTTTTTAAAGAAATGCAGCTATTTTTGAGCGTAACAAATAGCTGGTGGGCGCACGCATGTTGGAAGCGCCATTGTATGTGCTCCCTGGCAGTGGAAACACAAAGACAGCAGGAGGTAAATTCAGCAGCAGGAGGAGGAGGATGAGTGTGTGGCAGCAGGCAGTCAATGAGGCAGGCAGCTCGCCGTGACATAATAGCCCTGGTACCTAGCGGTGATACCAGGGCTGTAAATAAACACAACAGGAGGTCCCAGACAGCGGTCGTGCAGCCCACATTGTGTCCAATACACAACTGGGACAACACAGTTTTCAACCCGGGCACCTCAGAAAAATTAAACCTTTTTTTTTTTTTTAATAGTTTGTTTGGTTTTGGTTTTGCAACCAATATAGCTATTGTTTGACGTAATAGCTGGTGGCAGAGTGGCAGCAGAAGGTAATTCTGTGTACCCTGGCAGTGGGAAACACAGACAGACAGCAACAGCAGCAGGAGGAATGGAGGAGTAATGTGAGCAGCTATTGTTTGACGTAATAGCTGGTGGCAGAGTGGCAGCAGAAGGTAAATCATCTGTGTAGTGTACCCTGGCAGTGGGAAACACAGACAGACAGCAGCAGCAGCAGCAGGAGGAGGTATGGAGGAGTAGTGTGAGTGTGGCAGCAGGTAGGCAGCGTGACATAATAGCCCTGGTACCTAGCGGTGATACCAGGGCTGTAAATAAACACAACAGGAGGTCCCAGACAGCGGTCGTGCAGCCCACATTGTGTCCAATACACAACTGGGACAACACAGTTTTCAACCCGGGCACCTCAGAAAAATTAAACCTTTTTTTTTTTTTTAATGGTTTGTTTGGTTTTGGTTTTGCAACCAATATAGCTATTGTTTGACGTAATAGCTGGTGGCAGAGTGGCAGCAGAAGAAGGTAATTCTGTGTACCCTGGCAGTGGGAAACACAGACAGACAGCAGCAGCAGGAGGAGGAATGGAGGAGTAGGCGAGCAGCTATTGTTTGACGTAATAGCTGGTGGCAGAGTGGCAGCAGAAGGTAAATCATCTGTGTACCCTGGCAGTGGGAAACACAGACAGACAGCAGCAGCAGCAGCAGCAGGAGGAGGTATGGAGGAGCAGTGTGAGTGTGGCAGCAGGTAGGCAGCGTGACATAATAGCCCTGGTACCTAGCGGTGATACCAGGGCTGTAAATAAACACAACAGGAGGTCCCAGACAGCGGTCGTGCAGCCCACATTGTGTCCAATACACAACTGGGACAACACAGTTTTCAACCCGGGCACCTCAGAAAAATTAAACCTTTTTTTTTTTTAATGGTTTTTTGGTTTTTGGTTTTACAACCAATATAGCTATTGTTTGACGTAATAGCTGGTGGCAGAGTGGCAGCAGAAGAAGGTAATTCTGTGTACCCTGGCAGTGGGAAACACAGACAGACAGCAGCAGCAGCAGCAGGAGGAGGTATGGAGGAGCAGTGTGAGTGTGGCAGCAGGTAGGCAGCGTGACATAATAGCCCTGGTACCTAGCGGTGATACCAGGGCTGTAAATAAACACAACAGGAGGTCCCAGACAGCGGTCGTGCAGCCCACATTGTGTCCAATACACAACTGGGACAACACAGTTTTCAACCCGGGCACCTCAGAAAAATTAAACCTTTTTTTTTTTAATGGTTTTTTGGTTTTTGGTTTTACAACCAATATAGCTATTGTTTGACGTAATAGATGGTGGCAGAGTGGCAGCAGAAGAAGGTAATTCTGTGTACCCTGGCAGTGGGAAACACAGACAGACAGCAGCAGCAGCAGCAGGAGGAGGTATGGAGGAGCAGTGTGAGTGTGGCAGCAGGTAGGCAGCGTGACATAATAGCCCTGGTACCTAGCGGTGATACCAGGGCTGTAAATAAACACAACAGGAGGTCCCAGACAGCGGTCGTGCAGCCCACATTGTGTCCAATACACAACTGGGACAACACAGTTTTCAACCCGGGCACCTCAGAAAAATTAAACCTTTTTTTTTTTTTATGGTTTTTTGGTTTTTGGTTTTACAACCAATATAGCTATTGTTTGACGTAATAGCTGGTGGCAGAGTGGCAGCAGAAGAAGGTAATTCTGTGTACCCTGGCAGTGGGAAACACAGACAGACAGCAGAAGGGCAGTACACAGCAGCCCACTGTAGGTGTAAAATGTGTGGCTGCAGGCGACGTAATAGTCAAAGTGAACCAGGCTGGCTTAGTGAGCAGGAGCCAGGAGGTGGTAAAGGGTGGTAAGGCACATTAACGATGGTTCCGGCAGCCAGTTCATGTCCCCCTCTCGCCGACAACAGGGGCCAGGAACTCGCCTTCCACCCACGCCTGGTTCATCTTGAGAAACGTCAGTCTGTCCACAGACTTGTGAGACAGACGTGAGCGTTTCTCGGTGACCACGCCACCAGCTGCACTGAAGCAGCGCTCGGACAGCACGCTGGAAGGGGGGCAGGACAGCACTTCCAGGGCGTACTGCGCCAGCTCGCTCCAGATTTCCATGCGCTTGACCCAATACTCCATGGGATCAACAGGGGCATCGCTGTCAAGCCCGCTGTACGACCCCATGTAGTCAGCCACCATGCGGGTCAGGCGCTGGCTGTGACCGGAGGAGGATGCTGCTGCATGCATCTCCTCTCTAGTCACTGCTGCCGGAGCCTCTACAGTCCTGTAGAGCTCGTGGCTGAGAGACAGCAGGTCTGTGGGGCGCTTGCTGCTGCTGGATGCAGGCACCTGCTGCTGCCTCTGTGCTGGCTGCTGGACAGTGGGGGTGGAAGGCTGGGGGAAGGCTTCCTCCAAGCGCTCAACAAGGGCCTGCTGCAAGCTCCTTATTTGTTGCGCTGGGTCTCCTCCTGCAGGCGGCAGGAACTGGCTCAACTTCCCCTTGAGGCGTGGGTCCAACATCATGCTGATCCAGATGTCCTCCCTCTGCTTCATCTGGATCACCCTGGGGTCCCTGCGCAGGCACGTCAGCATGTGCGCTGCCATTGGGAAGAGGCGGGCCACGTCTGCTGGCACATCGACGTCAGTGCTGTCCTCATCCTCCTCCTCTGCCGCCTCATCCTCTCTCCACCCCCGCACCAACTCAGCTGCGCTGTGCTGATCCCCCTCATCAGCAGCCAGGTCAGGGACCTCCACCAAGTCCTTCTCCTCCTCCCCCTCAGAGGTGGACTGCGCAGCTGGTTGCCGCTCCTGCTGGTCCAAGGCTGCCGCTCCCTGTTCCAGCAAAGCATCGAGGGCCCTGTTCAGCAGAGAAACCAGGGGCACCCACTCGCAGACCATAGCATGGTCCCTGCTCACCATGTTTGTGGCCTGCAGGAAGGGAGCCAGCACAAAGCACACCTGCTGCATGTGCCTCCAGTCATCATCGGGGACGATGGACGGGATGTTGCTGGTCTTGTCCCTTCTCTGAGCGGCGGAAACAGTGGCCAGGGCAAGGTACTGGTTGACAGCGTGCTTCTGTTCAACCAGACGCTCCAACATCGCCAGGGTGGAGTTCCAGCGAGTCGGAACGTCAAGGATCAGCCGATGGCGTGGCAGATCCAGCTCCTTTTGCACGTCTTCCAGGCTCGCACAGGCTGCAGCCGAGCGCCGGAAGTGACGCACAACATTCCTTGCCGTTTCCAGCAGTTCGCCCATCCCCTGGTAGGTGCGCAGGAACTTCTGCACCACCAGGTTCAGCACGTGGGCAAGACAGGGGATGTGGGTCAGGTTTCCCCTGTCTATTGCGGCAACCAGATTGGCCCCATTGTCGGCCACCACCTCTCCGACTCTGAGGCCTCTGGGGGTCAGCCAAATCATCTCCTGCTCCTGGAGTTTGGCCAACACATGGGTTGCCGTCAGCTTGGTCTTCCCAAGGCTGACCAAGTGCAGCAGCGCTTGGCAGTGGCGTGCCTTCACGCTGCTGCTGAGGCGGGGGGTTTGGCCAGGTGTGCCGGAGGATGGCAGAGGATCGGAGGCACCTGCTGCAGTTCCCCTGACCCTGCGGGGTGGCACCACCCACTGTGTTGCTGCTGCTGCTGTGCCCGCTGCTGCTCTCCCATCCTCACCCCCTTCCACCAAGCTGACCCAGTGGACAGTGAAGGACAGGTAGCGGCCTGTCCCGAAGCGGCTGCTCCAGGAGTCCATGGTGACGTGGACCCTTTCACCAACCGCGTGCTCCAGCCCTCGCTCCACATTGGCCATCACAAAGCGGTGCAGTGCAGGAATGGCCTTGCGGGCAAAGAAGTGTCTGCTGGGGAGCTGCCAGTCTGGGGCTGCGTAAGCAAGCAGCGCACGAATGCCGCTCCCCTCCTGCACAAGCGTGTACGGCAGGAGTTGGGAGCACATGGCCCGTGCCAGCAAGCCGTTCAGCTGCCGCACGCGACGGCTGCTGGGAGGCAGAGCCCTAACCACCCCCTGGAAGGACTCGCTCAAAAGGCTCTGGCGTGGCCTTTTGCTGACACGGGAATCAGCAGACACAGCAGAGGAGGCCACTGAGGACTGGCTGCCAGAACAGGCCTCAGTGTCGGCGGCAGGAGTTGCAGAGGGGGGAGGAGCAGTGCGTTTCCGCACTCCTGCTGGTGCTGCTGGAGGAGCAGGAGGGCGGGTGGCTGCTGTTGCTGCTGCTGCTGCTGAAGGCTGTGCAGTGATGGGTGTGGTGCCACTGCCAGCACCAGATGCCTTCAGCCTCTGGAACTCCTCATGCTGGTGGAAATGTTTAGCCGCAAGGTGGTTGATGAGCGAGCTGGTGCAGAACTTTAAGGGGTCTGCACCTCTGCTCAACTTCCGCTGACAGTGGTTGCAAGTGGCGTACTTGCTGTACACAGTGGGCATGGTGAAATATCGCCAGATTGGTGACTTAAACATCCCCCTACGGCATGGAAGCGCTGCTGCCTGTCTCCCTGTGGTGGTTGGGGGGGGGCTTGGGGGGCTTGGGTGCGGCTGGTGGTGGTACTGGCAGATGCTGCTGCTGCTGCTGCTGAGCCTGAGACACCAGCAGGCTGTGGGACCTGCCTACTGCTGCTGCCAATGCTTGCAATGATGCGCCTCCTTGCAAGGCCCACAAGAGCATCCTCCTCCTCCTCCTCAGAGTTGCTGAGGACGACATCCCCTGGAGGTGGTGGCACCCAGTCTCTGTCTGTCACCGGGTCATCATCATCCTCCCCCTCCTGAAACATGTCCTGCTGGGATGAGGACCCCCCAAACTCCTCTCCTGATGCATGGATGGGCTGCTTGACTGTCGCCACAGTCTTGCTGTCCAATCCCTCATCCCCCAAAGTGCCCATCAGCATCTCCTCCTCAAAATCGCCAACAACAGCAGACAATTGACTCATGATGCCTGGGGTCAAAAGACTGCTGAATGACAGGTCGCCAACTGACGGTGAACTGGCCTCCTCCCCAGGCCCTGCTGGGCGGCTGCTGCGAACAGGGGTGGTGGTGGTGGTGGTGGTGAGGGTGGAGGCCTCGGATGCAGAGCTGATGGCGGGCTGCTCATCCTCCGTCATGAGTTGCACCACAGTGTCTGCATCCTTTTCCTCAATGGGACGTTTCCGACCCGGCTGGAGGAAAATGGGAGCAGGTGCTACACGCTGCTGCTGCTGTGTCTCTGCAGCGTGAGTTGCAGATGCTCCTGCTGGGCGGCGCCCAAGGCGTCCACGGCCAGTGGCTATGGGAGGAATGTTAGCCACTGACGCTGCTGCTGCTGCGGAACTGTGCATGGTGGCGCGCCCGCGGCCGCGGCTTGCCACAATGCTGCTCCCTCTCCTCCTGATTCCCTTGCTGCCCTTGCCCTTGCCCAAACCGCGCTGGCTGCCACTTCCAGACATCTTCAATGTTTTGGGCGTATAGACAAAAGTTTTTTAAAAGGGCGGGTGAAAAGTGGGGTACTTTAATGAGGTGAGTTGGTTGGTTGGTGAGGTGACTGAGTGAGTGTCCCCTAGTACAGTAAGTAAGTAGTAACAGTCAGGAAGTACAACTAGCAGTTACAATAATCAGTAGTAATCACAAGTAAATTTAGTGTGTGTACACTCAGACAGTGAGTGCACGCACGCAGGAGCTAGTAGCCTATGAACACAGTGACTGAGTGTCCTAGACTCCTAGTACAGTAAGAGTAAGTAGTAACAGTAAGTAGAACTAACTAATTACAATAATCAATCAGCGATCAGAAGGAAATGGAGTGTGGGTGTGTGTACACTCAGACAGTGAGTGCACGCACGCAGGAGCTAGTAGCCTATGAACACAGTGACTGAGTGTCCTAGACTCCTAGTACAGTAAGAGTAAGTAGTAACAGTAAGTAGAACTAACTAATTACGATAATCAATCAGCGATCAGAAGGAAATAGAGTGTGGGTGGTGTGTGTACACTCAGACAGTGAGTGCACGCACGCAGGAGCTAGTAGCCTATGGACAGTGACTGAGTGTCCTAGACTCCTAGTACAGTAAGAGTAAGTAGTAACAGTAAGTACAACTAACTAATTACGATAATCAATCAGCGATCAGAAGGAAATGGAGTGTGGGTGTGTGTACACTCAGACAGTGAGTGCACGCACGCAGGAGCTAGTAGCCTATGAACACAGTGACTGAGTGTCCTAGACTCCTAGTACAGTAAGAGTAAGTAGTAACACTAAGTAGAACTAACTAATTACAATAATCAATCAGCGATCAGAAGGAAATGGAGTGTGGGTGTGTGTACACTCAGACAGTGAGTGCACGCACGCAGGAGCTAGTAGCCTATGAACACAGTGACTGAGTGTCCTAGACTCCTAGTACAGTAAGAGTAAGTAGTAACAGTAAGTAGAACTAACTAATTACAATAATCAATCAGCGATCAGAAGGAAATAGAGTGTGTGTTGTGTGTGTACACTCAGACAGTGAGTGCAGTGCGCACACGCAGGAGCTAGTAGCCTATATGAACAGTGACAGTGAGTGTCCCTACGGGTACAGTAAGAGTAAGTAGTAAGTAAGTACAACTAACTAACAATAATCTATCAGTAATCAGAAGGAAATAGAGTGTGTGTACACACAGACAGTGAGTGAGTGCACACACGCAGGAGCTAGCTAGTAGCCTATAAACAGTGACAGTCAGTGAGTGTCCTACTCCTAGTACAGTATAACTACAATACTATTAGTAAAGGACAGCAGAAATACTGGTATAGATGAGAGAAATAAACAGAGGACAGCTGCCCACAGAGGCAAGGCCCCCCTGAGGCCTAAACCTGTAAGCTTGCAGCAGCTGCCTGTCTCTAATGTAACACACAAGCTACTAACTAAAATACAATGTCTATCTAACTAACAACAATATAGGTGTGTATAGGAGGTGTATGTGAGCAAAAACGCTAGGTAAATGACCACAATAGAGCTCTTGCTAAGCCAAAGCACAAAGGAGCAACTCTCTCTCTGTACAAGTCTCAGGCAAGCACGGAGAAACGTAACATGGCGGCCGCTATTTATAGGGTAGGGGCTGGCCAGGGTCCCCCTCTGTGATTGGCTGCTGTCAGAGGGCCTGGGAGCCCTCTGATTGGCTCTAAGGACATCAATCTGGGCTATGACGCTATTCGAGCTCGGTACCGAGCTCGAATAGCGCCGGGTTGCTCGAATAGCTCGAATAGTGAATGGGCTATTCGAGTGTACTCGGATAGCCCATTCGAATAGCTCCAGCTATTCGGAGCTCGAATACCGAGCTCGAATAGCTGAAAAAGAGCTCGAATATTCGAGCTACTCGAATATTCGAGCTCTGCTGAGCACCACTGGTGGTGATACTATTAAGATAGCATAAAAAAACATCACGTAGGGGTCTTTATATCCCTCTATAGATATATATCAAGATAAAATATACCGTATATTATATATAAAAATTTACAATAGCCACAGGGGTGTAACTAGAAATCACTGGGTCCCCCTGCAAAACTTTGAATGGAGCACCCCCCCCCCCCCCCCCACACACACAATTTCTGCACAGGTAAATTGAGAACCAATATTATTCAATTGGCTAATGGGCACTTAAATGTGTTTTTCCCATGCAGATAAAAACTGACAGCAGTGAAGCACTGCCCACATTTTCTCTATCAACTACATTAGCTTCTGTGAAAAAAAATGTGCATGTTTCACACATACAGACACACAGTGGGTTTGATTCACTAAACCGTGATAACTGATATCACGGTCGTGCTAGCGTTTTTGTGCGCGTTATAACACGCATAACATTTTGCAGGCGGTACCGTGAATTTTCAAAAATTTGCGTTTTGCTTGTGAAAATTTGCATTAGTGTGCGCAAAACGCTAGCGCGACTGTGGTATCAGTTATCACGGTTTAGTGAATCAAGCCCATTGTGTCCAGAAAACGCATACAGAAAACCGACAGACAAGTGTGCTCCAAACCTCAGCTTCTTACACTCACTATGTCCATCTCTGATGGAGCAGAACTGGCTCTGCAGCCTTCTCTAGCAGCAGGGCAGTACATAGCACTTGGGGAGGGATAGAGAGGTTGGGGGTTTGGCGCCCTACACAAAAGCCTACTGCACACTGAATAGGGACTGTCTACAAATCTTTGTCTACAAAACTTTGTATGATTACTTATCAGTGGCTGAGCAGATGCAGTCATTAGAATACATGTCCAAAGAGCATAACGTTTTTCTCTCCGTGCCCTTAGTTGTCAGTCTCTCAGGACAGGGAAAATAAACTTCTCCCTCCACGGGGCCCCTTGCTGCTTCTAGCCCCCCCCCCCTGCGGCTGCATCCCTTGCAGGGTCTATTGTTACGCCCCTGAATAGCCAGCACCCAGTCCATGTACTGTAGATGATAGCCAGTGCTCAGCTATACAGTATTAATCACTCGACTGCTGCCACTGAGCTATGTATAGCCTAAAATTTGTGTCTGCGACGTCAGCGCTTAATGTGGGGGAACTAAATCTCTCCTAAACTAGCACTGAAGAGGGAAGCAGGGTAATGTAATGTTCGTTAAATTGAGCATCGGAATGTGGTGGTCGTTAATTTTAGTAACATTTCCTGATGCCTAACCTTAAAGGAGTCATCAGGGAACATTTAATAAAATAAGTGCTACTTACCAGGGACTTCTTCCAGCACCAAGCTCTTAGCATGTCCCTCGCCGCAGCTCTCCCCGCAGCCGTTCACCGCAGCTCACTCCCAGTCCCCAGTGATGACTAGAGTTGGGCCGAACCTCCGATTTTAGGTTCGCGAACTTCCGCGGAAGGTTCGGTTCGCGTTAAAGTTCGCGAACCGGGTTCGCGAACTTCCGCGGAAGGTTCGGTTCGCGTTAAAGTTCGCGAACCGCAATAGACTTCAATGGGGATGCGAACTTTGAAAAAAAAAATAATTATGCTGGCCACAAAAGTGATGGAAAAGATGTTTCAAGGGGTCTAACACCTGGAGGGGGGCATGGCAGAGTGGGATGCACGCCAAAAGTCCCCGGGAAAAATCTGGATTTGACGAAAAGCAGCGTTTTAAGGGCAGAAATCACATTGAATGCTAAATGACAGGCCTAAAGTGCTTTAAAACATCTTGCATGTGTATACATCAATCAGGTAGTGTAATTAAGGTACTGCTTCACACTGACACACCAAACTCCACTGAACAGAACAGGTATGCAGTGGCGGGTTCACTAAACAGGTATACAGTGGCGGGTCCACTGAACAGAACAGGTATGCAGTGGCGGGTTCACTGAACAGGTATGCAGTGGTGGGTTCACAGAACAGGTATGCAGTGGCAGCAGGATCACTGAACAGGTATGCAGTGGTGGGTGGGTTCACAGAACAGGTATGCAGTGGTGGGTTCACAGAACAGGTATGCAGTGGCAGGATCACTGAACAGGTATGCAGTGGTGGTGGGTGGGTTCACAGAACAAGTATGCAGTGGCAGGATCACTGAACAGGTATGCAGTGGTGGGTGGGTTCACAGAACAGGTATGCAGTGGCAGCAGGATCACTGAACAGGTATGCAGTGGTGGATGGGTTCACAGAACAGGTATGCAGTGGCAGGATCACTGAACAGGTATGCAGTGGTGGTGGGTGGGTTCACAGAACAGGTATGCAGTGGCAGGATCACTGAACAGGTATGCAGTGGTGGTGGGTGGGTTCACAGAACAAGTATGCAGTGGCAGGATCACTGAACAGGTATGCAGTGGTGGGTGGGTTCACAGAACAGGTATGCAGTGGCAGCAGGATCACTGAACAGGTATGCAGTGGTGGGTGGGTTCACAGAACAGGTATGCAGTGGCAGGATCACTGAACAGGTATGCAGTGGTGGTGGGTGGGTTCACAGAACAGGTATGCAGTGGCAGGATCACTGAACAGGTATACAGTGGCAGGATCACAGTACAGGTATGCAGTGGGCTGAGGGCTCACTGAACAGAACAGGTATGCAGCCAGGAAGAAGTTAAGCCTAACTAATCTTTCCCTATATGAGAGACTGCAGCAGCTCACCCTACTCTCACTAATGCAGGCACACGAGTGGCCGTAATGGCCGCCGCTGCCTGCCTTATATAAGGGGGGTGGGGCTCCAGGGGCTAGTGTAGCCTAATTGGCTACACTGGGCCTGCTGACTGTGATGTAGAGGGTCAAAGTTGACCCTCAGGTGCATTATGGGGCGAACCGAACTTCTTCCGCAAAACGTTCGCGTGCGGTACCCGCACGCGAACCACCTAAGTTCGCGCGAACCACGTTCGCCGGCGAACCGTTCGGCCCAACTCTAGTGATGACGTCAGGGCGACCTCCAGGAGCGGGGAGTGATGGGGAAATATTGTATTCGAGTCAGCCATCCAAATCTGGGAGGGGGTCAGGGTCTGGAACAGAGTGTTCAGCGGCCATTCAGAGGAAGCCACAGCCTAAATTAAAGAATAGACCACCTCCCAGCAGCATCATTGACATTAAAAGGTATTTATTTTTGTATGATGTTCTCACCTCATATGTCCTTTTTAATGCCAGCGTGTTGGAAGGGAAGGGCCCGGGCACCCTGGGCCCCTCACTCTAGTGTCAGTTGCCCCCCCCTGATGGCTGCCCTGCATGCAGCAGCTCCACTCACAACCACCGGCCTGGGGCCCCCGCCAGTGCAGAGGCCATCCTCGAGGTCGTCCTTACTACTGTGCCTGCGCAGTACACTGTGGACTTAATTGACAGAGGCACTCGCACAGGCGCAGTAGAGGAGGTTGGCCTCTGCACCGGTGGGGAACCCTGGGCCAGCGGCTGCGAGCGGAGATGCTGTGTTGGAGTGGGACATGTCAGCTTTAAGGCTGGAGAAGTATATCTGGGCGCAGCAAAATTTGCTTTATGATTCCTTTAACCGTCCTCCTGAAACCCCCTTCCTAATGTCTAACCTTAACTGCCCCCGCGTGTTGCAAACTCCCTTCCTGCCACCTAACCTTAACCAAACCCCCGCTACACGGCTCAAACCCCCTTCCTGACGCCTAGCCTTAACTGTCCCCCCCCTAATTCAAATCGACGCCTAATCTTTATCTCCCACTTGCGCAAACCCCCTTTCAGATGCCTACTTTTAACCACCCCCGCCACAAAAAATGGAAAATACTGGAGGTGCTGCGGAAGTTTGGCCGCCAAAGGGGCTCATCGTTTATTTGCAAAGTGTTCCGCTACAATATTTGCATGGGCACCTATGGCAGCTCAAAACTTCTGTGGTGCCTCCACTACCTACATTTCCTGCTTCCCTGGAATGGCGGTACTAAAAGGTAAATAGTAAGTAGCAGTGTTAGGATTTACTTTTTTTTAGGTGCTATAGTTAGGTGCAAACATTGAGCTTTCAACTGGAGATTTTGGAGTTCTTGATAAAAGTCCTTGATCATCACCACAAGTTCTTGTTATTCAGTTTCATAAACATTAGATTTTAAAAATGTAGTAAAAAATACAAGAACACTTCAGCTAAACTCACAGCTACAGTGGCTTCACTGATACCCAGACACTCACCATAAACAGACTGAACCCTCATAACCCGGTCCACTGGTCACGTGGGAATTACAGAGGAGACCTGACGTAGTGCAGGAGCAGACAGATATAATGCTCTGCAATGCTGCAAGTGAGAAGGTTCAGGGGTGTGATGGTACATGAAGGGGTGGGGGGGCTATAATTTTTACATTTAAGATGGTCTTAAATCCTGAGAAGAAAACCCATGGCGTGTTTGTTGGGAGGGGAATAGGTAGTTATGCCCCTGATAACAGTCATCGTAATACATCTTATAATTTTCAGAAGTGGTGGTTTTCACAGATTTGCTTTTGATCAGTTCTAATTTGGAGGTTGCAGTGAGGTCATCATTGGTACTCCCTAATTGATCGGTAAACATCACTCTCTAGCAAATATGGGCCATTATTGGCTTGTGTTTGACAAATGATAGACTACTTAATGAAACACATGTCAGATGTCTCCTGAATGAGTAGCATAGATGAAAAGCTTGTTAGAAATTCAGTGATCTTCCTGCACTAGATACGTGTTTGACTTTAATATCCTGCAGGTTAAGCAACACATTACACAAGGATCCTTTTTACTAACAGACAGGACCTGTGTCTTTGATCTCCTTCCCATCAGTCTTTCAGTCTCTCCATCTTGGTAGTGGCCGGAAAGCATGTCATGTTTAGACCTGGTTGTATTATTAATCACAGGCTAGTCTTTTGAAAGACTCCCTCTTCACTTTATCAGATGCGTTTGACACCAGTGACAAAATGACTCAAATGTCTTTTTTCTTTTCCTTTGGGCTGATTGAACTTCAGGATTTGCTCTCTAGCTTCAGAACTAATTTATCGACACACTTCAGTCTGCTTCTTCCCCTATTCTGTGTGTATGAGTAGATAATGGAACTCGTTTTCTTCAAAAGATGTTTAAACTGTGGTGACATTTTTGATTTATATATAAGAAAAATCTTGTTCAGTTTAAACTGGGGAATATTGAACAAGTACATTTTCAATTTCTTAGTCCAGTTCTTAAAGAGGAACTTCAGCCTAAACAAACATACTGTCTATAAGTTCCATTAGTTATGTTAATTAAAATAGATAGGTAATATAATCTCTTACCCACCCTGTTTTAAAAGAACAGGCAAATGTTTGTGATTTTGATTTACTAAAGGTACCCATACAATATGAACTAAAAGATTAGCTGTTTAATAGTTACAAAATAAATAAGTAAATGTTAGGTACCTTTCTCTCCTGCACCCTCACATATCCCAGTTGATTCAGAGGAAAGCAAATAACCCTTACAAGGCTTGGACCAATTAACCTTTGGGGCCTTTTCCTCTAGCCACAAATCGCGGCCATTTCTCGTACACCAGAAATCACATGTGAATATGTTTATCTCATCATGCCACATGTCATTTTAGATTCACTATTAGGGTTGGTTCACACTCGCAGTGCAAAACGGGAATCACAGTTGCAACCGTGGCTTGAAATTTTGAAAATTTGCAGCGATTTTTGATTGTGATTCCTTGTTTAAAGGACTTATGAGGCCAAATTAGTCAAAAAAGTTAATTACCTGTATAATCTTTTACTGCACGGAGGACGCCGTCTGCGCCCTCCGTGCCGATCCGCCGGGTCCCCCCCGCTCATTAGCCCCCCGGGCCGGCTCCCGACCCCACGGCTGATGAGCGGGGGACCCGGCGGATCGGCACGGAGGGCGCGGACGGCGTCCTCCGTGCCGTAAAAGATTATACAGGTAATTAACTTTTTTAACTAATTTGGCCTCGTAAGTCCTTTAACAGAATGAGAGTCACATTGCAATCGCCCCCAAAATGCTGCAGGCAGCACATTTGTGCTTTATGCAAATTGCAACTGCTGCAGTGAGAATAATCCCATAGGGATACAACTGCACAACTCTTTTGCTGATCACTGGCGATCTGTAAAGTGCTGAAAGTGCCCCAGTGTGAACCAGCCCTAAAGCTACTAGAAGAGGTTCTTCCTAGAGATATGAGTGCAACTGCAGGCAAAAACTTTAACTGTATCTTTAACCTTTGAAAAGCTGCACAAAAGTAGTCTTGTAGCAGATAACTGCAGTTGGCAAATACATGCTGTGTGATCACATGACTTTAAAATACCACTGGAATATAGCCTGCCTTCCAACATGAATGGAAAAAAAATTCTTGAATCAATAGCTGCCCAATGACTTTTTTTTATATGTGCTGTGGTGCGCAATTCACACAATGGGCTTAATTCACAAAAGCGTGATAACACAGTTATCACGCCTAAAGGCTTTGCACGTGCAAACTACTTAGCACCCTAGTTTGCACGTGCAAAGCCTTAAAAGCAATGGAGCTTCGCCCGCACAGTAAAATAGAGTATGTGAATGTAATTATGAATGGTGGTTACAGTAACATGGTCGGTACTGTAAAGCAGTGCGCTCAAAGTCTTACACGTTCCGCATAATGAAGTATATACAGTAATAATCAATGTTTTACATTGCGCTCGCGTGATCTGCACTGACTTTGCATGCTAACTATCATTATCATGTGAAGTCAGTGCAGTTCACGGTACTATGCACGCAAAGCGATTGAGCGCAAAACTCTACGCGCGCAAACTCTTACGCGCATGTTAGCACGTGCAAAGCCAGTTTGAACGTGCTAAGTGGCTTTTCACTGGCGTGCTTACACTTTGCACGCTTTAGTGAATCAAGCCCAATATGTCAAAACGCGCAGGATTGTGCCTAAATGTGCTACTTAGTAGCAAGGAAATATCACACATAATAAATAAAATAACATTTAAAAAAAAATCAGCCTGGAGCACTTGCAAGCCGCTGGCTATGCTAGTGTTTAAAAGGTTAAAATAATGCAGCCAATCACATTGGCTTCTTCAGCAACTGGAACAATAAACATTGAAAGATGTCCTCTGGCTGCTGTGATTTACTGCACTTTGCTTTTTAAGTATTTCTCTAGTTAGACTCCCGGAGCTTTGGAACCTTTGAATGTTCCAGTACTCAAAGCACATTAAGAAAATGAAATATACTGTAAAAGCCTCAATTCATTGTATTAGTCAGATTAAGATCCCAGCTTTTATGGTTTGAACTTTGGATCTGCAGCCTATTAATATCCATTAGCAGAACAGCAGAGGTCAACATGTACTTCATCTTGGTTTGGCTGATGGTCCATCATCTGATGTTCTTCACTTCTGCTGCACCTCATTATGAGGACTTAACAAGCTGCGTTATAGATTAAATGACTTGTTTAAAAGTGAAAAGACGTATCTGTGGGCTTTGGACCTCAACCCCCGGCACATGGGTATCCTGAATGCTCTTAACCCCAGTGCCACTTCTTTACAGCAACACTACACAATGCATGCCTATTTATTGCTTCTAAAACTTTACCATTCGAACTATACCATACCATTAGAAGAACTATGGTTTAAACAAAACAGTTGAATAGTTTTAATTACAGATTTGTTCAGATCTATTTATATAACTTTTGGATTATCATGCCTGTTTCTATAGATCTGAAAAGCTGCAAGGCTAAAAAAAAAAAAGTGACTGCTGGCCTGGGTGGCATACGGTGGCATTTGTTCCTAGACATTGTCACCAGCATCACTTGCTGTGTCACTTCCTAGATGTGTGCAGCAGGCCAAGTCCCCTAGTGTGACACATAGCAAAGCAGTTCTCCCAGTGTAGCACTGCAACATGGGGTTGGAGGCAGGGCCGGAGCTACCATAGGAAAAAATTTTCAATTGCCCCAGGGCCCCAGAGCCTGTAGGGCTCCCCAAGGTGTCCTTCCCCATCTTAACTGTTGCTCCCCAGGGACTCTGCAGAGTCTGTTAAGTTGGGAGGTGATTGGGGGAGGGTCAGCAGCCAGCTCTTGGGCCCAGGAGGAAAATTTGGCTGCAAGAAAGGGCCTCTAATGACGCTTTTTGGTCGGGGGGCCCCCAGGCTAATTTTGCCCTAGGGCCCAATTGTTACTTGAACCGGCCCTGGTTGGAGGGAAGGGGTGTGTATATGCTAATTCCAAAACACTCAACTCTCAGAACTAGCATATGCAATTTTGGAATGGTGATAGCGGTGTGTGACATCTGTGTAGTGTAATGGGCAACCATTACAAAGTTAGTTTGGTTGAAAAAGGAAATCCGCCCATCAAGTGCAACCAGAAAAGTTGGATTATTGCGTTACAGGTTAATATTAATATGCAAACTATGTCCTAAACTAGATACCTAGATATTTTTTTTTTATTTTCTCTGTTTTAAAACATTATATTAAATGCTCTACAAATAATAAATCATTTATTAGCAAATATTGCAAAAGAACAACAAACATACTGTATACCAACTCATTGCACCTTTGACAGCTGCAACCAAAACAAGCAAAATGGAACATGGATGGTAGAGGGACATTATCTAGGTAAAACACTACTAAATCAGAACAAGGGGGTAAGAGACACCCAATGGACAATAAAATACATGAAACACATAAGAGAGAAAATGGAAGATGTGGCTTACCTCTAATTATGACACAGAAATGTTGGCAATGAGGTTTATTAAATAACTGGTAACATATTATGTGGGACTCATTTTTGCCCTTTATTGGAGGAAACCTGGCTCCCAGCTTGCCTTGCTTGTATGCATCTGGCTGCATGATCTCTGCGGGCAATTGTGTGTGCGTGTTTGTATAAACCTTACAGAATGCAGGGATGATCTCCGAGCTTAATCAGGAGTAGCTGAGCAGCAGGGATTGGAAGAGTTATTTACCCATAAATCCGCGTCCTCCCCGCGCTCCATATAGGTCCATGCATCCTAATAGTAGCGTTCTAAGCCTCGCTGTCGTCACTTCCTCCTTCCGGCTTGGAATGCTACTATTAGGACGCATGAACCTATGTGGAGCGCGGGGAGAACGCAGATTTATGGGTAAATGACCCTTCCAATCCCCGCTGCTCAGCTGCTGTAATTAATCCTCATTTGAATCACGAGTTATTAGTCATGATGACTCGTGATTAAGCTCGGAGATCATCCTTGACAAAATGTAACAAGACAAATCATACAATAAACCATGTCTTGGTAACAAGCAGCATTCTGTATTTTTTACAAAACTGTAATTAATGGAAGGGGAAAAACTACAATCGGGGCATTATAAAGCAAACAATACCATAACCTAGCTATATAAAGCTGCACTGCTATGTTTCCTGAGTTGCTACACCCACCTCTTTTGCCACACCCCTGTCACTTCCACCTTTCTCAGGCACCACCCTCCCAGAATGTTTCCAGGTATGCACATCACTCCCACCCACTCGCTGTTTAAAATTACACTGTTATCCAGAATCACAGGAGGTTTCCCTTCCATAGCAATTTAGGCAGTGAATAGAAATGTCTTTGTTTTAACTAAATTAACAGAGTAACCAAGAAGCTCGGGGTGACTGACCCAAAACCACTAGGAAAGTATGGTGCAACTGTGGTTACCCACCATGCACCACTACTGAATATGCAAATTATCTCTTGACCCTGAAGGCAGGCTTACATTCAGAACCGTTGGTGTATAGCAAGCCTATAGCTTTACATTTTACAGAGCCACATCAATAGTAATAATAATCCAAACATTTGTATAGCGCTTTTCTCCTGTCGGATTCAAAGCATTCAAGAGCTGCGGCCACTGGGATGCGCTCAAGAGGCCACCCTGCAGTGTTAGGGAGTCTTGCCTTGAACTCCTTACTGAATAGGTACAGACCCTAGCCAGGATTTGAACTCTGGTCTCCCATGTCAAAGCCGGTGCCCTTAACCAGTACACTATCCAGCCACTACACTACATCAACCCAACATGCAGACAGCCCGAATGTCTTTTTTTATATTTGTACACTCCCCCTCTCCCTCATTCCCCCCGCCAGCCAATCCTCGTGATCAGCCGTCATAGGCTTCAGCCAGAGGTGATATGTGACAGAATGAGATAGACAAAAGTATGTACAGTGTCAAGCATAGTACAGTGTCAAGCATACAAATAACTAGGCTATGTTCCTTTTTTCTTTTTACAGCATGAAAGAGGTGTCCATTCAGGTCTTCAAGTGACTGTTTCTCTCCAGCCAGGACCTAGTCGGACTATAGCATAACCCTCGCTTATAAGGAATTACAGTCATAAAACTCTTGCCTGGCACAGAACAGCTTATGAATGCAGGGGATAGATACAAGCATCCATCTGAAAATGGCGCCTGTGAATAATGGCGCACAGTGTTGCCGCTAATCCGTTTGCCGCTTATCACTATTTAACGTTAAAGCCTTATTGTTATTTAGCGTTAAAGCCTTATTGTTATTTAGCGTTAACACACAGAACCCTCTCTGTACCTATCCCTAACCCCTAAACCCCCAGGTGGTGCCTAACCCTAACCACCCCCCTGGTGGTGCCTAACCCTAAACCCCCCCCTGGTGGTGCCTAACCCTAAGACCCACCCCCAGTGGTGCCTAACCCTAACCACCCCCCTGGTGGTGCCTAACCCTAAGACCCCCCTGGTGGTGCCTAACCCTAAGACCCCCCTGGTGGTGCCTAACCCTAACCTTGACAGTGTTACATTAAATCCATTCATCGTTTTGCAGTTAAATAACTTCTGCCGTTTGGCTTATGTAGGGCGCTATTGATAAATAACGTTAGTGTGTGCCACTATTGATAAATAACGTTAGTGTGTGCCACTATTGATAAATAACGTTACTGTGTGCCGTTTTTCTTCTTTTTTTCCCTGTGCGCCATTATTATGCAGTACTAACGATAAATAGCGATAAGCGTATCTTTTTAATGCGGCGCCATTTCTATGCATAGGCGCTGTGCGCCATTATTCACTGATCCCAGATACAAAAGGTCAATAGTTCATATATTTTAGCTCTGGGACACTGTGCGAAAGACTGTATTCATATGAGACAATACAACATTAAACATTCATTTTCAGGAATAGGTAGATAGGTACATTAGTTTATCGCATCCATTTATTTTCAACTTGTGTTTCCTGAAAAACCCTGCTGGATATACGTGGCAGGTTCTCAATAATAAGATCCCCAGTTTACATAACTGTATACATTCAGCATCTTCCCATGCACACATTGGCTTCATCTCCCCTCTCACTGCACTTCTTTCTTCCATCACTGCTAGTCTGATCCTATTAATATTCAGCAGAGCAGTCTGTATTTTTATATAAAGCTGTCACATCTTTGTGCTCAGCGACAGAGAAGTAAAATACTGGAAGGAGTGATGCTTTCAAGACAAATGTTTCCTTAGATGTGGAACATATATTTCATCCTAAACGCTGCAAACACAGAATTATTTGTGCATTGTCTATCAGGATGGGCTGTCTGTGCCCGGAGAGAGAGGGGATGCATAATTCATAGAGGGGATATTTCACCATGAGCTTGCAGACGGCGCAGTGTGACCACGCCGCACCTCCCCATGCAGTCTATAAAAGCGCCAAGATTTGCAGAACAAACAACAGATCACTTCATATTAGTATTTTTTTATCTATAGAATGTCCCTGGGTACAGGGGAAGAGAGTTTGTTTAAGTGGAATGTCATTGGGGTTTTTCTTCTCCTGTTCTGCTATAACAAGGAACCTATAGAGGCTAGTAAATTCATTCAATACCAGATCTGCTGGGTGAGAGGAAATAATTCTAGCTTGCGTGCATACTGTATGCAGATTGAAATTGTGCCAATCAGATGTACTTCCTGTTGACAGGTGACATCACTTCCCCAAGTGGAGGAAGGTCTATCGCTTGAAATATTTGCCTGTTCCACTGACTGTGTCTGAATGGAAAGTTCCCATCATAGCAGTTTGAGCCTCGGAGTCTCTTTGATTTGGATGTACCTGTACAGTTGTGGATTGCCATAATCTCGGGTAGCTCCTGCCAAAATATCTGCATTTTGCTGGTTCCTTGCTCCACATTTATGTTTCGATTTTTTTGATTGGTCCAGATTTAGGCTGCATACAATTTGCATGTGAACCGGAATTTGCATCTCATTGGCAATCTCAATTTATTGGTAGGTAATTAAAGAAAGGTGCCGTTGTCGGCTGCCTTTTTTGTTTGCTACTTTCCTGGCAGGTGTGCTCATCTCTTTTCTTTAGAGTCAACTAAAACTATTAAAAATAGACTATTAAGCCAGTACTGCCGTATAAGTATATGCCTAAAGTATGATGTATTATTTGGAAAGCTGCAGGCAGTGAATCCTCCGCCTTGAAGCTGATCTGGTGCACCAATAGGGCTCAGAGAAGTACTCGGTATGGCCATTTGGGGATGTGTGTCCTATCTCACAGACAGAGCCGGTTCTAGACTATTCGCTGCCTGAGGCAAACTTGTGAGGATGCCCCTCCCCCTTCCCCCCTGAATTGGAATGATCTCACAGCACCCAAAATTTTGCACATTATATCTGTGGTGAGCCCCCCCAAAAACACCCTCAGTATAGGTAGGTAGTCAGGTATAGGTGCCCTCAGTAATGGTAGCTAGGTACAGTTGCCCCAGTATAGGTTAACCCGGTTACAGTTGCCCCCAGTATAGGTTGGCCAGGTACAGTTGCCCCCAGTATAGGCTGGCCAGGCACTCTCTTCCCTTCCTGTTTCTGCCTGGTGCTGCCCCTAGACTTCTGCCGCCTGAGGAGGTCGCCTCACTTGGCATCATGGGCAGACCGGGCCTGCTCACAGAGGCACATTTGAATGTGACTGCAGCCATGAGACGGACCGTGTGTCAAATGCTGACACGTGGGGTCATAAGTGCTGCCATTCGGCACTTAATGGCCGGCAAATATGAGGCTGAACCATTTGCTGAAGCCCTGTTCAACCATCCATTTGAAAGAGGCCTGACCATACACAGCATTTTATTCATTGGATTAGGAGGGTTGGGTCTATTTGCTTTGTTAGTGGGTTTTTCCTCTTGTACCACTTCTGGTGGCACTAATGGGCATCTTAGGGCTAGTCCAGGCTAAATCCGGCACACCAACTTTCCTTTCCCTGTTATGTGTCATTGCAATTACCTAAAAAGAGGGAAACCTCTGGATCCTGCAGACTCTGTCACCCTGGCCCCCACCGTTGCTGCATGTAACCCCAAAAGAGCTTGCTGGATTGCTAATTGCTCCTCTTTATGTACCCACATGAGTACAGCCGCACCTGCAATAACACAGACCCACTTGTGTGCAAACAGCTCTGTGCAACTGTGCAGGAGGGGCCACACTTGTACAGGTGCAGCAGTGTGGTGCTCATACATGAAAAGGAATGAAAAAGGAAAAGGAGGGGCCCTCTGAGCCTTCAAGTCAAAATGTAGTATCCCACTCCCAGGACAGGTCTCACCTTTTTATAAATTGGCCAGCACAGCGTACTCGGCCACGATCAGCATGTGTCCCTCTCTGCCGAGCGGGGGACCGGGCTCTCCAAATCGGACTGGGCGGATGTGACGACACTCTCCTGAGCGCTTCCTGAGTTGTTACTATAGAAACTGACGCACGCTCGTACCACAATGGCACTGCAGGCGGCGTCTATACGCTGAGGAACGGAGGTGATCTAGTTTAAAAGGCCATCATGGAGGCAAAATGGACTAATATTTTATTAAAATGACAACGCTTACATGAAAAGGAGCATAGTTGCAATCTTCAGGAGGGTTCCGGGCAGCCATGGTAGTCATGAGAAGGACACGTGAAGCCTCAGAAGAATCCAGAGGCTTTCCTCTTCTTAAGTATCTGGTTTTATTTACCTCAGGGCCGTCTCAGGTTCACTTTAAGGGGAGTAACACCAATTGCCTGTTGGAAGGTGCAAATGATCAGCCCACAGAGAAAGGCAACCACCACCTGTCAATCATCAATCATTTATTTTCTTTTTTTTTTGCAATAAAGGATTTTTTATAACAACATATTACAACTATATTTAATGCAGCTGGGTCAACCATACTATGCCAGGAAAAAAACATATATAAGTAGTAAGTAGTAAATAAATACTTGTTCTACTTATATAAGAAATGTATTGTATTTAGAGTTGGGCCGAACCTCCGATTTTAAGTTCGCGAACTTCCGCAAAAGGTTCGGTTCGCGAAAAAGTTCGCGAACCGCAATAGATTTCAATGGGGAGGCGAACTTTCAAAGTTTAAAAGTTTCTATCAGCTGGAAAAATGATAGAAAACATGTTTCAAAAGCTCTAATACCTGGAGCCACACCTAATACACATCTCTGCTGGAGGACCCACCCCCTCCCCTCCTCCAAGCAAGGTCCTTTATACCATTTGCCTATCTACACTAATTAGTTATGGGACAGCTGCTACACACTCTGCTAGGAAGATTTTAATCTCCCTCCTCCCTCCTCCCTTCAACCTATTCCCTCCTCCCTCCTACCGGAGGGAGGAGGGTCTCTTCTGGCAGGGAATTATACTACTTTAAAAGCCAGTATACATCATACCATAGCTGGGAATTGAACCCAGATCTCACTGTGTAGTGGACACGTCACCCTAAGCACTGTACCACTACAGTAGTAAGTGAAGCTAGCCGAAAATGTACCATTAATGCTCAATGCAATAGAACCATTAGGTTGCTTAAAGGAGAGGAGGGAGGTGGGAGGTGGGAGGTGGGAGGAGGGAGGTGGGAGGAGGGAGGAGGGAGGAGGGAGGAATTAAAACTCTCTAGCAGAGTGTGTACCAGCTGTCCCATAATTAGTGTAGGCAGACAACTGAGTCAAATGGTATAAAGGACCTAGCTTAAAGGGAGGGTGGGCGAGTTCTCAAGCAGTGTGTTTGAACATGGCTGCTGACAGTGAAATGGAGGGTAAAAATTTTGTTTTTTGATGCGAACTGGGCGAAGCGAACTTCCACAAACGTTCGCCTGCGGGTGGCGAACGCGAACCACCGAAGTTCGCAGGGAACCGTTGGCCGGCGAACCGTTCGGCCCAACTCTAATTGTATTGTCCACATTTTGATTTTAGTAAATTGTGTATAGTAAATGAAGAGAATTCCGGATCAGCTAAAAATAGCGCTAATAGATTTGGGCGCGGCTATATTTCTAATGTTAATTATCGTTTTTGTAAATTTACACTCAATTTTGCATATGTTTGGGCGCAAGAGCCTAAAATCGATATTTTACGTAAATCGATAAAGTAAACTCGGTAATATTCCTAATTGTGTTGTGGAATCGGTAATATCGGTAATTTAAAGTTTATGATAATATATCAGAACGAATATCATAACGCTAAATAAAGAAAAACGATGTCAATCATAACGATAACTTAAAAAGTCTTTTGGTGTAATAACGGTAAATGAACAGGTTTAATGATGGAATGTAAGCAAATTCTGTCCAAATACATATAATTTTGTAATTACGAAAATATAACATTCACTGTACAGATGTAATCACCGGCGTACCTACCGGGGATGCGACCCCCTCAGCCGCAGGGGGGCCCGGGGCTGCTCTGGGGCCCGCTCACTGTGCGTGGGGGGAGCGCTGCTCTGGACCCCCCAGCAAGGTGCTCAACTGGCCGCTACGCCAGTTCATTCCCCGCACTGCAGCCCTGCTCCAGCAGCCTGCATAGTCTCCGGCAGGCAGAGCAGGGCTACGGCAAGATGGCCGCCGAAGAAGCCCTACACTGGAGACTATTTGTGTCTCTAGTACAGGGCTTCGGCAGCCATCTTGCCGTAGCCCTGCACTCTGCCTGTCAGCGCGGGAGATGTGCTGCAGGAGGACACGGGGAGCTGCGAGCCAGATGCCGGGAGAGGAGAAGACTTCTGTCAGGTAAGTGAATTGGGTTTTTTTTCACAGGTGCATTTTTTTTTCTAGTGTCTGCTGCCTACATTATGATTTTCAGGTGACTGCTGCACACATTACGATTTTCAGGTGTCTGTTGCCCACATTACGATTTTCTGGTCACTGCTGCCCACATTGTTATTTTTCTGGTGACTGCTGCACATATTACGATTTTCTGGTGTCTGCTGCCCACATTGCGATTTTCAGGTGTCTGCTGCCCACATTGCAATTTTCAGGTGACTGCTGCACACATTACGATTTTCTGGTGTCTGCTGCCCACATTACGATTTTCTGGTGTCTGCTGCCCACATTACGATTTTCTGGTGTCTGCTGCCCACATTGCGATTTTCAGGTGTCTGCTGCCCACATTACGATTTTCTGGTGTCTGCTGCCCACATTACGATTTTCTGGTGTCTGCTGCCCACATTGCGATTTTCTGGTGTCTGCTGCCCACATTACGATTTTCTGGTGTCTGCTGCCCACATTGCGATTTTCTGGTATCTGCTGCCCACATTAGGATTTTCTGGTGTCTGCTGCCCACATTATGATTTTCTGGTGTCTGCTGCACACATTACGATTTTCAGGTGAACACTGCCCACATTACGATTTTCTGGTCACTGCTGCCCACATTACGATTTTCTGGTCACTGCTGCCCACATTACGATTTTCTGGTCACTGCTGCCCGCATTAGGATTTTCAGGTGACTGTTGCCCACATTAGGATTTTCAGGTGTCTGCTGCCCACATTACGATTTTCTGGTGTCTGCTGCCCACATTAGGATTTTCTGGTGTCTGCTGCCCACATTGCGATTTTCTGGTGTCTGCTGCCCACATTACGATTTTCTGGTCACTGCTGCCCGCATTAGGATTTTCAGGTGACTGTTGCCCACATTAGGATTTTCAGGTGTCTGCTGCCCACATTACGATTTTCTGGTGTCTGCTGCCCACATTAGGATTTTCTGGTGTCTGCTGCCCACATTACGATTTTCTGGTCACTGCTGCCCACATTACGATTTTCTGGTCACTGCTGCCCACATTGCGATTTTCTGGTCACTGCTGCCCACATTGCGATTTTCTGGTGTCTGCTGCCCACATTACTATTTTCAGGTGTCTGCTGCCCACATTGCGATTTTCAGGTGTCTGCTGCCCACATTACGATTTTCAGGTGTCTGCTGCCCACATTAGGATTTTCTGGTGACTGCTGCCCACATTGCGATTTTCTGGTGACTGCTGCCCACTTTGCGATTTTCTGGTGTATGCTGCCCACATTAGGATTTTCTGGTGACTGCTGCCCACATTAGGATTTTCTGGTGACTGATGCCCACATTGCGATTTTCTGGTGACTGCTGCCCACATGGCGATTTTCTGGTGACTGCTGCCCACATTGCGATTTTCTGGTGAACTCTGCCCACGTTACAATTGTCTGGTGAATGCTGTCCACGTTACGATTTTCTGGTGAACGCTGCCCACATTACGATTTTCTGGCCCACATTACGATTTTCTGGTGAACACTGCCCACGTTACGATTGTCTTTTGAATGCTGTCCATGTTACAATTTTCTGGTGAACGCTGCCCACATTACGATTTTCTAGTGAACTCTGCCCACATTACGATTTTCTGTCCCACATTACGATATTCTGGTGAACGCTGCCCACATTATGATTGTCTGGTGAATGCTGTCCACATTACAATTTTTCTGGTGACTGCTGCTCACGTTACGATTTTCTGGTGACTGGTGCCCACATTACGATTTTCTGGTGAACTCTGCCCACATTACGATTTTTTAAAGGCCCACATTACGATTTTCTGGTGAACTCTGCCCACATTACGATTTTCTGTCCCACATTACGATTGTCTGGTAAAATGCTGCCCACTTTACAATTAATTTACAGTGAAACGCTGCCCCATTACGATTATTTGGCACCTATGGGGGGGGGGGGGCCCATCCAAATATTCGCAGGGGGGCCCAGTGATTTCTAGTTACGCCCCTGGATGTAATACCGATATTTGACATTTCTATTTACAATAATATATAAAGTATTTACGATAATTTAGGGTTAGACACCACCAGGGGGGTGGTTAGGGTTAGGCACCACCAGGGGAGTTTTAGGGTTAGGCACCATCAGGGGGGTGGTTAGGGTTAGGCACCACCAGGGGAGTTTTAGGGTTAGGCACCACCAGGGGGGGGTGGTTAGGGTTAGGCAGCACCAGGGGGGTGGTTAGGGTTAGGCAGCACCAGGGGGGTGCTTAGGGTTAGGCACCACCAGGGGGGTGGTTAGGGTTAGGCACCACCAGGGGAGTTTTAAGGTTAGGCACCACCAGGGGGGTGGTTAGGGTTAGGCACCAATAGGGGGGGTCTAGGGGTTAGGGATGGTTACAGGGAGGGTTCTGTGTCAGAGTAGGGTTAGGTACATTTAGGGTTAGCCACCACCATGGGGAGTTAGGGTTAGGCACCACCAGGGGGGTGGTTAGGGTTAGGCACCACCAAGGGAGGGTTCTGTGTGAGAGTAGGGTTGGGTTAAGCTGTGTTGTTAAATTACATTACGATATTTAACATTATTACATTTTCGTTTTCATCTCACATCAGTTTTATACCTGTAATAATAATAGTCAGAATTATCGATTTTACATTACAAATACCGTTAAATTATCGATATTTCTAAATTACGATATTTTTCTTTTCCCGATAAATCACGCCTAAATTTGACCGCCTGTTCCTGGCAATTTCCACTTTTTTATTCCTTTTGACTGAAGCAAATCCTGATGTAATTTCATCCCTTACTTTTTTTTTTTTTTTTCTCCTCAAATCTGCAGTGTCGTCTCTGGCTTGCTTTCTAAACATATGTGAGCACAGCATCAGGTTTCAGTCTCAGCCTGTCACACTGAACTGCTCTCAGCCAATCAGTGAGGAGCAGGAATGTGGGAGGGGTGATGGCAAGCTTCCTTCTCATGGGCAATGGCAAAAAATAGAGCCAGGATGACTGAGATAAGATTTATTACAGCAGAAACATTTCTGAATAGATTGGAGTGCTTGCAATGCAGGGTGCGATTCCTCGCAGCATGATAAACACAGAGCAGTGGGTAAATGGAATTTGATTTTCTGGCTGACAATACTTCTTTAAAGCATTTACAAAAAAAAGACCCCTAAACGAGAAGAACCTCAGTTTTTGTCGAAAAAATGATTGCATTCAAAGATGCTACAAATCCTTATTTAAGGCTTGTTCACACCTCGGGCGTTTTGCGTTTTCTTTAAGCGCTGGTGATTTTCAAAATTGCCTTAAAAGCGCTTGTGCAATGATTCCCTATGAGAGTGTTCACATCTAAACGGTTAATTTCCGATCCGCTCAGCAAAGCGATGCCTGTACCAATTTTGGGGCGATTTCCTTATAATGGCAAGTATAGGGAAATTGCAAAATGCTTGAAAAAGCGCTTGGTGTAGAGATCATATTTCCCCAGTGCTTTCAAAAATAAATACATTGTATTTATTCTTTACCGGGTCAAAGAGTTCACTTCCTGACTTGCGTCAGAAAGTGAATAAACAAATCGCTCTGCAAATCGTGGCGTGCAGTGGAGCGCAGGGAGGTGAAAAAAAAAAGTGCAAAGAATCGAAAATCACTGGCGTGAGCAATTTCAATTCTAGATGTGAACAAAGCCTAGTGTTATTTTTCTCCTGCTGTCTAATCACTGCTGGCTTTGTCCCTGCGCAACACACCATTGTATTGGCTATCACTCTTGGGTAGCGCATGCCTTTACTTGTTACGCAGCAATAGAGACAAGGTAGACATGAAGCAAGTGCATGGAGGGTTATCATTAGGCAAGTCTTCACATGCACAAGCGGCTGACGCTTTTCCTGGTTACAGATGAATCTTTGTCGCGGGCCATGTGATTAATGATGGCCCGAGCTTGTCGCTTTGGCTCTGGGGGTTACATCCTGTTGTGCCGTTATGGAGCTCGGTGCGCGGCTCGCTCTCTTCTGGATTGTTATTTAGATGGCGCCGGGGAACCCCACAGTTCATTTTTACTTTATTTAATAGATGTTTGCAAATTGTCACCATTCCAGCTGCCATGCGTTGTCCGCAGATATTAACAATGTGCGACAGCAGCTGCTGTTATTTATCCTTTTAAACTGCCTGTAAACATAAAGCACATCTGATTCCAGTAAAACAAACTGCAAAAACATTCCTAAACGAACCAGTTATGTATTTATAGCAACACAGCAATGTTTTCTTTAAAGAGAACTTGCTATATGAATGATGAATGAGGCATTTAATTCACATAAAAAGCCCAGCTGTACCCAATGTTGAACAACGCAGATTGCTGATTAGTGTAAATTGTAAGTACTTTTTGGAAAGGAACTTGTCAGAAATCCATTGTGCAGCAGTACTTGCCTACAACGGTGCACCTTTTCATAGAAGCTTCAACGACTTCAGCGAGAGCTCTCACTTACAAGATGAAAAACAAAAAAATTACTGTGGCCATCTTGTGGCCAAATAGTAAAACTACATCTACATACATTTTTTTTTTAAATATTCACAATCAATTGCATTTCAAATTATCTGTTTACCTCCCCACTCCAAAAAAAACAAATACGTTTTTTAATAAAAAATAAATAAAAAAAATACAGTAAAAAACAACAACATAAATAGTTACCTAAGAGTCTGAACTTTTTTAATATGCATGTGAAGAGAGTATATTACTATAATTTTTTAAATGATAAGCTTGTAAATAGTGATGGGTGTGAATTGAAAAAAATGCACCTTTATTTCCAAATAAAATATTGACAACATACATTGTTATAGGGACATATTTTAAATGGTGTAATAACCGGGACAAATGGGCAAATAAAATATATAGGTTGTATTTAGCATGTATTATTTTAACAGTTGTAATGTAGATACAGGCGCTCCTTCAATGATATTTCTCCTGATCTGGTAACTCTGCCAGCAGCTTAGGCAACCAATTGCATCTATGGTCTTTCATACATGCAGCAATAATCCTCAGCGCTTGACAACCCAGAATCCCAGCTCTGCAATTCACACCGCAGTGCTCCAGAGACAAGTGACCATCGCCAAAACCAAAGGACAGGCTCCCTTTTTCACTTGAAATCTTAAAAATCACAATTTTTTGCTTAAAAAACACACAGGTATCTAAAAACTTACATCTTGGGCCCTCACAACAGGGACCCTTGAAGATAAATCTCGCATGTAGTGTATTCCATACACAAATACAAATCGGTATGGTAAATCCAGTAAATGCTGAGTTCCGAGGAAGTGGAGACTGGCACTTACTGGATTTACCATACCGATTTGTATATGTGTATGGAGTACACTACAGGCGAGATTTATCTTCAAGGGTCCCTGTTGTGAGGGCTCACGATGTAAGTTTTTAGATACCTTTGTGTTTTTTAAGCAATAAATTGTGATTTTTAAGATTTCAAGTGACCAACGAGCCTGTCCTTTGGTTTTGGTGATAGTTTCTGGAGCACTGTGATGTATTATTTTAAAGCTGTAATGGCCAAAAACTGAGAAATAATGATTTTTTTCCATTTTTTTCTTAATATTCCCGTTAAAATGCATTTAGAAAAAAATAATTCTTAGCAAAATGTACCGCCTAATTGGTGGCGGAAAATACAAGATATAGATCAGTGATGGCTAACCTTGGCACTCCAGCTGGGGTGGAACTACAAGTCCCATGAGGCATTGCAATACTCTGACAGCTCTAAGCATAATTCGGGAGCAGAGGCATGATGGGATTTGTGGTTTTGTCATAGCTGGAGTGCCAAGGTTAGCCATCACTGATATAGATCAATTCATTGTGATAAGTCGTGATAAAGTTATTGGCAAATGAATGGAAGGCGAAAGTTGCTCAGATGCATAAGGTGAAACGAGGAAGCAGGAAATTTGGGCGCATGAGGCAGGTGGACAAAATGGCACCGCCATTCACTCCCATAATAAATATCGTTTAATGGGCGCCCAACAGGAAAAAAGGGCGCCGGAGAAAAATAACGTTTTACAAGCGGCGCCCGGAGATTTTTAATGTTTTATAACTGCTTCTCATGATTACACATTATTTAATGATTTATAATTTTTAAACATTATTTTTAAACGAAAAACAGTACAATATTTTTTTAAACATTATTTTTAAACGAAAAACAGCACAATAATTTTTTTAAAACGTTATTAATGCTTATCACAGGGGGGGTCTTAGGTTTAGGCACCACCAGGGGGGTCTTAGGTTTAGGCACCACCAGGGGGGTCTAGGGGTTAGGGGTAGGTACAGGGAGGGTTCTGTGTGAGAGTAGGGTTAGGTATAGTTTTAGTAAAATTCTTTATTAATCTTTTATAAAACATTATTATACATTTCACTTTTTAAACAGGTAAGATTAACGTTTTTACAATTGCCGATTTATAACTTTATAAAACATTATTTTTAAACAAAATATAGCACAATTTTTTTTAAACGTTATTCATGCTTATTGTTTAAAACCCTGCGCCCTTTTTCCCGGCGCCCTTTTTTAACGTACGCGTGAAACAACACTGAAGGCTGAAGTGGTTAACACTTGGAAACTTTGAAAAAAAAAATTATACATACCTGGGGCTTCCTTCAGCCCTGTTTGCCCTGATCGCTCCCATGCCACTGTCCTCCACCTCCTGGATCCTCTGTAAGGGCTTCCGTAAGTTCAGCCAGTTGGCGCATGTGCAGTGCGGCTGCGAGAGCTCCCTCTGGCTGTAAGCGTTCTGCGCCTGTGCAGAATTTTTTCTTGCAGTTCATCTCAGGTACACTTTAAACCTCTACTTGCTCTTGGCAGATAGATGTTTTAGGCCCCCTTCATATTTGCCACACCACTGTACTCTTACACTGTACTCGTCATGAGCAAATCACACCGTCCCACTAAAGAGGGCACTGGAAACACAAAACAGCAATTGAATAGCAAGAAAAAAAAACAGCCCTTACAAGGACTATTGGGTTATGTAGTCGGTGCACTACCTAGGAGCAGCACTTCTGCAACATCAAAAGTGTACACTGGGAGGACAACAGCAAACTAACAATAGCAAGGGGGAAAAAAGCCCTTACAAGCAGTGCTGTTTGGATACCCCTTTTCAAAATCTGAAGTGAAGTGAATTCGGATCCGGATACCCAGATATCCGGATCCGAATCAGATATCCGAATCCGAACTTTTTGGTATCCGAGTAAACTCAGATATCCGAACCCAATATCCTGGATATCCGGCCGGATTCGGGTATCCGGATAGAAAACCGGAAGTGACCAGAAAATGGCATAAAATGCTTCCAAAAGTCTCTTCAAATGGCAAAAAACCCTATTAGAGGTCTCTGACTGCCTTTGAAAGGGATTTTTGCCATTGAAGGTGCTTTTAGCTTCTGCTCGGATATCTGAACAAACTATACACCCGGATTTTGGATTTCAGATGGGAAATCCGAGTTTGCTCGGATAGTCTATTCGGATTTTAAAAAGTATCCGAATTGCTATTCAAAGTTCGGATAGTGGAAAAAGTTCGGATTATCTGGGTAGTTTGGATACCCGAATTTTGGATGAGCACCACTGCTTACAAGAACTTTCGGGTTATATAGTCAGTAAACTACTAGGAGCAGCACTTCTCCAACAGCTAAAGTGTGCACTGGGGACACAGAACAACAATCTAACAATAGCAAGAAGAAGAAAAAATACAACCCTTACAAGAACTATTGGGTTATGTAGTCGGTGAACTTCTAGAAGCAGCACTTCTTCAACCGCTAAAGTGTGCACTGGGGACACAGAACAGCAGCTATTCCTCACTCACAAGCACAGCTCTCTCTACTCTGCCTAGCACAGCAGCCACATGCAGAATGTAAAATGGCTTCTGTGCTCGCAATATTACAGGGGGGGTGGTCCAGGAGGGAGCAATACCTGTTTGGCTGCCATGTGTCTGCTGACTCTGGGATGAGGGGTACATTTTTGGCTCTGTGCAAATCTATGGGGGCACTTCGAACTTCACTTCACGATCTGTTTGCCGGCGGGCGAACGGGTGGATGGCCGATGATTGCCAGGAACTGTCCGCCGGTGAATGGTTTGGTCTAGGGATGCTCGTCCGTTTCCGCAGAATAGAGATTTCCGCGATTCCGGTCGGAAATTGGCAATTCCGTTCCGTTGAGCCGGAAAGCTATAGCGGTAAACAGAAATAGCGGAATTTCTATGCGGAATTGCGTCGGAATTTAATCAGAAGTGTGTAAAAGCTGCATTAGCCAATCAGAAGGGATAGACCCATCACAGAAGCTTAAAACATGATAATTTCTGCATTAAAAATGGAATTTCTGCACCAATTAGAGTCTTAACAAAAACCAACCAATCCTACGTTAGCAACCAGCTCCTAGATACCTATCATCAGCTATCCCACCCATTTTACATATAAGAGAGGTGTGACACACAAAACTTGAGGGTTTCAGTCTGGTGTTGGAGAGGAGTGAGTGACCAGTGCTGGGCCGAAATTACGCATGCGCGTAATTACGCATCGTAATTTACCGTTTTTTTACGCGTAAGCGTTACGCGTAACTTACAGTCTTACGCGTAAGTATGTACGCGTAAGCCGTAAAGCGGTATTGTAATTACGCCGCCTACCGTAATTGCTAGGCATGCGTAATTTTACGAACACTTACGCGTAATTTTACGCGTAATTACTAACGTAAAATCTCCCATTTTCTAAGAGTAGCCAATCAGTCAACATCCTAAGCAACCAATAGTATCTTCTCCCGCCCTTCAGTATAAGCGTACGTTTTGACGCATACGAATGATATGTACGCAATAACTGTCACTTTGACGGCTATTGTGTACATATCGTCCGCATGCGTCAAAAAATACGCATTAATGGGTATTACGGCACTACGCGTAACATCGTAGTGTAAGCGCCTTCATTACGGTATCATTACGCGTAATTGCGTAAGTTTACGCGTAATTACGGTGATGTACCGTAGATAATTTCCTACGCCGTAACCGTAATTGCGTAATGCGTAATAGCGTAAAATTACGCGTAATGATCCGTAAGCGTAGATTTTTCCATTACGAGCAGCACTGGGAGTGACAGACCCATATTACCAGTAGTTGTTTCAACATAAAACAATAGTCTTTTCAAAGACTGTATATAAACCAAAAGTCTATTTAAAGACTGTGAGAGAGAATTAGATTGAGTGTGAGCTATATTAGTGAGAGAGTGACAGTAGATTGTTAGTTTGAGTGATAGATTGTAGTGTACTAGTAGTTGCTGTGTGGAGAGCGTTAGACAGAGCCAGCCAGGCCACAGGCTTACTGTTTGACAGAGTGAGAGAGATGATTGATTAGTTAAGTGTAGTGCAAGTTTTTTTTTTTGTTGTTGTTGTACGATCAGTTCATTTTTTTTCTTCATTTTGTTTTTGATTTATTTTCTTTATTTATTTTACGTTGGTTCTGTTGCTCATACCCCTGCCCTTCCCCAATAAAGTTTTTGGCCCCAAAGCAATGGAGCGAGAGCAGCAGCAATTTCCTGCCACTTCTAAAAGAAAATGGAGTGATGGTGGTGTTGGTGGATCACATCAAGTTTGTGATCAGGTTGAGGGTGGCATCAGCAGCAGGAAGCGTCCCCCCCCCCCCCGTTCAGAGATGTCTTTCCTCTGTTCGCACGCAGGAAAATTTTGACAGAGCAGCAGGTGAACAGAGTTGTTGATTATTTCGATCAGGAACCCTCTACCCAGTCTGAGGAACTTTAAGCTAGTTGCAGCAGCACCAGTAGTGGCCGCCAGGTTCCTCATGACCAGAACCCGACCGCAGCTGCTTCTCTTGATGAGGTTTCTTCCTCCCAGTGCTCTCCTCCAGAAGTAAAGCACACCTACGTCGATGAGAGAGATGTGGAGAAGGATTGGGAAGAGGCATTGGAGGAGACCATAGGACCAAGGTCCCAAGAAGTGGTGGGTTATGTGGTGACAGAATGGCCCCTGTGTTTTCTTCATCCAGTAGTAATCCATCACAACTGGGAGCTTGTGTCACCACCATTCTGCATCACCACCAGTCAACTACAGAGGTGTTTTGTGGCCTGGTTCAGGGTCCAGAAGAGTCACTTATGGGTTCCATTGATTTGGTTGAACTGAATGATGTTTTGGATGATGAGGAGGCTGGTCCACCGTGGTTGCCATCTAGTGAGTTAGGCACTAGCAGGCGTGAGCAGCATGGAGAAAGAGCAGACGGTTGCCCAGCAGCCAGCAAGTGCTTTCCCGTCTGTCAGTACCCACCAGTTCAATGCTGAGCATCGACGTGCTGGAACAGGTCGCACCACTTGCACCACTGCTCCACGTGAACGCACGTCCCCTGCATGGAATTATTTTACTGTTCTGGAAGAGTATGAATCCAGGGCAGTCTGTTCTGTGTGGCGTAAATCGGTGAGCAGAGGCAAATCGGGCACCGGTTTCGGCACTTCTGGGCTGATAAGCCATCTGCGCAACCACCACAGATGTGAGTTTGAAGGAAAAACAGCAGCAACAGGCCCCTCCTCTTCTTTTTCTACTCGTCCTGTCCCTATCCAACCTGTTCAGTACATTTCTAGTTCAAATCCCTCTGCATGCCAGGCTGGAAGAGTACTCCAGACCTCGGCTAGCACCTCATCATCACCCTTGTTGGTTACCTCTGAATTACCAGTGTTCCAGCGCCAGGCATCTGTGCCAGGAATGTTGCAGAGGAAGCGGATGCTCCCTGCTACTGATGTGTTTGTTGTGAAAAATAATGCGCTCCTGCCGAGGCTGTTGGGCCAACAGCTGCTGCCCTACTAGTTTGTGGACTGTGCCCCCTTCCGCAGACTGATGAACAGTGTTGCTCCAAAATGGCAGATCCCCAGCCACCATTATTTTTCCAGGAATGCTATCCCTTCACCAGCACATTGTGCAGTGTGTCGGCCGGTCTATGGATCACGCTGTCGGTGGCAAGGTGCACTTCACTATGGATGGCTGAAGCAGCAGGCATGGGCAGTGAAAGTATTTAACTTTTACCGCCCATTGGGTCACCCTCCATGGTGCTGCTGAGAAGGGTGCAAGATCTGGGGCATCTCAGCTGGTGGTGCCGCCACGTGGGTTGAAGGGCAGGCCTGTTCTTCTTCCCTCTGCTACCTGTTCTGTTCAAGGCCAGTCTGCCTTTGCTGAGCCTCCCAGCAAGTGGTCACGCTCCTACACTGGTCTGCAGCACCATCGATGCCAAGCAGTGCTGAAACTCGAATCCATGGACAAGAACAGGCAAACGCGGTGGAACTCCACCCTCCACATACTGGAGAGGTTGTGGGAGCAGCAAATGGCGGTTAGGCTATACCTGTCTCAGACATCATCCTCGAGAACAGGGCCACTGGCCTACATTACTGGGGACAAGTGGCAGCTGATTGGACAGGTCTGTAAAGTGTTGGAGCCAATTGAGCAGGCAACAAAATTGGTCAGTGAGGAGCACTGCAGCATATCAGAAGTGCTCCCTATTATATTCATGCTGGACAAGGCTCTTGAGAAAGTGTTCAGACAGGGGGGGGGGGGAGCCCTACTGAACAGTGGTCAGTCAAGTGGGGGAGTGAGTGAGCATGCTCAAGTCCTGGATGAGGAGGCAGAGCTTGTGGAAGCGGAAGAGCCCATTGCCTGGGGGTAGGAAGAAGATTCTGATGATGTGGAGCTGGAGCATGATGACAGTTCTGACAGCCAGGAAGAGGTGATTAATGACACACATCTCTTCCCTATGGCTGAGCATATGATCCAGTGCCTCCGTAAGGACCCCCGGATTAAAACTATAAAATCAAGGCTCGACATGCGGGTGGCCACCATCCTAGATCCCTGGTGCAAGGGGAGAATGTGGCAGTTCATACCCCCATCCCAAGCAGACACCAGGATGAGCCAAATCCGGGATACCCTTCTTCATTGGGTAGAAAATGTATTTCCTGAACCTGTATCCCGGGCCCAAGCTACCAAGCCTCATCATACTCAGCAAAGGTCTGGCGGTCCCACTCCCAGCAGCAGCACCAATAGCCAATCTGTAAACCTGCTGTCTATGTTGAAGGAATGTTATCAGCCAATGCCAGATGCTCCTTCTAGCAGCTGCACCACCAGCGGGCAAAGTAGTCACCGCCATCGGCTGGCCCATATGGTGAATGATTACTTGGGGTCGGCCAGTGCTCCAGACAATATGGAGAGTAATGATGACCCCATGGAGTATTGGACAAAACAACTGGATACCTGGCCTGAACTCGCTCAGTATGCACTGAAGGTTCTTGCATGTCCCGCCGCCAGTGTTCTTTCTGAGCGAGTATTTAGACAATGTGGACACTGGACATACTAACGTTAATAAAAATGAATGAGTCATGGATCAGTGATAATTACAAGGCCCATCTCACTGATTTACGAGGAAGATTGGACAGACTAAATTAAAATTTTGCTGTAATGACTGCTGTGGAACCACCTCTAGGCCCCATGGCCTACGACAACTCCTGCTGCTCCCAAAAAAAATTATTATGACTGCTGTGAAACCACTTCTAGGTCCCATGGCCTACAATTACTCCTGCTGCTCCCAAACAAAAATTGGAATGACTGCCGTGGAACCACCTCTAGGTCCCATGGCCTACGACAACTCCTGCTGCTCCAAACAAAAATTGGAATGACTGCCCTTGAACCACCTCTAGGTCCCATGGCCTACGACAACTCCTGCTGCTCCAAACAAAAATTGTGATGACCACCTCTAGGTCCCATGGCCTACGGCAACTCCTGCTGCTCCGAAAAAAAAATTGTAATCAGGATTGTGATTCAGCCACCACTAAAGCCAAAGTTATCAGCAGGACTGCCAGGGAACTGGTATTTGTTTAAAAGGAAACATCCATTACGTTCCCTTTAACATTGTGGAAATGGTTCCGCCGGAATGCAGAATTCCGCGGAATACCGTGGGGATCCGCCGGAATGTAGCGGTTATGGAAGTTCGTTGCTGCGGAATCCGGAATTTCCGTGATATCGGAAATCGCCTGTTCCGATCATCCCTAGTGCGGTCCATCACTAATGCTACATTTATTTGGTCCTGCCAATAAAGCTTTTTTGGATTTGGGTGTAACTTTTGTTAACAGTTGCTGGTTATGTGCAATATCGATTATGTCACTGTTTCTGATTGGTTCTGACTGGTTATCTGATTAGTTATCTCCTTTTCACTTGTCGCTCAATGATTGGCTGAATATCTGCTCTGGGTATGCGCGGTGGTGTAGTGGTTAGCACTCTCACCTTGCAGCACTGGGTCCCCAGTTCAAATCCCGGCCGGTGCACTATCCGAACAGAGTTTGTATGTTCTTTGTGAGTTTCCTCCACATGCTCTAGTTTCCTCCCACATCCCAGAAACATCCAGACAGGTTAATTGGCTTCACATAAAATTGGTCCTAGACTACAATGGACACATGACTACTGTATGGTAGGGATTAGATTGTGAGCCTCTCTGATACTGGGTGCTCATATGGCCCAATTAACGGTTAATCTGAGGTAAAGTTGTATCGTATACATGTTCAAACTGCTCCTGATCGATTATGGTATTGATTCTCCCATGATAATTTAGAAAAATAATTTCTATTATCGATCAAAACCAGATCGGACATGTTGTAAATAATTGTCTGATTCCCGTCAAATTGCATTGTGTGTACTAGGCATAGGAGACAGTTAGACTATAAATACTCTGTAAAGCACTTTGGAAGATGTTAGCGCTATAAAAATACTAAATAATAACCAGGACAATCCTTTAATAAAATCGAATTCAAGCTTTCCAACATGCGTGTGGGAGTGGTCTGTCTTCCAAGGCCTGTGGGTTTCTGGAGGAACGAGAAATGATCTGGGCCTCATTTCCTAACACAGGAGGCCATTAGAGATCTTGTGGAGTCCATGTTTTGATGGGTCAGAGCTGATTTGGGTGGGGGATTCACAGTGTTGTTAAGCAGGTTGTTTTAATGTTTTGACAGGTCATTGTCAGTATTTCTTTGATTTGGCAATGTGTGACCAGCTAGAGAATAGTATAATTATGCATGTGGCCTTCGTTAGTCCTTACGCAGTGTTTTGTTGCCTGTGTGCTGCTGGGAATAATTGAGCATTTATTTGTGAAGCAAAGAAGAGCCCTGAAGCTGCAGAGCATTTAAAGAGTCAACCGAGATCATGTCAGTTTATATATTTGTCATGTGCCTCATTCATTTACTCCTGCATAGTGCGGATTTGAACAGTGTTCTCTCTGCAGTCCCGTTGCTAGGCAACAAGATGTCATCAATGGAATGAATGTGTCCAGCTTTTGTGAATGGAAATCTCACTTTGTGCCAGGCCTTCAGGAGTAGTGATACTGCGGAATTTATAGGAATATAACGGTTGAGGCTGCATATGTTACATCCAGACTTGACGTATACATACTTATTATGCATACACTGATATATAAACTCTATGTAGAAATCAGATCTGTGGCCTGTTAGACTAGACATTTCAAATCCAAATGGTGAGCGATACCGTAATTGTATTCTTGCTAACAGATACCAGCGTGTAGGAGTGTAGAAAGTAATTACTTCCTGTATGCAGGCTGATAGGAGGCGGACCGCTCTTCTGTCACAGCGGGTTGCTCTGATGTGAGGTCTGTGTAGCGGTGACATTCAAGGGGGCCGTAGACTATCACAGAGGAAGCGCCCCCCAGCTCAGAAGGTAAAAAGAGCGGTGGTCACAGGGATGGGGGAGGTGGGCAAAATGCCGCTCCGGCGCCCATGCTGCCTGACGCAAATGCGTCACTTGGCGTTATGGGTGAGACGGGCTGTTGTCAGCTGGGGCCCACCTCATTTTTGGGGGTTGGAGGAGGCTGCTCCTGCACTTAAAGGGAACCTGAATCTACTAAAATGATTTAAAATCAACATATACTTTCCAACTTTTCAAGATGAGAAAGAGGAGCACTTAAAGACACACCCCCACCACACCCATGATTACACCCTTACCACACCCCTAGCCACTCATACCACTAATAATTCAAAAGCAAAAATGTTAGAATTCGATGATGCTACTTTCACACTGGGCAGTTGTGTTCCATTTTCTGGAAAAAGCAGAAACTCAATGGATGGGAAAAAGTTGCATGGTATGTAGTGTTGGGCGAACAGTGTTCGCCACTGTTCGGGTTCTGCAGAACATCACCCTGTTCGGGTGATGTTCGAGTTCAGCCGAACACCTAATGGTGTTCGGCCAAACCGTTCGGCCACATGGCCGAACTAAGAGCGCATGGGCGAACGTTCCCCGAACGTTCGGCTAGCGCTGTGATTGGCCGAACGGGTCACGTGGTTCGGACCCGAACGCGCTCTGATTGGCCGAACTGTCACGTGGTTCGGGTAAATAAATACCCGAACCACGTCATATCTCCGCCATTTGTCTGTGGGTTTAGCTTTGGGTAGGCAGGCAGGGTAGTTTGCGCTCCAGCCACGCTAGCCAGGGTCCCCCCTGTCATTGTGTCGCTGCTGGGAATAGTAGTACACAGCTCGCTCAGCCACACTATATAGCATTCTGTTTACTGCCACTCTGTGTACCTCGCTCAGCCACACTATATAGCATTCTGTTTACTGTTCTGTGTCTGCTGGGAATAGTAGTACACCGCTCGCTCAGCCACACTATATAGCATTCTGTTTACTGTTCTGTGTCTGCTGGGAATAGTAGTACACCGCTCGCTCAGCCACACTATATAGCATTCTGTTTACTGCCACTCTGTGTACCTCGCTCAGCCACATTATATAGCATTCTGTTTACTGTTCTGTGTCTGCTGGGAATAGTGGTACACCGCTCGCTCAGCCACACTATATAGCATTCTGTTTACTGTTCTGTGTCTGCTGGGAATAGTAGTACACCGCTCGCTCAGCCACACTATATAGCATTCTGTTTACTGTTCTGTGTCTGCTGGGAATAGTAGTACACCGCTCGCTCAGCCACACTATATAGCATTCTGTTTACTGTTCTGTGTCTGCTGGGAATAGTAGTACACCGCTCGCTCAGCCACACTATATAGCATTCTGTTTACTGACACTCTGTGTACCTCGCTCAGCCACATTATATAGCATTCTGTTTACTGTTCTGTGTCTGCTGGGAATAGTGGTACACCGCTCGCTCAGCCACACTATATAGCATTCTGTTTACTGTTCTGTGTCTGCTGGGAATAGTAGTACACCGCTCGCTCAGCCACACTATATAGCATTCTGTTTACTGTTCTGTGTCTGCTGGGAATAGAAGTACACCGCTCGCTCAGCCACACTATATAGCATTCTGTTTACTGCCACTCTGTGTACCTCGCTCAGCCACATTATATAGCATTCTGTTTACTGTTCTGTGTCTGCTGGGAATAGTGGTACACCGCTCGCTCAGCCACACTATATAGCATTCTGTTTACTGTTCTGTGTCTGCTGGGAATAGTAGTACACCGCTTGCTCAGCCACACTATATAGCATTCTGTTTACTGTTCTGTGTCTGCTGGGAATAGTAGTACACCGCTCGCTCAGCCACACTATATAGCATTCTGTTTACTGCCACTCTGTGTACCTCGCTCAGCCACATTATATAGCATTCTGTTTACTGTTCTGTGTCTGCTGGGAATAGTGGTACACCGCTCGCTCAGCCACACTATATAGCATTCTGTTTACTGTTCTGTGTCTGCTGGGAATAGTAGTACACCGCTCACCCGCCACTGTATAGCATTGTGCTCTGTGTCGCTGCTGGGAATAGTGGTACACCGCTCACCCGTCACTGTATAGCATTGTGCTCTGTGTTGTGCTGGGAATAGTGGTACTGTATAGCATTTCTGTACTGCCACTGTACTGCTGCCAGTCAGCGTGTACTGTAAGGATAAGTGAAATGAGGAAGAAATCCAGTGAAAGAGGGAGGGGCAAGGGAAGAGGTGTTTCCCCTGACGGTTCACGTACAGGCCACAGGGGAGCACCCAAGAAAACCCACTCAATACCGCCCATGTTGTCCAGGACAACAACCCTCACAAATCCAAAAGAACAGGACCAGATAATTACTTGGATGACCTCTCAAGCGTCCAGCAGTGGGTTAAGCAGCACCAGCACATCACGCACGAGGTCCGAGTCCTCAGCCAGTTACAAGGAGCCAGTGGGCACAAAGCTGACACAACCGGCAGCGACACCACGCACACAACTGCCAGATAACCAGTCCGATGAATTACCTCAGGACACAATGGGGGATTCGCAGGAGCTATTCCCAGCCCAACAAACTTCCACCTTTCAAAGGTCAATGGAGGAACAGCCAGAAATGTTGTGCCTGGATTCACAACCGTTAACTGTGGGAAATGCACCGCGCACTGAAATACAAGGCGAGTCCGAGGAGGACTCGGAAACCCAAATCCCAGAGCAATTTGGGCAGGAGGGGTTGCAATTGCAGGAGGTCGGCCGACAAGATCTGGAAGACAACGTTGGAGTGTGCTGCGCAGAGGTTGTTGTGGGGAGCTCTACTCCACGGCGGCGGCCCACAATGACATATGACGAGTTTGAGGAGATGGAAGAGGAGGGTATGGACAATGTGGACAGAGACCCAGATTTTGTTTGTGAACGAGAACATCGCCGTCGTAGCAGCAGCACAGATGAGTCTGTTGAAGAACCCACTGCTGCACGAGTTCGCCTTGTGCCACAAGGTAGGCGGCGCGCAATTTCAGGCACCACAAGCATGGAAGTTCAAGTGAGAGGCAAAAGAGGAGCAAACAGAAATCGCCAGCAAGGAGGCAGGTGCTCCAAAGTCTGGGCTTTCTTTGAAGACTGCACTGAGGATGTTACCATGGCGATTTGCAAGGTGTGCAAGACCCGCCTGAGCAGGGGGAAAAGTATTAACAACCTCTCCACCACCAGCATGAGCCGTCACATGCTATCCAAACATCCCACTCTGTGGGCAAACGCGGCAGGACAGGGTACCAGCAACAACACTGCCTCCCTTGGGTTCACCAGACTCACCACCAGACCCGCCTCAGCAGCAGCAGTAGCCCAGCCATTGCGTGGTTCACAACATTCACAAACATCAGACGACGCTGACACTGTCACTTTCCGGAGTAGTGCTCTTGAGGTCTCCCAGTGTTCATCAAACACAACAACCAACAGCCCTTCCGTGTGCAGCGCTACGGTTCAGTTGTCTGTGTCGGAGATGTTTGAGCGCAAGAGGAAATTGCCAGCAAATGACCCCCGGGCCGTGGCAGTAACAGCCAGCATAGCCAAGCTTCTGGCCTGCGAAATGCTGCCATATCGAGTGGTGGAGACAAACAGCTTCAAGGGCATAATGTCAGTGGCCATCCCACGTTACGTGGTTCCCAGCCGCTACCACTTTGCGCGCTCTGCAGTGCCTGAGTTGCATGAGCACGTGGTCAGCAAAATAACCCGAAGCTTGAAGAATGCCGTTGCCTGCAAGGTTCACCTCACCACTGACACCTGGACGAGTGCGTTCGGCCAGGGTCGATACATCTCCCTTACCGCGCACTGGGTGAACCTTGTGGAGCCTGGCAGCGATTTCTCACCTGCTACGGCGCGGGTGTTGCCCACGCCGCAAACAGCTGCACCGCCGTCCCTCCCACTGGATAACAACAGCAGCAGCTACCTCTCTGACTCCTTCTCCTCCAACGCATCTCAAAGCTGTACCTCATCCGGAAACGCTAACCCAGCAGCAGTAGGATCGTGGAAGCAGTGCAGCACAGCTGTTGGCATGCGTCAGCAAGCGTTGCTGAAGCTGATCTGCCTTGGGGATAAGCAGCACACAGGGGAGGAAATTTGGAGGGGAATAAAGGAACAGACGGATTTGTGGCTGGCACCGCTGGACCTGAAACCGGGCATGGTTGTGTGTGATAATGGGAGTAATCTCATTCGCGCTTTAAGGTTGGCTAAGCTGACACACATCCCTTGCCTGGCGCACGTGATGAACCTAGTAGTTCAGCGGTTCCTGAGGACATACCCAGGCGTGGCCGATCTTCTGTTGAAGGTGCGTCGAGTGGCCATTGTAGAAATTCCAGTACTGCTTCGGGGGCACTCGCCAAGATGCAGGAGCGCTTCAATCTCCCCCACCATCGCTTGCTGTGTGATGTCCCTACGCGCTGGAATTCTACGCTACACATGCTAGCCCGCTTTTGCGAGCAGAAGAGTGCAGTGGTCCAGTACATGACGGCGCAGTACCGAGGCGCATCCGGCCAGTTGCCAAGCTTCTGTGGATCCGATTGGGCCAACATGTTGGACCTCTGCCAAGTCCTCCAAAATTTTGAGCAATCCACGTTGCTTGTGAGCAGTGACAACTCTTCAGTCAGCATTACCATACCACTGCTGTGTTTACTGAAGAGGTCGATGTTAAAAATCAAGGAAACAGCTGACATGATGCAACTGGGGGAATCTGAAAGAGAAAACGATCAGCGTGATGGTACCAACATCAGGCCATCCGCCTCAGGGAACGCTGGCCCCAGCAGCTATGACGAAGAAGAGGAGGAGGAACAGCTGGAGTTGGAGCAGGAATTTCATGCCACCACTGACGAGGGCCAGAGCGGTGCACGTTGGACTTCCACAATTCAACGCGAATGGTCAGCAGAAGCAGACCAGGAGGAAGGTGACGACTATGATGCATCACAACAACTATCACAACGCTCACAAGAGGATGATGAGGATTCTGGTAGGACTCTGGCACACATGGCTCAATTCATGCTAGACTGCATTGAACGTGACCCACGCATTGTGCGCATTCTGGACAACACCAATTACTGGGTTTATACCCTTCTGGATCCACGGTACAAACACAATGTTCCAAAACTGCTTGAAGAAAGAGTCAGACAGGTCAAAATGGAAGAATACCAGCAGGCCCTTGTGGAGACTTTAGAGAGGAGATTGACATCCTCCCCCTCCTCTAGCCAGTTGTACGCAGACAGACTGACTTCCGCAAACCCAGGACGACCAGGAGGGCAGCAAACAACGCAAGCCGCAGCTAGTACCCAAAAGGGAATGGTATCGGCAGTGTCCTTGGAGTGGGAAAATTTTCTGACACCCATGCAGCAGCAGCCCACTGAACAGCAAGCGTGCAGATCCACCTCCAACACCGATCGCCTGGAGAAGATGGTCAAGGACTACATGTCAGATGACGTAGCTGTGTCGAACAATCCATCTGCACCCTTCAACTATTGGGTATCGAAGCTAGACACCTGGCACGAACTGGCAATGTACGCAATAGAGGTGCTGGCTTGCCCGGCAGCCAGCGTTATGTCGGAACGCTGTTTCAGTGCTGCCGGAGGCATCGTCACAGATCGGCGTATCCGCCTCTCCACAGAAAATGCAGACCGTCTGACTCAAATTAAAATGAATCAATCCTGGATTGGAAATGACTACGCAACACTCCAGGACCCCAACCAAGTAACATGACCAATGAACATCTGGGATGGTGTAGCGTTTCCGGTCCCTGTTTATTGAACCTCTCATCTGTATTACATTTATGACTGCATGGCGGCAAAAAGCATTGCTGCTATATCCGCACGCTTCTTGCCCTCATGCAAGGCCTGGGTTGTTGTGTCTTACAAAGCGTGGCCTTCTCCTCCTGCGCCTCCTCCTGTTCCATCACGTCTGCTGCTGCTGGGTTAGCGTTGCCGCGTGGTCCCTGTTTATTGAACCACTTATCTTTATTACATTTATGACTGCATGGCGGTACAAAGCATGCTATCCGCACGCTTCTTGCCCTCATGCAAGGCCTGGGTTGTTGTGTCTCACAAAGCGTGGCCTTCTCCTCCTGCGCCTCCTCCTGTTCCATCACGTCTGCTGCTGCTGGGTTAGCGTTGCCGCGTGGTCCCTGTTTATTGAACCACTTATCTTTATTACATTTATGACTGCATGGCGGTACAAAGCATGCTATCCGCACGCTTCTTGCCCTCATGCAAGGCCTGGGTTGTTGTGTCTCACAAAGCGTGGCCTTCTCCTCCTGCGCCTCCTCCTGTTCCATCACGTCTGCTGCTGCTGGGTTAGCGTTGCCGCGTGGTCCCTGTTTATTGAACCACTTATCTTTATTACATTTATGACTGCATGGCGGTACAAAGCATGCTATCCGCACGCTTCTTGCCCTCATACAAGGCCTGGGTTGTTGTGTCTCACAAAGCGTGGCCTTCTCCTCCTGCGCCTCCTCCTGTTCCATCACGTCTGCTGCTGCTGGGTTAGCGTTGCCGCGTGGTCCCTGTTTATTGAACCACTTATCTTTATTACATTTATGACTGCATGGCGGTACAAAGCATGCTATCCGCACGCTTCTTGCCCTCATGCAAGGCCTGGGTTGTTGTGTCTCACAAAGCGTGGCCTTCTCCTCCTGCGCCTCCTCCTGTTCCATCACGTCTGCTGCTGCTGGGTTAGCGTTGCCGCGTGGTCCCTGTTTATTGAACCACTTATCTTTATTACATTTATGACTGCATGGCGGTACAAAGCATGCTATCCGCACGCTTCTTGCCCTCATGCAAGGCCTGGGTTGTTGTGTCTTACAAAGCGTGGCCTTCTCCTCCTGCGCCTCCTCCTGTTCCATCACGTCTGCTGCTGCTGGGTTAGCGTTACCGGTCCCTTTTCCTGGAACCTCTTATATGTATTACATTTATGACTGCATGCCGACAAAAAACATGTTACCTGTGCAAAGAAAACAGACATTTCCCGCATTTAAAAGACAGTTTTCCCTTTGAAACTTTAAAATCGATTTTCTCAAAAACTATAAGCTCTTTTTGCTAATTTTTTTTTCCTCTTGTACCCATTCCCAAGGTGCACATACCCTGTAAATTTGGGGTATGTAGCATGTAAGGAGGCTTTACAAACCACAAAAGTTCGGGTCCCCATTGACTTCCATTATGTTCGGAGTTCGGGTTGAACACCCGAACATCGCGGCCATGTTCTGCCTGTTCGGCCCGAACCCGAACATCTAGATGTTCGCCCAACACTAATGGTATGTACGCATTGTGACGCATAGGGCCTGATTCACAAAGCGGTGCTAACAGTTAGCACCCTGGTGAAAAGCCCTTTATCATGCCTAAACTCAGTTTAGGCATGATAAGTTTAGGTGTGATAAGTTTAGGTGTGATAAGTTTAGGCATGATAAGTTTAGGTGTGATAAGTTTAGGTGTGATAAGTTTAAGCGCCAACTGCGTTAACACTGCAGTGCACAGCTGATCAAAAGTTTTACGCTAGCAAAGACTGGTGCACTTCGTATAAAGTTTAATGGCGCTGCTTTGCGTGCGGGACTTTGCAAGCGATCTAAACTTATCTAAACTTAGCATGCCTAAACTTATCACACCTAAACTTATCATGCCTAAACTTATCACACCTAAACTGGCTTTTCACCAGAGTGGTGCAATGGTTATCATGCCTAAAGTCTCTAACTGGGTTAGCACCGCTTTGTGAATCGAGCCCATAGAGTGATAACTACAGCACATAGAAAGTAGGCTTCACTGCACAGCATGCATAGCGTTACTCCATTGGATTCTGTCCCACTGCACTGCTAACACCCCAATGTGAACTACCATTACACTTTAATATGTTTTTCACAGTATAACTCCCGACTATAAAACACCAAAAACCAGGGTAAAAAAATATAGTAAACCAGGGATTGCTCATGCTCCAGGAGCATCTTGTAGATGTTCTCAGCCAATTGCTGTGTCCCCTTTGCACCTCATTCATCTTCTTGTGTCCCCATGTGTCCTCCTGTGTCCCTATGCGGGGTCGGACTGGGCCACAGTAGTACAGTTTTTTCCCTTGGTGGGCCCCACCTCCAGGTCTCTGGTGCCCCCCCCCCCCCTCCTTGTCTGACAGAGCTCCAATTGCTGCATGCAGCACAAAAATTCTCTTCTCAGTGCTGTAATCACTCATGCTGAGAGTAGTGACATAGCTAAGGAGCTCTAGGCCTCGATGCAAATTTTACAATGGGGCCCCCCCAAGCACTCTATACATAACAATTGATATCAGGGCCGGGCCGAGGCATAGGCTGGAGAGGCTCCAGCCTCAGGGCGCAGTGTAGGAGGGGGCGCACAATTCATTCAGTTGTCATTGCCAATTGTGTTTGAAGCAGAAAGAAATAGGAAAAGGGGATACATGGCAAGGACTGCAAGTCAGATAACTAGAGATTAAGGTATTGGGGAGGTTTGGGGCCTTGGGGCGCCTCTTAGTCTAGTAGCAATCAGTGTGTGACGGCTGGGGGGGAGGGATGGAGGGGCGCACTTTGGTGTCTCAGCCTTGGGTGCTGAAGGACCTTGTCCCGGCTCTGATTGATATGACACACCAAAACCTGCCAATGGCAACTACAGTGTCAGAGGTGCAAGAAGGGGATGGGAAATAGCTTGTTAATGATTACCACTAGTGTTGGGCGAACAGTGTTCGCCACTGTTCGGGTTCTGCAGAACATCACCCTGTTCGGGTGATGTTCGAGTTCGGCCGAACACCTGACGGTGCTCGGCCAAACCGTTCGGCCATATGGCCGAACTAAGAGCGCATGGCCGAACGTTCCCCGAACGTTCGGCTAGCGCTGTGATTGGCCGAACGGGTCACGTGGTTCGGACCCGAACGCGCTCTGATTGGCCGAACGGTCACGTGGTTCGGGTAAATAAATACCCGAACCACGTCATATCTCCGCCATTTGTCTGTGGGTTTAGCTTTGGGTAGGCAGGCAGGGTAGTTCGCGCTCCAGCCACGCTAGCCAGGGTCCCCCCTGTCATTGTGTCACTGCTGGGAACAGTAGTACACCGCTTGCTCAGCCACACTATATAGCATTCTGTTTACTGCCACTCTGTGTACCTCGCTCAGCCACACTATATAGCATTCTGTTTACTGCCACTCTGTGTCTGCTGGGAATAGTAGTACACCGCTTGCTCAGCCACACTATATAGCATTCTGTTTACTGCCACTCTGTGTACCTCGCTCAGCCACACTATATAGCATTCTGTTTACTGCCACTCTGTGTCTGCTGGGAATAGTGGTACACCGCTCGCTCAGCCACACTATATAGCATTCTGTTCACTGTTCTGTGTCTGCTTGGA